>NW_027250904.1:1265000-1612500 GCF_044704955.1 Pristiophorus japonicus | reverse complement strand
GAGGGTGTTTCCCCCGGGCTGGGGAGTCTAGAACCAGGGGTCACAGTCCCAGGATAAGGGGTTGGCCATTTAGGACTGAGATGAGGAGGAATATCTTCACTCAGAGGGTGGTGAATCTCTGGAATTCTCTGCCCCAGAGGACTGTGAATGCTCAGTCTTTGAGCATATTCAAAACAGAGATGGATAGATTTTAGATATTAAGGGAATCAAGGGATATTAGTAAAGTGGAGCTGAGGTAGATCAGCCCTGACCTTACTGAATGGGAGAGTAGGCTCCAGGATGGTATGTTGCCTCCCTGGTGCAAGGGTCAAGGATGTCTCAGACCGGGTGCAGGACATTCTGAAAAGGGAGGGTGAACAGCCAGTTGTCGTGGTGCATATAGGTACCAACGATATAGGTAAAAAAGGGATGAGGTCCTACAAGATGAATTTAGGGAGATAGGAACTAAATTAAAAAGTAGAACCTCAAAAGTAGTAAGCTCAGGATTACTACCAGTGCCACGTGCTAGTCAGAGTAGGAATCGCAGGATAGCGCAGATGAATACGTGGCTTGAGGAGTGGTGCAGCAGGGAGGGATTCAAATTCCTGGGACATTGGAAACGGTGCTGGGGGAGGTGGGACCAGTACAAACTGGACGGTCTGCACCTGGGCAGGATCAGAGCCAATGTCCGAGGGGGAGTGTTTGCTAGTGCTGTTGGGGAGGGGTTAAACTAATATGGCAGGGGGATGGGAATCTATGCAGGGAGACAGAGGAAAGTAGAATGGGGGCAGAAGCAAAAGATAGAAAGAAGAAAATTAAAAGTGGAGGGCAGAGAAACCTAAGGCAAAACGTAAAAAGGGCCACATTACAGCAAAACTCTAAAGGGGCAAGGTGTGTTAAAAAGACAAGCCTGAAGCCTCTGTGCCTCAATGCCACGAGTATTCGGAATAAGGTGGACGAATTAACTGCGCAGATAGCAGTTAACGGATATGATGTAATTGGCATCACGGAGACATGGCTCCAAGGTGACCAAGGCTGGGAACTCAACATCCAGGGGTATTTAACATTTAGGAAGGATAGACAGAATGGAAAAGGAGGCGGGGTGGAATTGCTGGTTAAGGAGGAAATTAATGCAAAAGTAAGAAAGGACATTAGCTTGGATGATGTGGAATCGGTATGGGTGGAGCTGCGGAATGCCAAGGGGCAGAAAACGCTCGTGGGAGTTGTGTACAGACCACCAAACAGTAGTAGTAAGGTTGGGGACAGCATCAAACAAGAAATTAGGGATGCGTGCAATAAAGGTACAGCAGTTATCATGGGCGACTTTAATCTACATAATGATTCGGCTAACCAAATTTGTAGCAATGTGGTTGAGGAGGATTTCCTGGAGTGTATTAGGGATGGTTTTCTAGACCAATATGTCGAGGAACCAACCAGGGAGCTGGCCATCCTAGACTGAGTGATGTGTAATGAGAAAGGACTAATTTGCAATCCTGTTGTGCGAGACTCCTTGGGGAAGAGTGACCATAATATGGTAGAATTCTTTTTTAAGATGGAGAGTGACACAGTTAATTCAGAAACTAGGGTCCTGATCTTAAGGCAAGGTAACTTTGATGGTATGAGGCGTGAATTGGCTAGAATAGACTGGCAAATGATACTTAAAGGGTTGACGGTGGATAGGCAATGGCAAACATTTAAAGATCACATGGATGAACTCCAGCAATTGTACATCCCTGTCTGGAGTAAAAATAAAACGGGGAAAGTGGCTCAACCGTGGCTAACAAGGGAAATTAAGGATAGTGTTAAATCCAATGAAGAGGCATATAAATTGGCCAGAAAAAGCAGCAGACCTGAGGACTGGGAGAAATTTAGAATTCAGCAGAGGAGGACAAAGGGTTTAATTAAGAGCGGGAAAATAGAGTAAAAGAAGAAGCTTGCCGGGAACATGAAAACTGACTGCAAAAGAAAAAGATTAGTGAAGACAAACGTTGGTCCCTTGCAGTCGGATTGAGGTGAATTTATAATGGGGAACAAAGAAATGGCAGACCAATTGAACAAATACTTTGGTTCTGTCGTGTCTCTACACCTTGTTACAAACTCACACAAGTTATGTACTGCAGACACGGTCACTCTGTGACCTTCACTTTATTCCCAGGACCAAGGAGTGCTGACCCTGGGTGGGACCTCCCCTTTTATACCTGGAAACCAAGGTGAGTGGTGTCTCTGGCAAGCTCACCCCCTGTGGTCAGGGTGTGCATTTCAAGGGTACAGGTACAGTGTGCATGCGTTACAGTTACATAACTACTGTCATTGCAAGATGGTGACATCACCCGCCCCCTTAGGTCTTTTAGTTTCAGAGGTTAAGTCTGTCAGGTGGTCTGCGCTCTCTCGTGGAGCGCTGCAGTTGTGACTCTGGTGGCTGAGCCTCAGCACGTGTCTCTGTCACTTGAGGTGATTCCGGCCTGTCCGGGCTGGCCGCAGGGACTGTGCATGCTGAGGGCTGTCTTTGTTGCTCGTACGCTGGCAGTGAACCTTGTCTTTACTTGGTCCAAGTGTTTGCGGCATATCTGCCCATTGTTTAGCCTGGCCGGTGCTGTATGGTGTAGTCATACGCAGCCAGCGTGAGGGCCAATCACTGTATGTGAGCTGACGCATTGGCATTGACAGCCTTGCTGTCGGACAACAGGGATATTAATGGCTTGTGGTCCATCTCTAGCTCGAACTGTCTACCGAAAGGTTCTGGTGCATCATTTTCACACCGTACACACAGGCGAGTGCCTCCTTCTCGCCCATGCCGTATCCACGCTCTGCCTGGGAGAGCGACCTGGAGGCGTAAGCCACTGGTTGGAGTCAGTCATCATCGTTACCCTGCTGCAACACACACCCAACCCCATAGGATGATGCATCGCATGTTAAAACCAGTTTTTTACATAAGAACATAATAAGAACATAAGTATTAGGAACAGAAGTCGACCATCTAGCCCCTCGAGCCTGCTCCGCCATTCATCAAGATCATGGCTGATCTGGCCGTGGACTCAGCTCCACTTACCCGCCCGCTCCCCGTAACCCTTAATTCCCTTATTGGTTAAAAATCTATCTGTCTGTGATTTGAATACATTCAATGAGCTAGCCTCAACTGCTTCCTTGGGCAGAGAATTCCACAGATTCACAACCCTCTGGGAGAAGAAATTCCTTCTCAACTCGGTTTTAAATTGGCTCCCCCGTATTTTGAGGCTGTGCCCCCTAGTTCTAGTCTCCCCGACCAGTGGAAACAACCTCTCTGCCTCGATCTTGTCTTTCCCTTTCATTATTGAAAATGTTTCTATAAGATCACCCCTCATCCTTCTGAACTCCAACGGGTAAAGACCCAGTCTACTCAATCTATCATCATAAGGTAACCCCCTCATCTCCGGAATCAGCCTAGTGAATCGTCTCTGTACCCCCTCCAAAGCTAGTATATCCTTCCTTAAGTAAGGTGACCAAAACTGCACGCAGTACTCCAGGTGCGGCCTCACCAATACCCTGTACAGTTGCAGCAGGACCTCCCTGCTTTTGTACTCCATCCCTCTCGCAATGAAGGCCAACATTCCATTCGCCTTCCTGATTACCTGCTGCACCTGCAAACTAACTTTTTGGGATTCATGCACAAGGACCCCTAGGTCCCTCTGCACCTCAGCATGTTGTAATTTCTCCCCATTCAAATAATATTCCCTTTTACTGTTTTTTTTCCCCCAAGGTGGATGACCTCACACTTTCCGACATTGTATTCCATCTGCCAAACCTTAGCCCATTCGCTTAACCTATCTAAATCTCTTTGCAGCCTCTCTGTGTTCTCTACACAACCCGCTTTCCCACTAATCTTTGTGTCATCTGCAAATTTTGTTACACTACACTCTGTCCCCTCTTCCAGGTCATCAATGTATATTGTAAACAGTTGTGGTCCCAGCACTGATCCCAGTGGCACACCACTAACCACTGATTTCCAACCCGAAAAAGACCCATTTATCCCGACTCTCTGCTTTCTGTTCGCCAGCCAATTCTCTATCCATGCTAATACATTTCCTCTGACTCCGCGTACCTTTATCTTCTGCAGTAACCTTTTGTGTGGCACCTTATCGAATGCCTTTTGGAAATCTAAATACACCAAATCCATCGGTACACCTCTATCCACCATGCTCGTTATATCCTCAAAGAATTCCAGTAAATTACTTTAACATGATTTCCCCTTCATGAATCCATGCCGTGTCTGCTTAATTGCACTATTCCTATCTAGATGTCCCGCTATTCAATGATAGTTTCAAGCATTTTCCCCACTACAGATGTTAAACTAACCGGCCTATAGTTACCTGCCTTTTGTCTGCCCCCTTTGCTAAACAGAGGCGTTACATCAGCTGCTTTCCAATCCACTGGTACCTCCCCAGAGTCCAGAGAATTATGGTAGATTATAACGAATGCATCTGCTATAACTTCCGCCATCTCTTTTAATACCCTGGGATGCATTTCATCAGGACCAGGGGACTTGTCTACCTTGAGTCCCATTAGCCTGTCCAGCACTAACCCCCTAGTGATAGTGATTGTCTCAAGGTCCTCCCTTCCCACATTCCTGTGACCAGCAATTTTTGGCATGGTTTTTGTGTCTTCCACTGTGAAGACCGAAGCAAAATAATTGTTTAAGGTCTCAGCCATTTCCACATTTCCCATTATTAAATCCCCCTTCTCATCTTCTAAGGGACCAACATTTACTTTAGTCACTCTTTTCCGATTTATATATCTGTAAAAGCTTTTACTATCCGTTTTCATGTTTTGCGCAAGTTTACCTTAGTAATCTATCTTTCCTTTCTTTATTGCTTTCTTAGTCATTTTTTGCTGTCGTTAAAAATGTCCCCAATCTTCTAGTTTCCCAATAACCTTATACGCATTGTTTTTTAATTTGATGTTCTCCTTTCTTTCCTTGGTTATCCATGGCTGGTTATCCCTTCTCTTACCGCCCTTCTTTTTCACTGGAATATATTTTTGTTGAACGCTATGAAAGAGCTCCATAAAAGTCCTCCACTGTTCCTCAATTGTGCCACCGTTTAGTCTGTGTTTCCAGTCTACTTTAGCCAACTCTGCCCTCATCCCACTGTAGTCCCCTTTGTTTAAGCATAGTACGCTCATTTGAGGCACTACTTCCTCACCCTCAATCTGTATTACAAATCCAACCATACTGTGATCACTCATTCCGGGAGGATCTTTTATGAGGAGATTGTTTATTATTCCTGTCTCATTACACAGGACCAGATCTAAGATAGCTTGCTCCCTTGTAGGTTCTGTAACATACTGTTCTAAGAAACAATCCCGTATGCATTCCATGAATTCCTCCTCCAGGCTACCCCGTGCGATTTGATTTGACCAATCGATATGTAGGTTAAAATCCCCCATGATTACTGCCGTTCCTTTTTCACATGCCTCCATTATTCCCTTGATTATTGCCCGCCCCACCGTGAAGTTATTATTTGGGGGTCTATAAACTACACCCACCAGTGACTTTTTCCCCTTACTATCTCTAATCTCCACCCACAATGATTCAACATTTTGTTCATTAGAGCCAATATTGTCTCTCACAACTGCCCTGATATCATCCTTTATTAACAGAGCTACCCCACCTCCTTTCCCTTCTTGTCTATCTTTCCGAATTGTCAGATACCCCTGTATGTTTAATTCCCAGTCTTGGCCACCCTGCAACCACGTTTCTGTAATGGCCACCAAATCATACCCATTTGTAATGATTTGTGCCGTCAACTCATTTACTTTATTTCGAATGCTGCGTGTGTTTAGGTAGAGTGTTTTAATACTAGGTTTTAAACTATGATTTTTAGTTTTGACCCCTCCTGCAGTCCCTTTATATTCAGTGGCCCTTTTTGTTTTTTGCCTTGGGTTTCTCTGCCCTCCACTTTTACTGATCTCCTTTCTGTCTTTTGCTTTTGTCTCCTTTTTGTTTCCCTGTGTCTCCCTGCATTGGTCCCATCCCCCTGCCATATTAGTTTAACTCCTCCCCAACAGCACTAGCAAACACTCCCCCTAGGACATTGGTTCCGGTCCTGCCCAGGTGCAGACCGTCCGGTTTGTACTGGTCCCACCTCCCCCAGAATCGGTTCCAATGCCCCAGGAATTTGAATCCCTCCCTGCTGCACCACTGCTCAAGCCACGTATTTATCTGAGCTATCCTGCGATTCCTACTCTGACTAGCACGTGGCACTGGTAGCAATCCTGAGATTACTACTTTTGAGGTCCTACGCTTTAATTTAGCTCCTAGCTCCTTAAATTCGTCTCGTAGGACCTCATCCCATTTTTTACCGATATCGTTGGTACCAATGTGCACCACGACAACTGGCTGTTCTCCCTCCCTTTTCAGAATGTCTTGCACCCGCTCCGAGACATCCTTGACCCTTGCACCAGGGAGGCAACATACCATCCTGGAGTCTCGGTTGCGGCCGCAGAAATGCCTATCTATTCCTCTTACAATCGAGTCCCCTATCACTATCGCTCTCCCACTCTTTTTCCTGCCCTCCTGTGCAGCAGAGCCACCCATGGTGCCATGAACTTGTCTGCTGCTGCCCTCCCCTGATGAGCCATCCCCCTCAACAGTACTCAAAGCAGTGTATCTGTTTTGCAGGGGGATGACCGCAGGGGACCCCTGCACTACCTTCCTTGCACTGCTCTTCCTGCTGGTCTTCCATTCCCTATCTGGCTGTGGACCCTTCACCTGCGGTAAGACCAACTCGCTACACGTGCTACTCACATCATTCTCCGCATGGTGGATGCTTCAGAGTGAATCCACCCTCAGGTCCAATTCGTTGGTAGAACACGTCGGAGTGAGTAAGATTAAAATACCATTCCAAAATTACATGATTTTTGCGATGACAAGACTGTCTGTCAAGTGGGTATTCCGAACTGTAAAAGTCTGGTAAAGAACAAATTTGCTGCCGCGTGAGTATGATAAGTTAGTTTGAAGTTAAAAATTTAGTTTAAAGTCATTGATGAAAACTGTGTTGTGCAAGTAGTGTACCGGTTGAATAAGTTTCAGAGTTATCAGGTTGGATTGAACTAACGATTGGAGAGCTGTCAATCATTGGCAGGTAACTCAGACCATATAATGGCATGGGGGAAAGGATTAGACTGGGGTTCGAACACTTGCCTTTCCAAATTCGATGCAAATGACCAGAAGGGGTTAATTGACAAAATGTAAAAAAACGGGTGGGGCCCGTCTCAAGAACCAGCCGAACAAAGGACTTGGTGGGAAAAAGAGAAAACAGAGAGAGCCCAGAAAGCCGGTATAATTATAGTGCAACAGTTTTTACAATCGAGTGACAAGATGGAACCAAAAATTGATCAATTAAGGCAATCAAGGGAAGAAGTAACGAAACAAAGAGGAGAAAGTGCTCGTTTTAGTGACTCACGCGTATTGGGAATAATGGATAGTTATAACTCAATGAAAAGGAAAAAAGGGAAGATTATATTTTTCTTTATGAGTAAAAGCAGAAAGGTTAAACTGAAAAGGCTGCAAACCATGCAATGAAAGTTTACATTGAGTGATGGTGTCTGCGTTTGTTGGCTTTCGAAACAAAGGAATTTAACTCTGCAGCGTGACTTGGACAGGTTAGGTGAGTGGGCAAATGCGTGGCAGATGAAGTATAATGTGGATAAATGTGAGGTTATCCACTTTGGTGGTAAAAACAGAGAGACAGACTATTATCTGAATGGTGACAGATTAGGAAAAGGGGAGGTGCAACGAGACCTGGGTGTCATGGTACATCAGTCATTGAAGGTTGGCATGCAGGTACAGCAGGCGGTGAAGAAAGCAAATGGCATGTTGGCCAGCATAGAAACAGAGAAACATAGAAAATAGGTGCAGAAGTAGGCCATTCGGCCCTTCGAGCCTGCACCGCCATTCAATGAGTTCATGGCTCAACATGCAACTTCAGTACCCCATTCCTGCTTTCTCGCCATACCCCTTGATCCCCCGAGTAGTAAGGACTACATTTAACTCCTTTTTGAATATATTTAGTGAATTGGCCTCAACAACTTTCTGTATTGGAGAATCCCACAGGTTCACCACTCTCTGGGTGAAGAAGTTTCTCCTCATCTCGGTCCTAAATGGCTTACCCCTTATCCTTAGACTGTGACCCCTGCTTCTGGACTTCCCCAACATTGGGTACTTTCACCCTGCATCTAACCTATCTAAACCCATCAGAATTTTAAACGTTTCTATGAGGTCCCCTCTCATTCTTCTGAACTCCAGTGAATACAAGCCCAGTTGATCCAGTCTTTCTTGATATGTCAGTCCCGCCATCCCGGGAATCAGTCTGGTGAACCTTCGCTGCACTCCCTCAATGGCAAGAATGTCCTTCCTCAAGTTAGGAGACCAAAACTGTACACAATACTCCAGGTGTGGCCTCACCAAGGCCCTGTACAACTGTAGCAACACCTCCCTACCCCTGTACTCAAATACCCTCACTATGCAGGCCAACATGCCATTTGCTTTCTTAACTGCCTGCTGTACCTGCATGCCAACCTTCAATGACTGGTGTACCATGACACCCAGGTCTCATTGCACCTCCCCTTTTCCTAATCTGTCACCATTCAGATAATAGTCTGTCTCTCTGTTTTTACCACCAAAGTGGATAACCTCACATTTATCCACATTACACTTCATCTGCCATGCATTTGCCCACTCACCTAACCAATCCAAGTCGCTCTGCAGCCTCACAGCATCCTCCTCGCAGCTCACACTGCCACCCAACTTAGTGTCATCTGCAAATCTGGAGATACTACATTCAATCCCCTTGTCTAAATCATTAATGTACAATGTAAACAGCTGGGGCCCCAGCACAGAACCTTGCGGTACCCCACTAGTCACTGCCTGCCATTCTGAAAAGTACCCATTAATCCTACTCTTTGCTTCCTGTCTGACAACCAGTTCTCAATCCATGTCAGCACACTACCCCCAATCCCATGTGCTTTAACTTTGCACATTAATCTCTTGTGTGGGACCTTGTCGAAAGCCTTCTGAAAGTCCAAATATACCACATCAACTGGTTCTCCCTTGTCCACTCTACTGGAAACATCCTCAAAAAATTCCAGACGATTTGTCAAGCATGATTTCCCTTTCACAAATCCATGCTGACTTGGACCTATCATGTCCCCTCTTTCCAAATGCGCTGCTCTGACATCCTTAATAATTGATTCCATCATTTTACCCGCTAATGAGGTCAGGCTGACCGGTCTATAATTCCCTGCTTTCTCTCTCCCTCCTTTTTTAAAAAGTGGGGTTACATTGGCTACCCTCCACTCGATAGGAACTGATCCAGAGTCAATGGAATGTTGGAAAATGACTGTCAATGCATCCGCTATTTCCAAGGCCACCTCCATAAGTACTCTGGGATGCAGTCCATCAGGCCCTGGGGATTTATCGGCCTTCAATCCCATCAATTTCCCCAACACAATTTCCCGACTAATAAGGATTTCCCTCAGTTCCTCCTTCTTACTAGACCCTCTGACCCCTTTTATATCCGGAAGGTTGTTTGTATCCTGCTTAGTGAATACCGAACCAAAGTTCTTGTTCAATTGGTCTGCCATTTCTTTGTTCCCCGTTATGACTTCCCCTGATTCTGACTGCAGGGGACCTACGTTTGTCTTTACTAACCTTTTTCTCTTTACATACCTATAGAAACTTTTGCAGTCCGTCTTAATATTCCCTGCAAGCTTCTTCTCGTACTCCATTTTCCCTGCCCTAATCAAACCCTTTGTCCTCCTCTGCTGAGTTCTAAATTTCTCCCAGTTCCCGGGTTCGCTGCTATTTCTGGCCAATTTGTATACCACTTCCTTGGCTTTAGTACTATCCCTGATTTCCCTTGATAGCCACGGTTGAGCCACCTTCCCTTTTTTATTTTTACGCCAGACAGGAATGTACAATTGTTGTAATTCATCCATGCGGTCTCTAAATGTCTGCCATTGCCCATCCACTGTCAACCCCTTAAGTATCATTCGCCAATCTATCCGAGCCAATTCACGCCTCATACCTTCAAAGTTACCCTTCTTTAAGTTCTGGACCAATGTTCTCTGAATTAACTGTTTCATTCTCCATCCTAATGTAGAATTCCACCATATTATGGTCACTCTTTCCCAAGGGGCCTCGCACAACGAGATTGTTAATTAATCCTCTCTCATTACACAACACCCAGTCTAAGATGGCCTCCCCCCTAGTTGGTTCCTCGACATATTGGTCTAGAAAACCATCCCTTATGCACTCCAGGAAATCCTCCTCCACCGTATTGCTTCCAGTTTGGTTAGCCCAATCTATGTGCATATTGAAGTCAACCATTATAACTGCTGCACCTTTATTGCATGCACCCCTAATTTCCTGTTTGATGCCCTCCCCAACATCACTACTACTGTTTGGAGGTCTGTACACAACTCCCACTAACGTTTTTTGCCCTTTGGTGTTCTGCAGCTCTACCCATATCGATTCCACATCATTCAAGCTAATGTCCTTCCGAACTATTGCATTAATCTCCTCTTTAACCAGCAATGCTACCCCACCTCCTTTGCCTTTTATTCTATCCTTCCTGAATGTTGAGTACCCCTGGATGTTGAGGTCCCAGCGCTGATCATCCTGGAGCCACGTCTCTGTAATCCCAATCACATCATATTTGTTAACATCAATTTGTACAGTTAATTCATCCACCTTATTATGGATACTCCTTGCATTAAGACACAAAGCCTTCAGGCTTGTTTTTTTTAACACCCTTTGTCCTTTTAGAATTATGATGTAGTGTGGCCCTTTTTGTTTCTTGCCTTTGTTTACTCGGCCTTCCACTATTGCTTTTTACCTTTCTACCATCTGTTTCTGACTCCATATTACTTCGCCCTGTCTCGCTGCATAGGTTCCCATCCCCCTGCCATATTAGTTTAAACACTCCTGAACTGCATTAGCAAATGTTACCCCCAGGACATCAGTTCCAGTCCTGCCCAAGTGCAGACCGTCCCTTTTGTACAGGTCCCACTTCCCCCAGAACTGGTTCCAATGTCCCAGGAATTTGAATCCCTCCCTCTTGCACCACTGCTCAAGCCACGTATTTATTCTAACTATCCTGCTTAATCTACTCTGATTAGCACGTGGCACTGGTAGCAATCCAGAGATTACTACCTTTGAGGTCCTACTTTTTAATATAACTCCTCGCTCCCTAAATTCAGCTTGTAGGACCTCTTCCCACATCTTACCAATATCATTGGTACCTCCGTGTACCACGACAACTGGCTGTTCACCCTCCCTCTCCAGAATGCTCTGCAGCCGCTCCGAGACATCCTTGACCCTTGCACCAAGGAGGCAACATACCATCCTGGAGTCTCGGTTGCGGCCGCAGAAACTCCTATCTATTCCCCTTACAATAGAGTCCCCTATCACTATCGCTCTCCCACTCTTTTTCCCACCCTTCTGTGCAGCAGAGCCACCCATGGTGCCATGAACCTGGCTGCTGGTGTCTTCCCCTGGTAAGTCATCGCCCCCAACAGTATCCAAAACAGTATATCTGTTTTGGAGGAAAATGACCGCAGGGGACTCCTGCACGACCTTCCTTCTCTTGCCTTGTCTCTTGGTCACCCATTCACTATCTGTCCTAATCCTTACCTGCGGTGTGACCAACTCACTAAATGTGCTATCCACAACATTCTCAGCATGGCACATGCTCCAGAGTGAGTCCACCTGCAGTCCAGTGCCGTCATGCGGTCTGTCAGGAGCTGCAGCTGGACACACTTCCCGCACACAAGTGTCCCCGACTTCCCACATAGCACAGGAGGAGCATGACACGGGCCTGAGCTCTCCTGCCATGACTTAACCCTTAAATTAATTTACTTACTAAAATTTACTTAAACACCAAACAGCTACTTAGTAGTTCGCTGTTCATGAAATCAATCTAAAAGTCAGTGTAAAAGAGAGTTATACTTACCAGTCGAACAGCCAACCACTTACCAGCTTGGCTGTGACGTCACCTCTCGATTTCGCACCCCTCTATCTTTGTCTGCAGCTGGTTGGGCTGGTCTCTGGGCCTCCGTCTCCTACTCTCGCACTCCTTATCAGCTGCTCTAGTGTCAGCACTGGTAGGAAAAACAAGGCAAAACAGCACCTGTCACTCCCGCTTGCCCGAACTCAACCACTTACCAAACTCACAAATGCCACTCTATGCGGCTGCACACCGTGCTCTGCACGAGCTGCCTCTTTTAAAACTGTATCTACGTCAGATGACTCACTACTGGTCAGTCGTTTACAGAACAGGTTTTAACTAGCTGCTAATTGCCTCCTACTGGAGAGTTACCTTGTTTTTCTCTGCCGAAACCTGAAAGATTCCCAACTATTTAGCTTTTCCCCTTTAAATTAAACTGCTACTTACATAGAAGCTGCTGGCATTTGGCACTAACAATTTACTCCAGCCTCCAAATGGTTTAAAGAGAATAACCCTTAAAACTCACCCACTTACCAAACTCACAAATGCCACTCTATGCTGTTGCACTCCGCACTCTTCATAGTGAGGGGATTTGAGTACAGGAGCAGGGAGATGTTACTACAGGTGTACAGGGCCTTGGTGAGGCCACACCTGGAGTCGTGTCTACAGTTTTGGTCTCCTAACTTGAGGAAGGACATTCTTGCTATTGAGGGAGTGCAGCGAAGGTTCACCAGACTGATTCCCGGGATGGTGGAACTGACATCAAGAAAGACTGGATCAACTGGGCTTGTATTCACTGGAGTTCAGAAGAATGAGAGGGGATCTCATAGAAATGTTTAAAATTCTGACGGGTTTAGACAGGTTAGATGCAGGAAGAATGTTCCCAATGTTGGGGAAGTCCAGAACCAGGGGTCACGTCTAAGGATAAGGGGTAAGCCATTTAGGACCGAGATGAGGAGAAACTTCTTCACCCAGAGAGTGGTGAACCTGTGGAATTCTCGACCACAGAAAGTTGTTGAGGCCAATTCACTAAATATATTCAAAAAGGAGTTAGATGAAGTCCTTACTACTAGGGGGATCAAGGGGTATGGTGAGAAAGCAGGAATGGGGTACTGAAGTTGCATGTTCAGCCACAAACTCATTGAATGGTGGTGCAGGCTAGAAGGGCCGAATGGCCTACTCCTGCACCTATTTTCTATGTTTCTATGTCAAGCAGGATTTCCCTTTCATAAATCCATGCTGACTTGGACCGATCCTGTCACTGCATTCCAAATGTGCTGCGATTACATCTTTAATAATTGATTCCAGCATCTCCTCAAACAATTAGGAGCATTGATTGATCCACAGGGGAAGAAAATAGTTTTGAAAAGCCCAAATGGGCGCAAAACTATTGCCTTCGGGGAGCAAATAAATTGGATAATCATGTGAAGGTGTGGATCGTACAACAACTCATCAGGGACTGGGATACATTCAAAAAAAATTGCAGATTTATTCAATAAGATATACACACTTTATCGGTCAGACACAGATCACAGTGAACTGGACCTGATTTGTGAAGCTCTTTCTGAGCTCACTGAAACTAAATGGACTTGGGGGTCACGTCAATTTCAGAATCAAGAGAAAGAAATAGCTTCTACTTTCAGATCTAAGCCTATCGATATAAACAGGACCTACTTTGGGAATCGACTGTTGCCCACAGTGGGAAATTTTAATACCGATAAGTTCAGTGTGAGGATTGCCCCTGTACTGTTTGACAATGCAGGAGTTTACACATGTTCTTGGGGATCAAATACATTTGTGACCATTAAACTAATCACAGTTAACGGCAGGAGACAGAATGTTGCCGTTGTTTTCAATGATAAAGTCATTGTTTAAAATCTAAATGGTTTTGCTCTTTCCACAGACACAGCTGAACCATCTGAGGCAGTAACTGAGGGAGACACCGTTACCCTGACCTGCTCGGTCTCTGATGTCACTGAATCAATGAGACTGGTTTGGATCAGTAGTGATGGCAAAATTGTTGGAGAGAAAACATTGAATGGATGGAATGGGGAAGAGAAATCATTGAGACTGATTATTCAGAAAGCTGACAGAGGCAGAGGGAACTGGGTATCAAAACATACCCAAAGTTTTAATTCCATATTATCTGAAGATTAACAGTAAGTGTCTCAGGTTTTTCTCTTTGTATCCTCCACAGAAAGCTCTTGTCATTTGCTGCTCCTTTAATTGCGATCACCTTTTGTTTCCTATTGCACTCCATGTTACTCAGAGTTCAAAATCAGAAGTGTTCACAAAAGTCAGAATATACAACTCAAAGCAATGTATAGGAGTTGAAGAGGACGACCCATCTTACTAAATCTCATTCGGGTCCATTCCACTCCTGTAAGGAACCTTGTCAATCTGTAATGCCCACCTGCCCACTGTATTAAGATAGATGCCAGTAACATAGTGGTTTTCTTTTCCATCCAGTGTTGCTATGGTGGGGAATGATGGAAAATGTGACACATGATGTCACTCTGTCCCTGGCATTTATTTGAATGTGACCCACATTTGACCAATGTCACTTCTGGATCGAAATCCGGGAAGTGGCGGAAATTTTCCACAGGAATAATTGGATGGGAATGATTAGTCGGAGAATGATTGTTTGGGGAATGATAGAAAAGGCTGTCCAGCTGACATGTTGTCCCAGATCCATGTGAAATCAGACTGGGAAGGGAGCAGAAATCATTTGTTTGCCATATACATTGATAATTTTAACTTTATAGCTCTGGAAGCTGCAGCTCCAGGTTTCTTGTCTTGCTGTAACGTTGAATTGCACCCAGCAATAGAGTCGGGAATCTGAGCACACAGGACTCCCACACTCAGTTGCATGCAACTTATATCGGTCAGCAACCTTCAGGGCCAACTCTCTGAAAATCCATACAAAAAATTGCCTACACTTGTTTAAAAACCTGTTACATCTCTAACTTTTTCTGGTTCTGACGAAGGGTTATCGACCTGAAACGTTAACTCTGTTTCTCTCTCCACAGATGCTGCCTGACCTGCTGAGTATTTCCAGCATTTTCTGCTTTTATTTCAGGAAATTCAGATGCAGTGCTATTCAGGTACAAAACAGTAGCACAGGATTTGCATCCATTGTTCCTGTGCATGGTGCCCATTTCTCAGCTGCTATTTCTGGTAATGTGTCATGAGACTGGATTAATTAATGATCTCATAGTAAAGGATCCTCTTGGGAAGAGTGATCACAGCATGGTAGAATTTCAATTTCAGATTGAGGGTGAGAAAGCTCTGTCTCAACCTAGTATCCTGAACTTAAATAAAGGCAATTATAAAGGTATAGAGGCAAAGTTGTCTAAAGTTGATTTGGAAAATAGATTAAAGGGTAAGACGGTAGTTAAACAGTGCCAAACATTTAAGGGGATATTTCATAATTTATGAAGAAAGGTTGAGCAGGTTGGGCCTGTACTCATTGGAGTTTAGAAGAATGAGAGGTGATCCTATTGAAACATATAAGATTCTGAGGGGTCTTGACAGGGTAGATGCAGTTAAGATGATTCTGCTCATGGGGGAATCTACAACGAGGGGGCATAGTTTCAGAATAAGAGGTCACCCTTTTAAAACAGAGATGAGGAGGAATTTCTTCTCTCAGAGGGCTGTAAATCTGTGGAATTCTCTACCCCAGAGAGCTGTGGAGGCTGGATCATTGGGTCATTGAATGTATTTAAGGTGGAGATAGACAGATTTTTAACGATGAGGGAGTCAAGGGTTATGGGCAGTGGGCTAAGATTAGATCAGCCGTGATCTTATTGAATGGTGGAGCAGGCTCAAGGGGCCAAATGGCCGACTCCTGGACCTATTTCTTATGTTCTATGTATTTCGATGCTAAGTACAGTCAAATCACCCCTTAAATGTTTGGAAATATTTTTCTTTTGGTATCCCATCTTGTGCACAATGTCCTACCTGAGCAAGTGCGTAAAGTTAGCCTATTTCCAGGACCCTCCCAAAGGAGCCTTCCAACCTGCCACAGGGAGGTGCATGAGATGAGTTGTAGCCGCTGTATCTTTTCATGCTCCCTGGGGAATGCTCATCCACACTTTTCCCACCTCCTTCTGAAACCTGGACAAAGATGGGTTATTTGGTTTGTGGCACATCATGGTCACAATCTCATTCCATGGCCGTGTCTTGCTGCTCTAATATGCATTGTGGTGCTGTTAATGAGAAAGCACTGTCATGGAATAATACTTGTTCAAAGTTATGGACAGGAATATACTCTACAAATTTTCTGTCTGACAGGTAAAAAAAAGTTGACCTTCATTATTGATTTTGACAGTGTTCTTGACTCCCTCCAAAATCTTCAATTTATAAACAATGGCACCTTTCAGCCCAGATTTGGGAATGTGCGCTGGTTTTCTTAACTCCCCAGAAGGTTTTTTGGGAGTGGCTAGATACGCTGACCTAAGAGAAAAAAATGTTGGTTAAACTGCGAACAATTGAAAAAAACTGCAGACATGAGGGAACGTCAAAAAAAACTTGTCGAGAAAAATGGTAACTTAGTCAGTTACGCTGGCGCAGATCACAGGGGAAAGTTTGAAAAAAATAAATACCCCAGAAAAAACAGCGCGCACCAAAAAACGACGCAAATGACCCGGGAACATTGAGTCCAATGGCAGTCGTCCAATGACTTCGAAATATTTGTCGTCATCTGCTGCGAACTTCACAACATGGCAGTCATGAGGGCGCAGCATTGCCCGACGATGTAGTCATAGCAACTGAGGAAGGGGAGCAGCAACAACAACAACAGCTTGTATTTATATAGCGCCTTTAAAGTAGTGAAATGTCCCAAGGCGCTTCACTGGAGTATTATGCAATACAAATTTGGGATTGAGCCGCGTAAATAGAAATTAGCGCAGGACCTTGGTCAAAGACTTGGTGCGAGTTAGGACACAGACAGTCGAGTTTTTGATCACCTCTAGTTTACATCGGGTAGAATGTGGGAGGCCAGCCAGGAGTGCACTGGAATAGTAAAGTCTAGAGGTAACAAAGGCACGGATGTGGGCTTTAGCAACGGATGAGCTGAGGCAAGGATGGAGACGGGCGATGTTACTGAGGTGGAAATAGACGGTGTTAGTTCTGCTGCGGATATGTGGTTGAAAGCTCATTTCAGGGTCAAATATGAGACCAAGGTTGTGAACAGTCTGGTTCAGCCTCAGACAGATGATAGGGAGAGGGATGGAGTCAATGGCCAAGGAACAGAGTTTGTGGCAGGGACTGAAAACAATGCCTTGGGTCTTCCCAATATTCGATGTGAGAAAAGTTCTGGTCATCCAGAACTGGATGTGGGACAAGCAGTCTGACAATTTAGAGACTGTGGAGGGAGTGAGAGAAGTGGTGGTGAGGTAAAGCTGAGTGTTATCACTCAGGAGGAGGAGAAGGAGCAGGAGGAGTTCACGGTGCCATGCAGGAGACGACCTCGTCATTCACACATTCAGATATAGCGCCTTTAGCTTTAACTGTGTTTCTATCTTCCATGAAGTCACCTTAGTCTTTATTGCTTCATTAAGTTTGTTAAGATCTCTGTCCCGCCCTGACCCAGTCTGCATATTTTAGTCAAATCGTTGCTCTGCTCTACAACCTTGACATTTCTCTTACTGTGTTTGACTTTACCCTTTGCTGAATTCTCCCACCCTCTCCATCATTAGTTTAAATCCCTATCTACCGCCCTTGTTATACGATTTGCCAGGACACTGGTCCCAGCCCAGTTTAAGTGGAGCCTGTCCCAATAGAACAGCTCCCTCTTTCCCCAGTACTGGTGTGAGTGCCCCATGAAGTGAAACTCCTACCTCTCGCACCACTCTTTCAGCCGCACATTTAAACTGTGAGGGCTAGAATTTCCTCAAAGCCCACAGCACCCGATTGTCGCCCAAAAACCGCTAAGGCTGAGAAGAGTATCACCGGAGAAAATGATTCTTCCTGAGTACACTAATTGTACTTTTTTGTTGCCACCACGGGCGACATAAAGCTATCCAGCCTAATCTCACTTTCTTGGTCCTTAGCCTTGTAGGTTACCACACTTCAAGTTCACATCCAGGTACTGTTTCAATGCTCCACCCTCCTTTCAGGCAATATGTTCCAAACCCCCACCACATTTTGGGTAAAAAACCTCCTCAAACCCCCTCTAATCCTTCTACCACTTACTTTAAATCTATGCCCCCTGGTTATTGACCCCTCTGCCAGGGGAAATAGCTCCTTCCTATCCACTCTATCGAGGACCATCATAATTTAATTCACCTCAACTGGGACTCTCTTTAGCCTCCTCTGCACCAAAGAAAACAACCCCAATCTTTCCTCATAGCTAAAATTCTCCAGTCCAGCAACATCCTCGTAAATCTCCTCTGGACCCTCAAGGAGTTTGGTAAGGTGCAGTCCACTCACTGGGGATCACTGAGGGTTCTGAGTGGAAGCCCTGTGTTCAGGAAGCTGTTTGAATGTCGATGAATATTGCTCTAGTTTGTCATTTTACTCAATAGTTTGCAATTACCGAACATTTATTGAATTTGATTATTCCATGTGAATTGATATTGCTTTCTGAGAAGATGTTGGTGAGCTGATCATTCCGAGCTACCGATTAGCTGTAAAAATCGACCTTCTATAATGCATTACTCCCCAAGGTTTGTTACTGTTTTAGGGTCACAGGATAATAGTATGCTCTCCTCCCTCATCTAGTTTTTCCATTGTTTAAAATGTTATTATTTCCAAGGTTTCCGCCATCAGTGTCCTCCTAGACCCATGCCATTGTCTCAGGTTGGCTCGATTGTCCTGGAACCTCTTACTTCAGTTGCTCCAGTGTGAAAGGCCTCAATCCCTCCCTTACTGACATCACCTGAGGGTTTGTCTTTGTCTGAGCAGTGAGCCAACTCCCCCATTATCACCCAATGCCACTGGGCCGATACTTGTATCACAATTCTTACTTTGTGGCCGCAGGATTACCACACTTGATGGGCGTGATTCCAAAGATCTTATTGTTCAGTTTTAGTTTTGGAACACCGGGTCTATTATTTTGGCTAAACATGTCTGCATTTGTGTTCGAATCCTTGAGCACAGAAGGAGACCATTCGGCCCATCGTGCCTGTGCCGTCTCTCTGAAAGAACAGTCCAATCCGTCGCACTCCCCTTCTCTTTCCCCAGAACCCTGTGAATGTTCCCCTTTCAAGTGTATGTCAATTCCCTTGTGAAAGTTATCATTGAATCTGCTTCTCCCGCCCTTTTAGGCAATGCATTCCGATCATCATTTACAATTTGCATCGTAAAAAAAATACTCTGCTCATCTCCGCCCCAGTTTCTTTTGCCAATGATCTTTAAATGGTACCTAGCGCCGGCCTTTATCATGTAACTCCTGGTTCAGGGTAAGGATACCAAAGACTTGTCACTCCTGAAGGTGAAAGATTCATGTTCTATAGATTTAAAATATGTCCTCTGCAGTGAATCACTACCTGGGTGATAACCTTTTTTTATCTCTGTGGCTGAAGTTGAAGAATGAATTGAGATGCATTGTGCAATTCGCTCTATCTGTGCAGTCGTGTTTGTGCTGTTTCCCCTATTTATAATAAACGTGCTTTATTGTTCACTCCTTATTTGAGCATCACATATGAGGAGAGACTGGATCAACTGGGCCTGTACTCACTGGAGTTTAGAAGGATGAGAGGGAATCTATAGAAATATATAAAATTCTGACGGGACTGGACAGGTTAGATGCAGGAAGAATGTTCCCGATGTTGGGGAAGTCCAGAACCAGGGAACATAGTCTAAGGATAAGGGGTAGGCCATTTAGGACTGAGATGAGGAGAAACTTCTTCACTCAGTGAGTTGTTAACCTGTGGAATTCCTTACCGCAGAGAGTTGTTGACTGGATATATTCAAGAGGGAGTTAATATGGCCATTACGGCTAAAGGGATCAAAGGGTATGGAGAGAAAGGAGGATAGGGGTACTGAGGGAATGATCAGCCATGATCTTATTGAATGGTGGTGCAGACTCGAAGGGCCGAATAGCCTACTCCTGCACCTATTTTCTGTGTTTCTATGTTTCTGTGACACACAGTCATGCCTGTAGTTACACACCTCTACCACTAGCTGGAGCTTCATGAGGTCCAGACGTTGCAGATCCCCATTCCTATACCCACAGCATCACCAATGCACTGAGGGGAAACTCGCTTTGTCCTGACTTTCTGTGGGCACAGCCATTAGAAGGTTTGAAATATCAAGTGGAATTTTCCAGTGGCAGCGTCATAACTGGTGGACGAGGGCATCGTCAGTGGCAAGAGCATTATTGAAGTGTTTATTCTGTTGTTGGCGGATTCCAGGCATTCTACAGCTGAAACATGGAGCATTGTTAATGCACATGGGAAGGATGGTGAGATGGGGCATGAACTTCCAAGTATTGTGCTGGTAGTGAGGAGTCTCGTTTGACCTGAGCCCATACTTGGAAAATTTAGGCTACGGTCCAATAGTCAACTTTAAGGGAGCACTTTTGTCAATTCCTCGTTAGTATAGTGGTGAGTAGCCCCGCCTCTCATGCGCGAGACTGCGGTTCAATTCCCTGACGAGGAGCCGCCATTTTAAAACTATCTCATTGCCAGTTCATTGGATAAATTCAAGAGGGAGTTAGATATGGCTCTTACAGCTAAAGGGATCAAGGGGTATGGAGAGAAAGCAGGAAAGGGGTACTGAGGGAATGATCAGCCATGATCTTATTGAATGGTGGTGCAGGCTCGAAGGGCCGAATGGCCCACTCCTGCAACTATTTTCAATGTTGCTATGTTTGCTTTTGTAAGGAAACACCTCTTTGGCCTCAATTTGCTTGAAAGCCCACAATGTTGTTACTACTTCAGTTCTGAAAATTAAAGCCTGCCTCTTCCTCTTCCCCCTCCCCCTGCCCCCAACAAGCTCTTCAATGAGTGGGGCTGTGTTCCATTATCTTTATTACCTCTTCTCCTTTGTAAAGTGAAAGTCTGCCCTGATTTAACATACTCAACACCAATGAGCTAGCAGGATGGGTAAATCCATTCAAAAAACATGCAGTAGGAATATAAGAAAATGATGAGTCCATTCATCCCCTCGAGCCTGCTCTGCCATTCGATTAGATCATGACTGACCTGTACTTCCAGTCCATTTATCCGCCTTAGCTCCATATCACTCGATGCCCTTAGCTAACAAAAAACTATCAATCCCAGCCTTGAAAGCGTTGATTGACCCAGCATCCACAGCCTTTTGGGGCATAGAATTCCAGATTTCCACTACCCTTTGATTGGAAAAATTGTTTCCTGATTTCCTTATCTCCGAAATTGGGGTTGTTTGCACCTCCCGTTAGCACCCCCTTTAATGAGGGGAGGGCCCTTTCTACGTGGCAGTGCTACGTGTCCCATCGCGTAGCGCTGTGCCCCTCTCGGATTCCTTCCGTCCCGCTCGCGACCCACAGCAAGTGGAATGCGTTATATTGCGCTCCACTTGCTCTCGGGGGCGGTAACACCAATATCCCGAGCGGGGAGGGACCTCCGGGCCTGGAAATCCCGCTTTGCGGCTGTTACTGCCCCAAACGGGACGCTACGCAATTTCCCCCCTACGCAACCACCCACTGGAGAATTTCCCTCATCCCATTTATTGCACTCTGCTGACGTGCTCCTGTCTCATCCCTAGAAAGCAACAGGAAATGGTGTGAAGTTACTTGTCTTGCTGACCAGTTAATACTGCGATGTGTAATTCTGATGTTCAGACTATCTGAGTGTTGAAGGTAGCTGTCCCGCTGAGTTTCTGTGCATCTTTGTGCTTTTTGCTCCACTTATTGTCTTTGTGCCCATTCCCTTCCAGCGATGCCTACATGCTCGGAGAACGCTCTCAATGTTCTTTGTAAGTACAACTGTGTTACTGTCTGACATCAATACGGCCGCAAAGCTTGATTGTTATTCTCATGGGGCAAACTGCGCCTGGTGACATTAGTATATTAACGTGTTAATGTATCCGTATACTAATATCATGTAGTGTGACCTCATCCCATCGGAGTTTGTCTCTTCATGTTCCTGATCTGGTCGGAAACCAGAGATTATTTAGTTCAGTTTTGTTTGTGGTTCTGTTTTGTTTGTTGTGTGTAATTTCTCCACAGTTGGGCTTTCGAGGATTAGACCTTGAACATAATGCTCTCCTGTTTATAAGATGCGATGAAGTAAGAGTGGATGGGAAACTCCTTATTGTTTTCTCAGTTGGGAATAGACACCCAAAACTGTGGTATGTTTTGAGCCATTTTGAATGTTTTGTCTGTCATGTGGCTGCAGAAGGACTTGTGTCACCACAGGAAGTGCCAGCAGCAGGAACTTCCTGTTCTCAGCTACATCGTCTCCCGAGCAGAGTACGTGGCAATAGTCACATGTTCTTTGAACACATGGACCAACTGGGGATCATTTCCAACCACAGATTATTGTCCATTATTGTCACAATTAAATTCCACCCATACATCTGGCCCGAACAATCAACTTTGGGAGGAGCAAAGTCGTGTAGGACCCTAAACCCCAGCCGATACGCTTCCCTCTCTCGTAAAGATGTCTGGACTCATTCCATGCATGTTCTGCTTTTTTGAAGCAACACTTGGGTTAACCGTGTGGAAACTAGGAGTGACAGGATGGTGGAACATTATCATTTCACAACTGGCACCTGAGGTTACATTGAGCCACACTGATGTTCAGAAGCTATGCTTTGTCTGATGAAGAACTGCGATCCACAGTATGTCATGACACTGTCATTGCCCTGAGCTTGGCCTTTTAAAAAAGAAAAAGAGTTGAGGGTTGGACTCGCTCTATTTCTCCTCTTTGCTCCATGCTCCAGAAGGAGTCAAGATGATGAGCGGCCATAGCATGAGAGAGGTTTTAACACTGGTTGTAAAATACCTCTGAGTAGCAGACCAATGGAGCCATGTGATACCCTTGTCGGGATAGTTATCCAGCTGGCCTATCTCAATAGTTTATATTGCTTGGTTGAGTTGGCCCGCTGGAGAAGTATCACAGGTAATGATTGCTCCATGCAGAACTTCTAAAAAAGACTGAATTTACAATCGTTAAAAATAATCTTTTAATCACAGTGACATTTCATTCCTGGTGCCGAGGAATGAAATGGAGCGGCAAACTGGCAGTGAGGGAGCTGATTGGGTTAGTGGGGGTGGGGATGTGGGTGGAGGGGGGTGATTGCATGTTTGGGGGCACAGACCCCGGATCTGGCTGGGGTTCAGCCCCATGGAAGCCCTGCTACTTTCAGGGGCAGCCTCACAACCAGGTGGGCATATTATCATAGAATTCAAATCCCAGAAATACGGCAAGTGAATTTCTCCCTCATTTCCACTCTCAGCAATGCCTGTGAGTCCCCAACAACCAGCATTGCTGGGACAGTGGGTGTCATGTATTCAACCAGCATTGTAACTCATGTATAATCTGACCTAAGTGGTACACCGTGAGAACACTGACCACGAGGTGGGAGACACTCCTAACCTGGACCTTCAGGTATAAAAGGGGAAGCTCCATCCACCTTCATCTCTTGAGTGCTAAGGAATAAAGGACAGGTCACAGACTGACCTTCTCTCAAGCATGGGCCTCGTGTGCATTTATACTGTGTAGTAAGGACGTATCAATGGTGACAAGAAACTGGGATTTAAACCACGTGAGCATGGCCACTAGCAGAACAGACGAGAGGTACTGTGTTAAGGAATGGTTGGGACAGAGATTCAACATTGTTAAAGCAGCACACAGTTCTCCAGGCAGACAAGGGCAGTCATGCATGCCTCAACATGTAGTCGAACCCAGAGGGGGAGCTCGACAGAGACAATGGCAAGCTGAACAGCAATTCACGCCATTGCAAGGGACAATGCGGCCAGTAATGGGGCCATCAACACTTGTTAATGGTGCACTCAAGGACAATAACAGGGGCAGTCAGGGACGATCGACTGGCAAGCGACCTTTTGTTTCCAACAACAGCTCATGCTGGAGGCGTGGAGGCACACACTCAGCCAGAGTTTGCAGAGATGAGCAAAATACCTGCAGAAATTGCAGAAATGGACACTGGGGGAAATTGCTGGAAGCTGAAGTTCAGCGAGTTCATGTGGAGCACGTATACAGTTCATACACCAGGACGCCACCGATAAGGATGAAAGTGCTCCTCAATGGCATCCCAGTATCAATGGAGCTAGACACAGGGGCCAGCCAGTCCCTGATGGGTATCAAACAGTTCGAAAAGTTGTGGGCATCCAAGGCCAGGAGGCCAAAATTATCGTCGATTGACGCACAGCTACGGACTTACACAAAGCAGATCATTCCGGTGCTAGGCAGCGCCACGGTAGTCGTGACCCACAAAGATTCGGAGAACAGACTGCCATTCTGGATTGTCCCAGGGGACGGTCCCGCACTACTGGGGAGGAGTTGGCTTGCTGTCATGAACTGGAAATGGGACGATGTCAATGCAATTTCCTCTGTGGAGCGAGTATCATGCTCACAGATCCTGGACAAATTTGACTTATTATTTCAACCCGGCATTGGCACTTTCATGAGGGCCAAGGTAGTGATTCACATAAACCCGGATGCCAGGCCAGTACACCACAAGGCCAGAGCGGTGCCGTACGTGATGTGGGAAAAGATAGAAGTCGAATTGGACCGCCTGTTGAGGGAAGGCATCATCTCGCCAGTCGAATTCAGTGACTGGGCGAGCCCGATTGTGCCGGTGCTGAAGGCGGATGGGTTGGTCAGGATATGTGGTGATTACAAGGCCACCATCAATCGGGTGTCACTCCAAGACCAGTACCCGCTACCGAGAGCGGAGGACCTCTTTGCGACGCTATCCGGTGGCAAACTTTTTTCAAAATTGGACCTGACCTCAGCTTACATGACCCAGGAGCTGGCGAGTGAGTCGAAGAAGCTGACCACCATCACGACACACAAGGGGTTGTTTGAGTACAACAGATGTCCGTTCGGGATTCGCTCGGCCGCCGTGATCTTCCAACGAAATATGGAAAGCCTCCTCAAGTCGATTCCAGGGACGGTGGTTTTTCAGGACGACATCCTCATCACGGGTTACGATACTGAAGAACACCTCCACAATCTGGAGGAGGTGCTACGCAGACTGGACCGGGTAGGGCTGCGACTGAAAAAGGCGAAGTGAGTCTTCCTAGCTCCAGAGGTAGAATTCCTGGGGAGGAGGGTAGCAGCAGACGGGATCAGACCTACTGCATCCAAGACGGAAGCGATCCAGAGAGCACCCAGACCCCGTAACACGACGGAGCTGCTTTCGTTCCTGGGGCTCCTGAACTATTTTGGTAACTTTCTTCCCAAATTGAGCACGCTGCTAGAGCCGCTACACGTGCTCCTACGCAAAGGTCGCGAATGGGTCTGGGGGGACAATCAGGAAAGGGCTTTTAATAGAGCACGCAATTTGTTATGTTCCAACAATCTGTTAACGCTATATGACCCATGTAAGAAACTTGTGTTAACGTGCGATGCGTCGTCCTATGGTGTCGGGTGTGTGTTGCAGCATGTCAATGCCAAGGGTCAGTTACAGCCGGTAGCTTATGCCTCCAGGAGTCTGTCCCAGGCAGAAATGGGCTACGAGATGTTGAAAAGGAGGTGCTCGCATGTGTATATGCGGTAAAGAAAATGCACCAGTATCTGTTTGGCAGGAAATTTGAGCTGGAGACAGATCACAAACCCGTAACGTCCCTTTTGGCTGACAACAAGGCCATAAATGCAAATGCATCGGCCCGCATACAGAGGTGGGCACTCACGTTAGCTGCCTATGACTACACAATTCGGCACAGACCGGGCACCGAAAACTGCGCCGATGCACTCAGCAGGCTCCCACTAGCCACCACTGAGGGGGCTACCGAGCATGGTGCTGAGATGGTCATGGCTGTTGAAGCTTTCGGAAGCGAAGGCTCACCCGTGACAGCCCGTCAGATTAAGTCTGGACAAATAAAGACCCGCTACTGTCTCTAGTCAAGAAATGTGTCCTGAATGGGGACTGGGCAGCCACGTACAGGGCATGCCCTGAGAAATTTAAACCATTTCACAGGCGCAAGGATGAACTCTCGATTCAGGCCGATTGCCTACTGTGGGGAAACCACGTAGTCATGTCCCAGATGGGCAGAGAGGTGTTCATCAGAGAACTTCACAATGGGCACCCGGGCATTGTCACGATGAAGGCAATTGCCAGGTCACACGTTTGGTGGCCAGGGATAGACGCAGATCTGGAACTTTGTGTTCGCAGGTGCAACACGTGTGCCCAGCTGGGCCATGCGCCCAGGGAAGCCCCCCTTAGCCCCTGGCCATGGCCCGCCAAGCCTTGGTCACTCATCCATGTGGACTACGCAGGTCCTTTCATGGGGAAAATGTTTTTGGTTGTAGTAGACGCCTACTCCAAATGGATCGAGTGTGACATTTTAAATTCAAGCACATCCTCTGCCACGGTAGAAAGTCTACGGGCAATGTTCGCTGCCCACGGTCTACCGGACGTCTTGGTCAGTGACAATGGCCCGTGCTTCACAAGCACTGAATTCCAGAACTTCATGGCAGGCAATGGAATTAACCATGTTAGAACGGCACCGTTCAAGCCGGCCTCAAACGGCCAGGTAGAACGAGCAGTGCAGATAATCAAACAGGGGATGCTCAGATTCCAAGGGGGTTCCCTACAATGCCGCTTATCACGCCTCCTGTTGGCCTATAGATCCCGACCACACTCGCTCACAGGGGTTCCACCCGCAGAGCTACTAATGAAAAGGATGCTCAAAACCCGATTATCCCTCATACACCCCACCATGAAAGAAATTGTTGAGAGCAGGCGCCAGTCACAATATGACTGCCATGACAGGAATGCGAGGGCGCGATGTATTGATGTAAATGACCCTGTTTTTGTCCTCAACTACGCTGCAGGGCCCAAATGGCTCGCAGGCACTGTGGTTGCCAAAGAGGGAAATAGGATTCTGGTAGTTAAACTTACCAATGGACAAATCTGCCGCAAACATGTGGATCAAACAAAAAGGAGGTTCAGCAACCCCATAGAAGAAGCAGAGGAAGAACACGATATAGAGTTCACTCCACCACAGGTGACCGAACACCAGAACCAAAGGGAGGAGAGCCCAGTCACTGTGGGCAGTCCGGACAGGCCTGAGGCACCGCAAACAGCAGACACTCAGGCCAGTGCCCAACAACCGGAGCCCCAACTCAGGCGCTCTACAAGGGAGCGTAAACCACCAGAGAGACTCAACCTGTGATCCCAATAAGACTTTGGGGGTGGAGGTGGTGTCATGTATTCAACCAGCATTGTAACCCATGTATAATCCGACCTAAGTTGTACACCGTGAGAACACTGACCACTAGGTGGGAGACACTCCTAACCTGGACCTTCAGGTATAAAAGGGGAAGCTCCACCCACCTTCATCACTTGAGTGCGAAGGAATAAAGGACAGGTCACAGACTGACCTTCTCTCAAGCATGGGCCTGGTGTGTATTTATATTGTGTAGTAAGGACGTATCAGTCGGTGCGGTGCATGGGAGGGTCCTTCGACCACGACTGGCCCATACTGAACCATCCCGCATTCCTGCTTCTTAACTGTCCATGTGCTGGGGTCTAATTGTACCATTAGCTCCATGGCCCTTCACTCATGGTTTCTATCCCGCAAATCACTCCCACCTGACTCCCTTTTGCCGAAATCCTTTCCTTGTCGTTCCTCCACCCGATCGTCCGGTCCATCATATTTATATGTGCCCCCAGCTGTTCCAATAGGTCTATTCCCAAAATACTCCCCTCCTCTCCCTCATACACCCAAATTTGGACTGGTAGTTCATAATCTGCATGTTCTAGCATCACGGTTTGACTCAACGCTGCCTCCATCTGTCCTCCTCTGACCCCTCTAATGCCTCTGGGTTAGGGGTAACACATGGTCTGTTATTGACATGGATGCCCCGGTGTCTTTTGGCCCCCTAACAGCATGTTCATATATATCCGGTTGTCCTCTCCCCTTCCCAGGCTGGCCAGGGCCATTCCCCGTCACATCATCATTTTCAGTAAGTCCGCCAATTCTTTGGCATTCACCTGCACAACCTGTCCCTGGCTGCCTGTCTGTTGGGAGGGTCTGGAGCACACCTAACTCTGTCCTCCTCTGCCCCAGGGGCCTTCCCCTTCTTTACCTCCTCCTCCAGCCCAACAATCTTCCCTTCAATGTCCTCTTTTCCACCCTATGAGTTACCTACTCCCCTCCTATTCACACACTCTTTGGCCATGTGTCCCATAACAAACTCCAGCGTCTCGGGTTGGGTTCTGTCCAACCACACTGGCCACTTCATCAAAGGCACGAACCTTTCCTTTGGGCTGGGACTCTCTGACTTCATGGCCCAGGTGATAATTGCCCTCTAGTTATTCCTCACAAGGAATCCCACATCTACGACCTTTGTAAGGTGGGGAGACATGCCATCCTTTATCATCTTCATAAAGCCTCCTATCAACCAGTGCAGGCATCGACGGCAGATCCAACACTGCCTCCAGTGCGCCAGTGCAGCCTTCGGCGTCCTGAGGAAAAGAGTGTTTGAAGATCAGTCCCTTAAACTGTCACCAAGCTCATGGTCTGCCGGGCTGCAGCGATACCCGCCCTCCTGTATGGCTCAGAGACATCGACCATGTACAGTAGACACCTCAAGTCGCTACAAGATCCTGCAAATCCCCTGGGAGGACAGACGCACCAACGTTAGTGTCCTCGACCAGGCCAACATCCCCAGCATTGAAGCACTGACCACACTTTATCAGCTCCGCTGGGCAGGCCACATCGTTCACATGCCAGACGCGAGACCCCAAAGCAAGCGCTCTACTCGGAACTCGCCCACGGCAAACGAGCCAAAGGTGGGCAGAGGAAAGGTTACAAGGACACCCTCAAAGCCCCCCTGATAAAGTGCGACATCCCCACTGACACCTGGGAGTCCCTGGCCATAGAAACATAGAAACATAGAAACATAGAAAATAGGTGCAGGAGTAGGCCATTCGGCCCTTCGAGCCTGCACCACCATTCAATAAGATCATGGCTGATCATTCCCTCAGTACCCCTATCCTGCTTTCTCTCCATACCCCTTGCTCCCTTTGGCCGTAAGGTCCCCATCCAACTCCCTTTTGAATATATCGAACGAACTGACTTCAACAACTTTCTGCGGTAAAGAATTCCACAGATTCACCACTCTCTGAGTGAAGAAGTTTCTCCTCATCTCGGTCCTAAATGGCTTACCCCTTATCCTAAGACTGTGACCCCTGGTTCTGGACTTCCCCAACATCGGGAACATTCTTCCTGCATCTAGCCTGTCCAGTCCCGTCAGAATTTTATACGTTTCTATGAGATACCCTCTCATCCTTCTAAACTCCAATGAATAAAGGCCCAGTCGATCCAGTCTCTCCTCATATGTCAGTCCTGCCATCCCGGGAATCAGTCTGGTGAACCTTCGCTGCACTCCCTCAATAGCAAGAACATCCTTCCTCAGATTAGGAGACCAAAACTGAACACAATATTCCAGGTGAGGCCTCACCAAGGCCCTGTACAACTGCAGTAAGACCTCCCTGTTCCTATACTCAAAACCCCTAGCTATGAAGGCCAACATATCATTTGCCTTCTTCACCGCCTGCTGAACCTGCATGCCCACTTTCAGTGACTGATGAACTATGACACCCAGGTCTCGTTGCACCTCCCCT
The DNA here is from genome assembly GCF_044704955.1 of Pristiophorus japonicus. Lineage (NCBI taxonomy): Eukaryota > Metazoa > Chordata > Chondrichthyes > Pristiophoridae > Pristiophorus > Pristiophorus japonicus. The sequence goes on along the minus strand of NW_027250904.1, from coordinate 1,582,795 downwards.
TTTCAAATCTGCCCCTATTCAGATAATATTCTACCTTCGTGTTTTTGCCCCCAAAGTGGATAACCTCACATTTATTCACATTATACTGCATCTGCCATGCATCTGCCCACTCACCTAACCTGTCCAAATCATCCTGCAGCCTCTTCGTGTCCTCCTCACAACTCACACCGCCAGCCAGTTTAATGTCATCTGCAAACTTGGAGATATTACACTTAATTCCTTCATCTAAATCATTAATGTATATGGTAAATAGCTGGGGTCCCAGCACTGAGCCCTGCGGCACCCCACTAGTCACTGCCTGCCATTCTGAAAAGGACCCGTTTATCCCGACTCTCTGTTTCTTGTCTGCCAACCAGTTCTCTATCCACGTCAGTACACTGCCCCCAATACGATGTGCTTTAATTTTGCACACCAATCTCTTGTGTGGGACCTTGTCAAAAGCCTTTTGAAAGTCCAAATACACTACATCCACTGGTTCTCCCTTGTCTACTCTGCTAGTTACATCCTCAAAAAATTCCAAAGATTTGTCAAGCATGATTTCCCTTTCATAAATCCATGCTGACTTGGACCGATCCTGTCACTGCTTTCCAAATGTGCTGTTATTTCATCTTTACATAGAAACATAGAAACATAGAAAATAGGTGCAGGAGTAGGCCATTCGGCCCTTCTAGCCTGCACCACCATTCAATGAGTTCATGGCTGAACATGCAACTTCAGTACCCCATTCCTGCTTTCTCGCCATACCCCTTGATTCCCCGAGTAGTAAGGACTACATCTAACTCCTTTTTGAATATATTTAGTGAATTGGCCTCAACTACTTTCTGTGGTAGAGAATTCCACAGGTTCACCACTCTCTGGATGAAGAAGTTTCTCCTCATCTCGGTCCTAAATGGCTTACCCCTTATCCTTCGACTGTGACCCCTGGTTCTGGACTTCCCTAACATTGGGAACATTCTTCCTGCATCTAACCTGTCGAAACCCATCAGAATTTTAAACGTTTCTATGAGGTCCCCTCTCATTCTTCTGAACTCCAGCGAATACAAGCCCAGTTGACCCAGTCTTTCTTGAGAGGTCAGTCCCACCATCCCGGGAATCAGTCTGGTGAATCTTCGCTGCACTCCCTCAATAGCAAGAATGTCCTTCCTCAGGTTAGGAGACCAAAACTGTACACAATACTCCAGGTGTGGCCTCACCAAGGCACTGTACAACTGTAGTAACACCTCCCTGCCCCTGTACTCAAATCCCCTCGCTATGAAGGCCAACATGCCATTTGCTTTCTGAACCGCCTGCTGTACCTGCATGCCAACCTTCAATGACTGATGTACCATGACACCCAGGTCTCGTTGCACCTCCCCTTTTCCTAATCTGTCACCATTCAGATAATAGTCTGCCTCTCTGTTTTTACCACCAAAGCGGATAACCTCACATTTAAAAATTGATTCCAACATTTTCCCCACTACTGATGTCAGGCTATCCAGTCTATAATTCCCTGTTTTCTCTCTCCTGCTTTTTAAAAAAGTGGTGTTACATTAGCTACTCTCCAGTCCATATGAACTGATCCAGAGTCGATAGACTGATGGAAAATGATTACTAATGCATCCACTATTTCTCGGGCCACTTCCTTAAGTACTCTGGGATGCAGACTATCAGGCCCCGGTGATTTATTGGCCTTCAATCCTATCAAATTCCCTAACACAATTTCCCGCCTAATAAGGATTTTCTTCAGTTTCCTCCTTCTCACTAGACCCTCGTTCGCCGAGTATTTCCGGAAGGTTATTTGTGTCTTCCTTCATAAAGACAGGACCAAAGTATTTGTTCAACTGGTCTGCCATTTCTTTGTTCCCCACAACAAGATTGCTAATTAGTCCTTTCTCATTACACATCACCCAGTCTAGGATGGCCAGCTCTCTGGTTGGTTCCTCGACATATTGGTCAAGAAAACCATCCCGAATACGCTCCAGGAAATCCTCCTCCACTGCATTCCTACCAGTTTGGTTAGCCCAATCTATATGTAGATTAAAGTCACCCACGATAACTGCTGTACCTTTATTGCACACATCCCTAATTTCTTGTTTGATGCAGTCTCCATCCTGACTACTACTGTTTGGTGGTCTGTACACAACTCCCACTCGCGTTTTCTGCCCTTTGGTATTCTGTAGCTCCACCCATACAGATTCCACATTGTCCAAGCTAATGTCCCTCCTTACTATTGTGTTAATTTGCTCTTTAACCAGCAACGCCACCCCACCTCCTTTTACTATCTGTCGATCCTTCCTGAATGTTGAATAGCCCTGGATGTTGAGTTCCCAGCCTTGGTCACCCTGGAGCCATGTCTCCGTGATGCCAATTACATCATACCCGTTAACTGTTATCTGCGCAGTTAATTCATCCACCTTATTACGAATACTCCTCACATTTAGGCACAGAGCCTTCAGGCTTGTCTTTTTAACACACTTTGCCCCTTTAGAACTTTGCTGTAATGTGGCCCTTTTTGATTTTTGCCTTGGGTTTCTCTGCCCTCCACTTTTACTTTTCTTCTCTCTATCTTTTACTTCTGCCCCCATTCTACTTCCCTCTGTCTCCTTGCATAGGTTCCCATCCCCCTGCCATATTAGTTTAACCCCTCCCCACACTGGCTGCATACTGGCTAAAAAAAGTTATCTGGAATGCATTTTAGGAATTCTGCACCCTCATTATCTGGTCATTATCACATTGCTGTTTGTGGGAGCTTGCTGTGTGCAAATTGGCTGCCGTGTTTCCTACATTACAACAGTGACTGCTCTACAAAAGTACTTAATTGATCTCTAACCAGCTATTTAACCCCACACACCAGGAAACACACAGTAAGTTTGTTAATTTCCATTGCACATTTATTTCCAGATGTTAAACTTCACATTTAAGTTGTTGAAATAACGTGATTTGAAACATAAATGACGGACAGGAAAATACCTGCTGCTCCATCCAGTGTGTCCTGCAGACAACATTCGGCATGACTTGAAACCGCTCGGTGAGTTGTCCTGAGTTCCCCCTTCTGTGTCGTTCCGGCTCGCACGGAGACCGTCCTCAATCTTGTGTTAACTGTCACACCCTTTCATTTGCCTTTCCTTTAGGCCGAGCCATACTCAGTGGATGGGAATTGTATTACAGAGCCAGCAATGCTCAGCTGGAACATCAGCTCCTGAACATTAACAGGCTGAAGGGGGGAGGGTTGAGGGATGGGGTGGGGGGGTGATAGGGGATGTGGATTTAATTATCGGGATGCATCGGCACAATGTGTCTGGGAAAATGTTTTTCCCCTCCATCCCCGGCTCCTGTGCTGTGTGAACTTTTAGCACACTCCAGAACTCAGCTTGTTGACACCCAAAGACAACCCGGAACGAGGAGAATCCATTCACTTTCCTCCCCACAAGACACGAGAGACAACCAGGCGGCTTGAAAATGCCGTCACTTGAAGAATGAAGAGGGGCTTAAGAGGGAACAGCTTCCAAGGGAGCTGATCTTCAGTCGGGCAGTCTCCACACACTGCTGGTGACTAACCAAGTAGCCGAGGAGGATGAGAACGGCAGCTGAAGTGACCAGGACAGACATGATAAAGTGATCATAGAAACATAGAAACATAGAAAATAGGTGCAGGAGTAGGCCATTCGGCCCTTCTAGCCTGCACCGCCATTCAATGAGTTCATGGCTGAACATGTAACTTCAGTACCCCATTCCTGCTTTCTCGCCATACCCCTTGATTCCCCTGAGTAGTAAGGACTACATCGAACTCCTTTTTGAATATATTTAGTGAATTGGCCTCAACAACTTTCTGTGGTGGAGAATTCCACAGGTTCACCACTCTCTGGGTGAAGAAGTTTCTCCTCATCTCGGTCCTAAATGGCTTACCCCTTATCCTTAGACTGTGACCCCTAGTTCTGGACTTCCCCAACATCGGGAACATTCTTCCTGCATCTAACCTGTCCAGTCCCGTCAGAATTTTAAACGTTTCTATGAGGTCCCCTCTCATTCTTCTGAACTCCAGTGAATACAAGCCCAGTTGATCCATTCATTCTTGATAGGTCAGTCCCACCATCCCGGGAATCAGTCTGGCGAACCTTCGCTGCACTCCCTCAATAGCAAGAATGTCCTTCCTCAAGTTAGGAGACCAAAACTGCACACAATACTCCAGGTGTGGCCTCACCAAGGCCCTGTACAACTGTAGCAACACCTCCCAGCCCCTGTACTCAAATCCCCTCGCAATGAAGGCCAACATACGGTTTGCTTTATTCACCGCCTGCTGTACCTGCATGCTAACCTTCAATGACTGATGTACCATGACACCCAGGTCTCTTTGCACCTCCCCTTTTCCTAATCTGTCACCATTCAGATAATAGTCTGTCTCTCTGTTTTTACCACCAAAGTGGATAACCTCACATTTATCCACATTACACTTCATCTGCCATGCATTTGCCCACTGACCGAACCGATCCAAGTCGCTCTGCAGCCTCATAGCATCCTCCTCGCAGCTCACACTGCCACCCAACTTAGTGTCATCCGCAAATTTGGAGATACTACATTTAATCCCCTCGTCTAATTCATTACCCATGAATGCCTCACTGCAGGGATACCCCAATCTGATGGGTATTCCATCTCAACAGCCAGCCCACCAATCAGAAGTTGGCAAGATCCAAATCCAGGTCCTGATGGTTCAGTTTACTGTTTGGATCTGGTGCTGGCACCCGTGAATAACACTCACTTTGATCAATTTATCCTGGGAGCCGGAGAGTGTGTTCCCGTGCAGGGCCCACCTTCTCACCCTGAGTACCAGTGGGTCAATGTCCAACAGTGTGTGGAGTGTGTTGGAACGGAGAGTGTGTTCCCTTGCAGGGCCCACCCTTCTCACCCTGAGTACCAGTGGGTCAATGTCCAACAGTGTGTGGAGTGTGTTGGAACGGAGAGTGTGATCCCGTGCAGGGCCCCACCTCCTCACCCTGAGTACCAGTGGGTCAATGTCCAACAGTGTTTGGAGTGTGTTGGAACGGAGAGTGTGTTCCCGTGCAGGGCCCACCTTCTCACCCTGAGTACCAGTGGGTCAGTGTCCAACAGTGTGTGGAGTGTGTTGGAACGGAGAGTGTGTTCCCGTGCAGGGCCACCCTTCTCACCCTGAGTACCAGTGGGTCAGTGTCCAACAGTGTGTGGAGTGTGTTGGAACGGAGAGTGTATTCCCATGCAGGGCCCCACCTTCTCACCCTGAGCACCAGTGGGTCAATGTCCAACAGTGTGTGGAGTGTGTTGGAACGGAGAGTGTGTTCCCGTGCAGGGCCCACTCTTCTCACCCTGAGTACCAGTGGATCAATGTCCAACAGTGTGTGGAGTGTGTTGGAACGGAGAGTGAGTTCCCGTGCAGGGCCCACCCTTCTCACCCTGAGTACTGGAGGGTCAGTATCCAACAGTGTGTGGAGTGTGTTGGAACGGAGAGTGTGTTCCCGTGCAGGGCCCACCCTTCTCACCCTGAGTGTCCGTGGGTCAATGTCCAACAGTGTGTGGAGTGTGTTGGAACGGAGAGTGTGTTCCCGTGCAGGGCCCACCTTCTCACCCTGAGTACCAGTGGGTCAATGTCCAACAGTGTGTGGAGTGTGTTGTAACGGAGAGTGTGTTCCCGTGCAAGGCCCACCCTTCGCACCCTGAGCACCGGTGGCTCAGTGTCCAACAGTGTGTGGAGTGTGTTGGAACGGAGAGTGTGTTCCTGTGCAGGGCCCCACCTTCTCACCCTGAGTACCAGTGGGTCAATGTCCAACAGTGTGTGGAGTGTGTTGAAACGGAGAGTGTGTTCCCGTGCAGGGCGCCACCTTCTCACCCTGAGTACCAGTGGGTCAACGTCCAACAGTGTGTGGTGTGTGTTGGAACGGAGAGTGTGTTCCCGTGCAGGGCCCACCTTCTCACCCTGAGTACCAGTGGGTCAATGTCCAACAGTGTGTGGAGTGTGTTGGAACGGAGAGTGTGTTCCTGTGCAGGGCCCACCCTTCTCACCCTGAGTACCAGTGGGTCAATGTCCAACAGTGTGTGGAGTGTGTTGGAACGGAGAGTGTGTTCCCGTGCAGGGCCCCACCTTCTCACCCTGAGTACCAGTGGGTCAATGTCCAACAGTGTGTGGAGTGTGTTGGAACGGAGAGTGTGTTCCCGTGCAGGGCCCACCTTCTCACCCTGAATACCAGTGGGTCAATGTCCAACAGTGTGTGGAGTGTGTTGGAACGGAGAGTGTGTTCCCGTGCAGGGCCCACCTTCTCACCCTGACTACCAGTGGGTCAATGTCCAACAGTGTGTGGAGTGTGTTGGAATGGAGAATGTGTTCCCGTGCAGGGCACACCCTTCTCACCCTGAGTACCGGTGGGTCAATGTCCAACAGTGTGTGGAGTGTGTTGGAACGGAGAGTGTGTTCCCGTGCAGGACCAACCTTCTCACACTGAGTACCAGTGGGACAATGTCCAACAGTGTGTGGAGTGTTTTGGAACGGAGAGTGTGTTCCTGTGCAGGGTCCACCCTTCTCACTCTTAGTACCAGTGGGTCAATGTCCAACAGTGTGTGGAGTGTGTTGGAACGGAGAGTGTGTTCCCGTGCAGGGCCCACCCTTCTCACCCTGAGTACCAGTGGGTCAATGTCCAACGGTGTGTGGAGTGTGTTGGAACGGAGAGTGTGTTCCCGAGCAGGGCCCACCCTTCTCATCCTGAGTACCAGTGGGTCATGTCCAACAGTGTGTGGAGTGTGTTGGAACGGAGAGTGTGTTCCCGTGCAGGGCCCACCTTCTCACCCTGAGTACCAGTGGGTCAATGTCCAACAGTGTGTGGAGTATGTTGGAACGGAGAGTGTGTTCCCCTGCAGGGCCCACCTTCTCACCCTGAGTACCAGTGGGTCAATGTCCAACAGTGTGTGGAGTATGTTGGAACGGAGAGTGTGTTCCCGAGCAGGGCACACGTTCTCACCCTGAGTACCAGAGGGTCAATGTCCAACAGTGTGTAGAGTGTGTTGGAACGGAGAGTGTGTTCCCGTGCAGGGCCCACCTTCTCACCCTGAGTACCGGTGGGTCAATGTCCAACAGTGTGTGGAGTGTGTTGGAACGGAGAGTGTGTTCCCGTGCAGGGCCCACCGTTCTCACCCTGAGTACCAGTGGGTCAGTGTCCAACAGTGTGTGCAGTGTGTTGGAACGGAGAGTGTGTTCCCGTGCAGGGCCCAACCTTCTCACCCTGAGTACCAGTGGGTCAATGTCCAACAGGGTGTGGAGTGTGTTGGAACGGAGAGTGTGTTCCCGTGCAGGGCCCACCCTTCTCACCCTGAGTACCGGTGGCTCTGTGTCCAACATTGTGTGGAGTGTGTTGGATCGGAGAGTGTGTTCCCGTGCAGGGCTCCACATTCTCACCCTGAGTACCAGTGGGTCAATGTCCAACAGTGTGTGGAGTGTGTTGGAACGGAGAGTGTGTTCCCGAGCAGGGCCCACCCTTCTCATCCTGAGTATCAGTGGGTCAATGTCCAACAGTGTGTGGAGTGTGTTGGAACGGAGAGTGTTTTCCCGTGCAGGGCCCACCTTCTCACCCTGAGTACCAGTGGGTCAATGTCCAACAGTGTGTGGAGTGTGTTGGAACGGAGAGTGTGTTCCCGTGCAGGGCCCACCTTCTCACCCTGAGCACCAGTGGGTCAATGTCCAACAGTGTGTGGAGTGTGTTGGAACGGAGAATGTGTTCCCGTGCAGGGCCCACCCTTCTCACCCTGAGTACCAGTGGGTCAATGTCCAACAGTTTGTGGAGTGTGTTGGAACGGAGAGTCTGTTCCTGTGCAGGGCCCACCTTCTCACCCTGAGTACCAGTGGGTCAGTGTACAACAGTGTGTGGAGTGTGTTGGAACGGAGAGTGTGTTCCCGTGCAGGGCCCACCTTCTCACCCTGAGTACCGGTGGGTCAATGTCCAACAGTTTGTGGAGTGTGTTGGAACGGAGAGTGTGTTCCCGTGCAGGGCCCCACCCTTCTCACCCTGAGTACCAGTGGGTCAATGTCCAACAGTATGTGGAGTGTGTTGGAACGGAGAGTGTGTTCCCGTGCAGGGCCCACCTTCTCACCCTGAGTACCAGTGGGTCAATGTCCAACAGTCTGTGGAGTGTGTTGGAATGGAGAGTGTGTTCCCGTGCAGGGCCCCACCTTCTCACCCTGAGTACCAGTGGGTCAATGTCCAACAGTGTGTGGAGTGTGTTGGAACGGAGAGTGTGTTCCCGTGCAGGGTCCACCTTTTCACCCTGAGTGCCAGTGGGTCAATGTCCAACAGTGTGTGGAGTGTGTTGGAACGGAGAGTCTGTTCCCGTGCAGGGCCCACACTTCTCACCCTGAATACCAGTGGGTCAATGTCCAACAGTGTGTGGAGTGTGTTGGAATGGAGAGTGTGTTCCCGTGCAGGGCCCACCTTCTCACCTTGAGTACCAGTGGGTCAATGTCCAACAGTGTGTAGAGCGTGTTGGAACGTAGAGTGTGTTCCCTCGCAGGGCCCCACCTTCTCACCCTGAGTACCAGTGGGTCAATGTCCAACAGTGTGTGGAGTGTGTTGGAACGGAGAGTGTGTTCCCGTGCAGGGCCCACCCTTCTCACCCTGAGTACCAGTGGGTCAATGTCCAACAGTGTGTGGAGCGTGTTGGAACAGAGAGTCTGTTCCTGTGCAGGGCCCACCTTCTCACCCTGAGTACCATTGGGTCAGTGTACAACATGGTGTGGAGTGTGTTGGAACGGAGAGTGTGTTCCCTCGCAGGGCCCCACCTTCTCACCCTGAGTACCGGTGGGTCAATGTCCAACAGAGTGTGGGGTGTGTTGGAACGGAGTGTATGTTCCCGTGCAGGGCCCACCCTTCTCACCCTGAGTACCAGTGGGTCAGTGTCCAACAGTGTGTGGAGTGTGTTGGAACGGAGAGTGTGTTCCCGTGCAGGGCCCACCTTCTCACCCTGAGTACCAGTGGGTCAATGTCCAACAGTGTGTGGAGTGTGTTGGAACGGAGAGTGTGTTCCCGTGCAGGGCCCACCCTTCTCACCCTGAGTAGCAGTGGGTCAGTGTCCAACAGTGTGTGGAGTGTGTTGGAACGGAGAGTGTGTTCCTGTGCAGGGCCCACCTTCTCACCCTGAGTACCAGTGGGTCAGTGTCCAACAGTGTGTGGAGTGTGTTGGAACGGAGAGTGTGTTCCCGTGCAGGGCCCCAACTTCTCACCCTGAATACCAGTGGGTCAATGTCCAACAGTGTGTGGAGTATGTTGGAACGGAGAGTGTGTTCCAGTGCAGGGCCCACCTTCTCACCCTGAGTACCGGTGGGTCAATGTCCAACAGTGTGTGGAGTGTGTTGGAACTGAGACTGTGTTCCCGTGCAGGGCCCAGCTTCTCACCCCGAGTACCAGTGGGTCAATGTCCAACAGTGTGTGGAGTATGTTGGAACGGAGAGTGTGTTCCCGTGCAGGGCCCACCTTCTCACCCTGAGTACCAGTGGGTCAATGTCCAACAGTGTGTGGAGTGTGTTGGAACGGAGAGTGTGTTCCCTCGCAGGGCCCCACCCTTCTCACCCTGAGTACCAGTGGGTCAATGTCCAACAGTCTGTGGAGTGTGTTGGAATGGAGAGTGTGTTCCCGTGCAGGGCCCCACCTTCTCACCCTGAGTACCAGTGGGTCAATGTCCAACAGTGTGTGGAGTGTGTTGGAACGGAGAGTCTGTTCCCGTGCAGGGCCCACACTTCTCACCCTGAATACCAGTGGGTCAATGTCCAACAGTGTGTGGAGTGTGTTGGAATGGAGAGTGTGTTCCCGTGCAGGGCCCACCTTCTCACCCTGAGTACCAGTGGGTCAATGTCCAACAGTGTGTGGAGTGTGTTGGAACGGAGAGTGTGTTCCCGTGCAGGGCCCCAACTTCTCACCCTGAATACCAGTGTGTCAGTGTCCAACAGTGTGTGGAGTGTGTTGGAACGGAGAGTGTGTTCCCATGCCGGGCCCACCCTTCTCACCCTGAGTACCGGTGGGTCAATGTCCAACAGTGTGTGGAGTGTGTTGGAACGGAGAGTGTGTTCCCGTGCAGGGCCCACCTTCTCACCCTGAGTACCAGTGGGTCAGTGTCCAACAGTGTGTGGAGTGTGTTGGAACGGAGAGTGTGTTCCCGTGCAGGGCACACCCTTCTCACCCTGAGTACCAGTGGGTCAATGTCCAATAGTGTGTGGAGTGTGTTGGAACGGAGAGTGTGTTCCCGTGCAGGGTCCACCCTTCTCACCCTGAGTACCAGTGGGTCAATGTCCAACAGTGTGTGGAGTATGTTGGAACGGAGAATCTGTTCCCGTGCAGGGCCCACCCTTCTCACCCTGAGTACCAGTGGGTCAATGTCCAACAGTGTGTGGAGTGTGTTGGAACGGAGAGTGTGTTCCCGTGCAGGGCCCACCCTTCTCACCCTGAGTACCAGTGGGTCAGTGTACAACAATGTGTGGAGTGTGTTGGAACGGAGAGTGTGTTCCCGTGCAGGGCCCACCTTCTCACCCTGAGTACCAGTGGGTCAATGTCCAACAGTGTGTGGAGTGCGTTGGAACGGAGAGTGTGTTCCCGTGCAGGGTCCACCTTCTCACCCTGAGTACCAGTGGGTCAATGTCCAACAGTGTGTGGAGTGTGTTGGAACGGAGAGTGTGTTCCCGTGCAGGGCCCACCTTCTCACCCTGAGTACCAGTGGGTCAATGTCCAACAGTGTGTGGAGTGTGTTGGAACGGAGAGTGTGTTCCCGTGCAGGGCCCATCTTCTCACCCTGAGTACCAGTGGGTCAATGTCCAACAGTGTATGGAGTGTGTTGGAACGGAGAGTGTGTTCCCGTGCAGGGCCCAGCTTCTCACCCTGAGTACCAGTAGGTCAATATCCATAAGTGTGTGGAGTGTGTTGGAATGGAGAGTGTGTTCCCGTGCAGGGCCCACCTTCTCACCCTGAGTACCAGTGTGTCAAAGTCCAACAGTGTGTGGAGTGTGTTGGAACGGAGAGTGTGTTCCCGTGCAGGGCCCTCCTTATCAGCCTGAGTACCAGTGGGTCAATGTCCAACAGTGTGTGGAGTGTGTTGGAATGGAGAGTGTGTTCCTGTGCAGGGCCCACCTTCTCACCCTGAGTACCAGTGGGTCAATGTCCAACAGTGTGTGGAGTGTGTTGGAACTGATACTGTGTTCCCATGCAGGGCCCACCTTCTCACCCTGAGTACCAGTGGGTCAATGTCCAACAGTGTGTGGAGTGTGTTGGAACGGAGAGTGTGTTCCCGTGCAGGGCCCCACCTTCTCACCCTGAGTACCAGTGGGTCAGTGTCCAACAGTGTGTGGAGTGTGTTGGAACGGAGAGTGTGTTCCCGTGCAGGGCCCACCTTCTCACCCTGAGTCCCAGTGGGTCAATGTCCAACAGTGTGTGGAGTGTGTTGGAACGGAGAGTGTGTTCCCTCGCAGGGCCCCACCCTTCTCACCCTGAGTACCAGTGGGTCAATGTCCAACAGTCTGTGGAGTGTGTTGGAATGGAGAGTGTGTTCCCGTGCAGGGCCCCACCTTCTCACCCTGAGTACCAGTGGGTCAATGTCCAACAGTGTGTGGAGTGTGTTGGAACGGAGAGTCTGTTCCCGTGCAGGGCCCACACTTCTCACCCTGAATACCAGTGGGTCAATGTCCAACAGTGTGTGGAGTGTGTTGGAATGGAGAGTGTGTTCCCGTGCAGGGCCCACCTTCTCACCCTGAGTACCAGTGGGTCAATGTCCAACAGTGTGTGGAGTGTGTTGGAACGGAGAGTGTGTTCCCGTGCAGGGCCCCAACTTCTCACCCTGAATACCAGTGTGTCAGTCTCCAAAAGTGTGTGGAGTGTGTTGGAACGGAGAGTGTGTTCCCATGCCGGGCCCACCCTTCTCACCCTGAGTACCGGTGGGTCAATGTCCAACAGTGTGTGGAGTGTGTTGGAACGGAGAGTGTGTTCCCGTGCAGGGCCCACCTTCTCACCCTGAGTACCAGTGGGTCAGTGTCCAACAGTGTGTGGAGTGTGTTGGAACGGAGAGTGTGTTCCCGTGCAGGGCCCACCCTTCTCACCCTGAGTACCAGTGGGTCAATGTCCAATAGTGTGTGGAGTGTGTTGGAACGGAGAGTGTGTTCCCGTGCAGGGTCCACCCTTCTCACCTTGAGTACCAGTGGGTCAATGTCCAACAGTGTGTGGAGTATGTTGGAACGGAGAGTCTGTTCCCGTGCAGGGCCCACCCTTCTCACCCTGAGTACCAGTGGGTCAATGTCCAACAGTGTGTGGAGTGTGTTGGAACGGAGAGTGTGTTCCCGTGCAGGGCCCACCCTTCTCACCCTGAGTACCAGTGGGTCAGTGTACAACAATGTGTGGAGTGTGTTGGAACGGAGAGTGTGTTCCCGTGCAGGGCCCACCTTCTCACCCTGAGTACCAGTGGGTCAATGTCCAACAGTGTGTGGAGTGTGTTGGAACGGAGAGTGTGTTCCCGTGCAGGGCCCACCTTCTCACCCTGAGTACCAGTGGGTCAATGTCCAACAGTGTGTGGAGTGTGTTGGAACGGAGAGTGTGTTCCCGTGCAGGGCCCATCTTCTCACCCTGAGTACCAGTGGGTCAATGTCCAACAGTGTATGGAGTGTGTTGGAACGGAGAGTGTGTTCCCGTGCAGGGCCCAGCTTCTCACCCTGAGTACCAGTAGGTCAATATCCATAAGTGTGTGGAGTGTGTTGGAATGGAGAGTGTGTTCCCGTGCAGGCCCCACCTTCTCACCCTGAGTACCAGTGTGTCAAAGTCCAACAGTGTGTGGAGTGTGTTGGAACGGAGAGTGTGTTCCCGTGCAGGGCCCTCCTTATCACCCTGAGTACCAGTGGGTCAATGTCCAACAGTGTGTGGAGTGTGTTGGAACGGAGAGTGTGTTCCTGTGCAGGGCCCACCTTCTCACCCTGAGTACCAGTGGGTCAGTGTCCAACAGTGTGTGGAGTGTGTTGGAACGGAGAGTGTGTTCCCGTGCAGGGCCCACCTTCTCACCCTGAGTACCAGTGGGTCAATGTCCAACAGTGTGTGGAGTGTGTTGGAACGGAGAGTGTGTTCCCGTGCAGGGCCCCACCTTCTCACCCTGAGTACCAGTGGGTCAGTGTCCAACAGTGTGTGGAGTGTGTTGGAACGGAGAGTGTGTTCCCGTGCAGGGCCCACCTTCTCACCCTGAGTCCCAGTGGGTCAATGTCCAACAGTGTGTGGAGTGTGTTGGAACGGAGAGTGTGTTCCCGTGCAGGGCCCACCCTTCTCACCCTGAGTACCAGTGGGTCAATGTCCAACAGTGTGTGGAGTGTGTTGGAACAGAGAGTCTGTTCCCGTGCAGGGCCCACCTTCTCACCCTGAGTACCAGTGGGTCAGTGTACAACAGTGTGTGGAGTGTGTTGGAACGGAGAGTGTGTTCCCGTACAGGGCCCCACCTTCTCACCCTGAGTACCAGTGGGTCAATGTCCAACAGTGTGTGGAGTGTGTTGGAACAGAGAGTGTGTTCCCGTGCAGGGCCCATCTTCTCACCCTGAGTACCAGTGGGTCAATGTCCAACAGTGTGTGGAGTGTGTTGGAACGGAGAGTGTGTTCCCGTGCAGGGCCCCACCTTCTCACCCTGAGTACCAGTGGGTCAATGTCCAACAGTGTGTGGAGTGTGTTGGAACGGAGAGTATGTTCCCGTGCAGGGCCCACCTTCTCACCCTGAGTACCAGTGGGTCAATGTCCAACAGGGTGTGGAGTGTGTTGGAACGGAGAGTGTGTTCCCGTGCAGGGCCCACCCTTCTCACCCTGAGTACCGGTGGCTCTGTGTCCAACATTGTGTGGAGTGTGTTGGATCGGAGAGAGTGTTCCCGTGCAGGGCCCACCCTTCTCACCCTGAGTACCGGTGGCTCTGTGTCCAACATTGTGTGGAGTGTGTTGGATCGGAGAGTGTGTTCCCGTGCAGGGCTCCACATTCTCACCCTGAGTACCAGTGGGTCAATGTCCAACAGTGTGTGGAGTGTGTTGGAACGGAGAGTGTGTTCCCGAGCAGGGCCCACCCTTCTCATCCTGAGTACCAGTGGGTCAATGTCCAACAGTGTGTGGAGTGTGTTGGAACGGAGAGTGTTTTCCCGTGCAGGGCCCACCTTCTCACCCTGAGTACCAGTGGGTCAATGTCCAACAGTGTGTGGAGTGTGTTGGAACGGAGAATGTGTTCCCGTGCAGGGCCCACACTTCTCACCCTGAGTACCAGTGGGTCAATGTCCAACAGTTTGTGGAGTGTGTTGGAACGGAGAGTCTGTTCCTGTGCAGGGCCCACCTTCTCACCCTGAGTACCAGTGGGTCAGTGTACAACAGTGTGTGGAGTGTGTTGGAACGGAGAGTGTGTTCCCGTGCAGGGCCCACCTTCTCACTCTGAGTACCGGTGGGTCAATGTCCAACAGTTTGTGGAGTGTGTTGGAACGGAGAGTGTGTTCCCGTGCAGGGCCCCACCCTTCTCACCCTGAGTACCAGTGGGTCAATGTCCAACAGTATGTGGAGTGTGTTGGAACGGAGAGTGTGTTCCCGTGCAGGGCCCACCTTCTCACCCTGAGTACCAGTGGGTCAATGTCCAACAGTCTGTGGAGTGTGTTGGAATGGAGAGTGTGTTCCCGTGCAGGGCCCACCTTCTCACCCTGAGTACCAGTGGGTCAATGTCCAACAGTGTGTGGAGTGTGTTGGAACGGAGAGTGTGTTCCCGTGCAGGGCCCCACCTTCTCACCCTGAGTACCAGTGGGTCAGTGTCCAACAGTGTGTGGAGTGTGTTGGAACGGAGAGTGTGTTCCCGTGCAGGGCCCACCTTCTCACCCTGAGTCCCAGTGGGTCAATGTCCAACAGTGTGTGGAGTGTGTTGGAACGGAGAGTGTGTTCCCTCGCAGGGCCCCACCCTTCTCACCCTGAGTACCAGTGGGTCAATGTCCAACAGTCTGTGGAGTGTGTTGGAATGGAGAGTGTGTTCCCGTGCAGGGCCCCACCTTCTCACCCTGAGTACCAGTGGGTCAATGTCCAACAGTGTGTGGAGTGTGTTGGAACGGAGAGTCTGTTCCCGTGCAGGGCCCACCCTTCTCATCCTGAGTACCAGTGGGACAATGTCCAACAGTGTGTGGAGTGTGTTGGAACGGAGAGTGTTTTCCCGTGCAGGGCCCACCTTCTCACCCTGAGTACCAGTGGGTCAATGTCCAACAGTGTGTGGAGTGTGTTGGAACGGAGAGTGTGTTCCCGTGCAGGGCCCACCTTCTCACCCTGAGCACCAGTGGGTCAATGTCCAACAGTGTGTGGAGTGTGTTGGAACGGAGAATGTGTTCCCGTGCAGGGCCCACCCTTCTCACCCTGAGTACCAGTGGGTCAATGTCCAACAGTTTGTGGAGTGTGTTGGAACGGAGAGTCTGTTCCTGTGCAGGGCCCACCTTCTCACCCTGAGTACCAGTGGGTCAGTGTACAACAGTGTGTGGAGTGTGTTGGAACGGAGAGTGTGTTCCCGTGCAGGGCCCACCTTCTCACTCTGAGTACCGGTGGGTCAATGTCCAACAGTTTGTGGAGTGTGTTGGAACGGAGAGTGTGTTCCCGTGCAGGGCCCCACCCTTCTCACCCTGAGTACCAGTGGGTCAATGTCCAACAGTATGTGGAGTGTGTTGGAACGGAGAGTGTGTTCCCGTGCAGGGCCCACCTTCTCACCCTGAGTACCAGTGGGTCAATGTCCAACAGTCTGTGGAGTGTGTTGGAATGGAGAGTGTGTTCCCGTGCAGGGCCCACCTTCTCACCCTGAGTACCAGTGGGTCAATGTCCAACAGTGTGTGGAGTGTGTTGGAACGGAGAGTGTGTTCCCGTGCAGGGCCCCACCTTCTCACCCTGAGTACCAGTGGGTCAGTGTCCAACAGTGTGTGGAGTGTGTTGGAACGGAGAGTGTGTTCCCGTGCAGGGCCCACCTTCTCACCCTGAGTACCAGTGGGTCAATGTCCAACAGTGTGTGGAGTGTGTTGGAACGGAGAGTCTGTTCCCGTGCAGGGCCCACACTTCTCACCCTGAATACCAGTGGGTCAATGTCCAACAGTGTGTGGAGTGTGTTGGAATGGAGAGTGTGTTCCCGTGCAGGGCCCACCTTCTCACCCTGAGTACCAGTGGGTCAATGTCCAACAGTGTGTGGAGTGTGTTGGAACGGAGAGTGTGTTCCCGTGCAGGGCCCCAACTTCTCACCCTGAATACCAGTGTGTCAGTCTCCAACAGTGTGTGGAGTGTGTTGGAACGGAGAGTGTGTTCCCATGCCGGGCCCACCCTTCTCACCCTGAGTACCGGTGGGTCAATGTCCAACAGTGTGTGGAGTGTGTTGGAACGGAGAGTGTGTTCCCGTGCAGGGCCCACCTTCTCACCCTGAGTACCAGTGGGTCAGTGTCCAACAGTGTGTGGAGTGTGTTGGAACGGAGAGTGTGTTCCCGTGCAGGGCCCACCCTTCACACCCTGAGTACCAGTGGGTCAATGTCCAATAGTGTGTGGAGTGTGTTGGAACGGAGAGTGTGTTCCCGTGCAGGGTCCACCCTTCTCACCTTGAGTACCAGTGGGTCAATGTCCAACAGTGTGTGGAGTATGTTGGAACGGAGAGTCTGTTCCCGTGCAGGGCCCACCCTTCTCACCCTGAGTACCAGTGGGTCAATGTCCAACAGTGTGTGGAGTGTGTTGGAACGGAGAGTGTGTTCCCGTGCAGGGCCCACCCTTCTCACCCTGAGTACCAGTGGGTCAGTGTACAACAATGTGTGGAGTGTGTTGGAACGGAGAGTGTGTTCCCGTGCAGGGCCCACCTTCTCACCCTGAGTACCAGTGGGTCAATGTCCAACAGTGTGTGGAGTGCGTTGGAACGGAGAGTGTGTTCCCGTGCAGGGTCCACCTTCTCACCCTGAGTACCAGTGGGTCAATGTCCAACAGTGTGTGGAGTGTGTTGGAACGGAGAGTGTGTTCCCGTGCAGGGCCCACCTTCTCACCCTGAGTACCAGTGGGTCAATGTCCAACAGTGTGTGGAGTGTGTTGGAACGGAGAGTGTGTTCCCGTGCAGGGCCCATCTTCTCACCCTGAGTACCAGTGGGTCAATGTCCAACAGTGTATGGAGTGTGTTGGAACGGAGAGTGTGTTCCCGTGCAGGGCCCAGCTTCTCACCCTGAGTACCAGTAGGTCAATATCCATAAGTGTGTGGAGTGTGTTGGAATGGAGAGTGTGTTCCCGTGCAGGGCCCACCTTCTCACCCTGAGTACCAGTGTGTCAAAGTCCAACAGTGTGTGGAGTGTGTTGGAACGGAGAGTGTGTTCCCGTGCAGGGCCCTCCTTATCACCCTGAGTACCAGTGGGTCAATGTCCAACAGTGTGTGGAGTGTGTTGGAATGGAGAGTGTGTTCCTGTGCAGGGCCCACCTTCTCACCCTGAGTACCAGTGGGTCAGTGTCCAACAGTGTGTGGAGTGTGTTGGAACGGAGAGTGTGTTCCCGTGCAGGGCCCACCTTCTCACCCTGAGTACCAGTGGGTCAATGTCCAACAGTGTGTGGAGTGTGTTGGAACGGAGAGTGTGTTCCCGTGCAGGGCCCCACCTTCTCACCCTGAGTACCAGTGGGTCAGTGTCCAACAGTGTGTGGAGTGTGTTGGAACGGAGAGTGTGTTCCCGTGCAGGGCCCACCTTCTCACCCTGAGTCCCAGTGGGTCAATGTCCAACAGTGTGTGGAGTGTGTTGGAACGGAGAGTGTGTTCCCGTGCAGGGCCCACCCTTCTCACCCTGAGTACCAGTGGGTCAATGTCCAACAGTGTGTGGAGTGTGTTGGAACAGAGAGTCTGTTCCTGTGCAGGGCCCACCTTCTCACCCTGAGTACCAGTGGGTCAGTGTACAACAGTGTGTGGAGTGTGTTGGAACGGAGAGTGTGTTCCCGTACAGGGCCCCACCTTCTCACCCTGAGTACCAGTGGGTCAATGTCCAACAGTGTGTGGAGTGTGTTGGAACAGAGAGTGTGTTCCCGTGCAGGGCCCATCTTCTCACCCTGAGTACCAGTGGGTCAATGTCCAACAGTGTGTGGAGTGTGTTGGAACGGAGAGTGTGTTCCCGTGCAGGGCCCCACCTTCTCACCCTGAGTACCAGTGGGTCAATGTCCAACAGTGTGTGGAGTGTGTTGGAACGGAGAGTATGTTCCCGTGCAGGGCCCACCTTCTCACCCTGAGTACCAGTGGGTCAATGTCCAACAGGGTGTGGAGTGTGTTGGAACGGAGAGTGTGTTCCCGTGCAGGGCCCACCCTTCTCACCCTGAGTACCGGTGGCTCTGTGTCCAACATTGTGTGGAGTGTGTTGGATCGGAGAGTGTGTTCCCGTGCAGGGCTCCACATTCTCACCCTGAGTACCAGTGGGTCAATGTCCAACAGTGTGTGGAGTGTGTTGGAACGGAGAGTGTGTTCCCGAGCAGGGCCCACCCTTCTCATCCTGAGTACCAGTGGGTCAATGTCCAACAGTGTGTGGAGTGTGTTGGAACGGAGAGTGTTTTCTCGTGCAGGGCCCACCTTCTCACCCTGAGTACCAGTGGGTCAATGTCCAACAGTGTGTGGAGTGTGTTGGAACGGAGAGTGTGTTCCCGTGCAGGGCCCACCTTCTCACCCTGAGCACCAGTGGGTCAATGTCCAACAGTGTGTGGAGTGTGTTGGAACGGAGAATGTGTTCCAGTGCAGGGCCCACCCTTCTCACCCTGAGTACCAGTGGGTCAATGTCCAACAGTTTGTGGAGTGTGTTGGAACGGAGAGTCTGTTCCTGTGCAGGGCCCACCTTCTCACCCTGAGTACCAGTGGGTCAGTGTACAACAGTGTGTGGAGTGTGTTGGAACGGAGAGTGTGTTCCCGTGCAGGGCCCACCTTCTCACCCTGAGTACCGGTGGGTCAATGTCCAACAGTTTGTGGAGTGTGTTGGAACGGAGAGTGTGTTCCCGTGCTGGGCCCCACCCTTCTCACCCTGAGTACCAGTGGGTCAATGTCCAACAGTATGTGGAGTGTGTTGGAACGGAGAGTGTGTTCCCGTGCAGGGCCCACCTTCTCACCCTGAGTACCAGTGGGTCAATGTCCAACAGTCTGTGGAGTGTGTTGGAATGGAGAGTGTGTTCCCGTGCAGGGCCCCACCTTCTCACCCTGAGTACCAGTGGGTCAATGTCCAACAGTGTGTGGAGTGTGTTGGAACGGAGAGTGTGTTCCCGTGCAGGGTCCACCTTTTCACCCTGAGTGCCAGTGGGTCAATGTCCAACAGTGTGTGGAGTGTGTTGGAACGGAGAGTCTGTTCCCGTGCAGGGCCCACACTTCTCACCCTGAATACCAGTGGGTCAATGTCCAACAGTGTGTGGAGTGTGTTGGAATGGAGAGTGTGTTCCCGTGCAGGGCCCACCTTCTCACCCTGAGTACCAGTGGGTCAATGTCCAACAGTGTGTAGAGCGTGTTGGAACGTAGAGTGTGTTCCCTCGCAGGGCCCCACCTTCTCACCCTGAGTACCAGTGGGTCAATGTCCAACAGTGTGTGGAGTGTGTTGGAACGGAGAGTGTGTTCCCGTGCAGGGCCCACCCTTCTCACCCTGAGTACCAGTGGGTCAATGTCCAACAGTGTGTGGAGTGTGTTGGAACAGAGAGTCTGTTCCTGTGCAGGGCCCACCTTCTCACCCTGAGTACCATTGGGTCAGTGTACAACATGGTGTGGAGTGTGTTGGAACGGAGAGTGTGTTCCCTCGCAGGGCCCCACCTTCTCACCCTGAGTACCGGTGGGTCAATGTCCAACAGAGTGTGGGGTGTGTTGGAACGGAGTGTATGTTCCCGTGCAGGGCCCACCCTTCTCACCCTGAGTACCAGTGGGTCAGTGTCCAACAGTGTGTGGAGTGTGTTGGAACGGAGAGTGTGTTCCCGTGCAGGGCCCACCTTCTCACCCTGAGTACCAGTGGGTCAATGTCCAACAGTGTGTGGAGTGTGTTGGAACGGAGAGTGTGTTCCCGTGCAGGGCCCACCCTTCTCACCCTGAGTAGCAGTGGGTCAGTGTCCAACAGTGTGTGGAGTGTGTTGGAACGGAGAGTGTGTTCCCGTGCAGGGCCCCAACTTCTCACCCTGAATACCAGTGGGTCAATGTCCAACAGTGTGTGGAGTGTGTTGGAACGGAGAGTGTGTTCCCGTGCAGGGCCCACCTTCTCACCCTGAGTACCAGTGGGTCAATGTCCAACAGTGTGTGGAGTGTGTTGGAACGGAGAGTGTGTTCCCGTGCAGGGCCCACCCTTCTCACCCTGAGTAGCAGTGGGTCAGTGTCCAACAGTGTGTGGAGTGTGTTGGAACGGAGAGTGTGTTCCCGTGCAGGGTCCACCTTCTCACCCTGAGTACCAGTGGGTCAATGTCCAACAGTGTGTGGAGTGTGTTGGAACGGAGAATGTGTTCCCGTGCAGGGCCCACCCTTCTCACCCTGAGTACCAGTGGGTCAATGTCCAACAGTTTGTGGAGTGTGTTGGAACGGAGAGTCTGTTCCTGTGCAGGGCCCACCTTCTCACCCTGAGTACCAGTGGGTCAGTGTACAACAGTGTGTGGAGTGTGTTGGAACGGAGAGTGTGTTCCCGTGCAGGGCCCACCTTCTCACCCTGAGTACCGGTGGGTCAATGTCCAACAGTTTGTGGAGTGTGTTGGAACGGAGAGTGTGTTCCCGTGCAGGGCCCCACCCTTCTCACCCTGAGTACCAGTGGGTCAATGTCCAACAGTATGTGGAGTGTGTTGGAACGGAGAGTGTGTTCCCGTGCAGGGCCCACCTTCTCACCCTGAGTACCAGTGGGTCAATGTCCAACAGTCTGTGGAGTGTGTTGGAATGGAGAGTGTGTTCCCGTGCAGGGCCCCACCTTCTCACCCTGAGTACCAGTGGGTCAATGTCCAACAGTGTGTGGAGTGTGTTGGAACGGAGAGTGTGTTCCCGTGCAGGGTCCACCTTTTCACCCTGAGTGCCAGTGGGTCAATGTCCAACAGTGTGTGGAGTGTGTTGGAACGGAGAGTCTGTTCCCGTGCAGGGCCCACACTTCTCACCCTGAATACCAGTGGGTCAATGTCCAACAGTGTGTGGAGTGTGTTGGAATGGAGAGTGTGTTCCCGTGCAGGGCCCACCTTCTCACCCTGAGTACCAGTGGGTCAATGTCCAACAGTGTGTAGAGCGTGTTGGAACGTAGAGTGTGTTCCCTCGCAGGGCCCCACCTTCTCACCCTGAGTACCAGTGGGTCAATGTCCAACAGTGTGTGGAGTGTGTTGGAACGGAGAGTGTGTTCCCGTGCAGGGCCCACCCTTCTCACCCTGAGTACCAGTGGGTCAATGTCCAACAGTGTGTGGAGTGTGTTGGAACAGAGAGTCTGTTCCTGTGCAGGGCCCACCTTCTCACCCTGAGTACCATTGGGTCAGTGTACAACATGGTGTGGAGTGTGTTGGAACGGAGAGTGTGTTCCCTCGCAGGGCCCCACCTTCTCACCCTGAGTACCGGTGGGTCAATGTCCAACAGAGTGTGGGGTGTGTTGGAACGGAGTGTATGTTCCCGTGCAGGGCCCACCCTTCTCACCCTGAGTACCAGTGGGTCAGTGTCCAACAGTGTGTGGAGTGTGTTGGAACGGAGAGTGTGTTCCCGTGCAGGGCCCACCTTCTCACCCTGAGTACCAGTGGGTCAATGTCCAACAGTGTGTGGAGTGTGTTGGAACGGAGAGTGTGTTCCCGTGCAGGGCCCACCCTTCTCACCCTGAGTAGCAGTGGGTCAGTGTCCAACAGTGTGTGGAGTGTGTTGGAACGGAGAGTGTGTTCCCGTGCAGGGCCCCAACTTCTCACCCTGAATACCAGTGGGTCAATGTCCAACAGTGTGTGGAGTATGTTGGAACGGAGAGTCTGTTCCCGTGCAGGGCCCACCGTTCTCACCCTGAGTACCAGTGGGTCAATGTCCAACAGTGTGTGGAGTGTGTTGGAACGGAGAGTGTGTTCCCGTGCAGGGCCCACCCTTCTCACCCTGAGTACCAGTGGGTCAGTGTACAACAATGTGTGGAGTGTGTTGGAACGGAGAGTGTGTTCCCGTGCAGGGCCCACCTTCTCACCCTGAGTACCAGTGGGTCAATGTCCAACAGTGTGTGGAGTGTGTTGGAACGGAGAGTGTGTTCCCTCGCAGGGCCCCACCCTTCTCACCCTGAGTACCAGTGGGTCAATGTCCAACAGTCTGTGGAGTGTGTTGGAACGGAGAGTGTGTTCCCGTGCAGGGCCCACCTTCTCACCCTGAGTACCAGTGGGTCAATGTCCAACAGTGTGTGGAGTGTGTTGGAACGGAGAGTGTGTTCCCTCGCAGGGCCCCACCCTTCTCACCCTGAGTACCAGTGGGTCAATGTCCAACAGTCTGTGGAGTGTGTTGGAATGGAGAGTGTGTTCCCGTGCAGGGCCCCACCTTCTCACCCTGAGTACCAGTGGGTCAATGTCCAACAGTGTGTGGAGTGTGTTGGAACGGAGAGTCTGTTCCCGTGCAGGGCCCACACTTCTCACCCTGAATACCAGTGGGTCAATGTCCAACAGTGTGTGGAGTGTGTTGGAATGGAGAGTGTGTTCCCGTGCAGGGCCCACCTTCTCACCCTGAGTACCAGTGGGTCAATGTCCAACAGTGTGTGGAGTGTGTTGGAACGGAGAGTGTGTTCCCGTGCAGGGCCCCAACTTCTCACCCTGAATACCAGTGTGTCAGTGTCCAACAGTGTGTGGAGTGTGTTGGAACGGAGAGTGTGTTCCCATGCCGGGCCCACCCTTCTCACCCTGAGTACCGGTGGGTCAATGTCCAACAGTGTGTGGAGTGTGTTGGAACGGAGAGTGTGTTCCCGTGCAGGGCCCACCTTCTCACCCTGAGTACCAGTGGGTCAGTGTCCAACAGTGTGTGGAGTGTGTTGGAACGGAGAGTGTGTTCCCGTGCAGGGCCCACCCTTCTCACCCTGAGTACCAGTGGGTCAATGTCCAATAGTGTGTGGAGTGTGTTGGAACGGAGAGTGTGTTCCCGTGCAGGGTCCACCCTTCTCACCCTGAGTACCAGTGGGTCAATGTCCAACAGTGTGTGGAGTATGTTGGAACGGAGAGTCTGTTCCCGTGCAGGGCCCACCCTTCTCACCCTGAGTACCAGTGGGTCAATGTCCAACAGTGTGTGGAGTGTGTTGGAACGGAGAGTGTGTTCCCGTGCAGGGCCCACCCTTCTCACCCTGAGTACCAGTGGGTCAGTGTACAACAATGTGTGGAGTGTGTTGGAACGGAGAGTGTGTTCCCGTGCAGGGCCCACCTTCTCACCCTGAGTACCAGTGGGTCAATGTCCAACAGTGTGTGGAGTGCGTTGGAACGGAGAGTGTGTTCCCGTGCAGGGTCCACCTTCTCACCCTGAGTACCAGTGGGTCAATGTCCAACAGAGTGTGGGGTGTGTTGGAACGGAGTGTATGTTCCCGTGCAGGGCCCACCCTTCTCACCCTGAGTACCAGTGGGTCAGTGTCCAACAGTGTGTGGAGTGTGTTGGAACGGAGAGTGTGTTCCCGTGCAGGGCCCACCTTCTCACCCTGAGTACCAGTGGGTCAATGTCCAACAGTGTGTGGAGTGTGTTGGAACGGAGAGTGTGTTCCCGTGCAGGGCCCACCTTCTCACCCTGAGTACCAGTGGGTCAATGTCCAACAGTGTGTGGAGTGTGTTGGAACGGAGAGTGTGTTCCCGTGCAGGGCCCATCTTCTCACCCTGAGTACCAGTGGGTCAATGTCCAACAGTGTATGGAGTGTGTTGGAACGGAGAGTGTGTTCCCGTGCAGGGCCCAGCTTCTCACCCTGAGTACCAGTAGGTCAATATCCATAAGTGTGTGGAGTGTGTTGGAATGGAGAGTGTGTTCCCGTGCAGGGCCCACCTTCTCACCCTGAGTACCAGTGTGTCAAAGTCCAACAGTGTGTGGAGTGTGTTGGAACGGAGAGTGTGTTCCCGTGCAGGGCCCTCCTTATCACCCTGAGTACCAGTGGGTCAATGTCCAACAGTGTGTGGAGTGTGTTGGAATGGAGAGTGTGTTCCTGTGCAGGGCCCACCTTCTCACCCTGAGTACCAGTGGGTCAATGTCCAACAGTGTGTGGAGTGTGTTGGAACTGAGACTGTGTTCCCGTGCAGGGCCCACCTTCTCACCCTGAGTACCAGTGGGTCAATGTCCAACAGTGTGTGGAGTGTGTTGGAACGGAGAGTGTGTTCCCGTGCAGGGCCCCACCTTCTCACCCTGAGTACCAGTGGGTCAGTGTCCAACAGTGTGTGGAGTGTGTTGGAACGGAGAGTGTGTTCCCGTGCAGGGCCCACCTTCTCACCCTGAGTCCCAGTGGGTCAATGTCCAACAGTGTGTGGAGTGTGTTGGAACGGAGAGTGTGTTCCCTCGCAGGGCCCCACCCTTCTCACCCTGAGTACTAGTGGGTCAATGTCCAACAGTCTGTGGAGTGTGTTGGAATGGAGAGTGTGTTCCCGTGCAGGGCCCCACCTTCTCACCCTGAGTACCAGTGGGTCAATGTCCAACAGTGTGTGGAGTGTGTTGGAACGGAGAGTCTGTTCCCGTGCAGGGCCCACACTTCTCACCCTGAATACCAGTGGGTCAATGTCCAACAGTGTGTGGAGTGTGTTGGAATGGAGAGTGTGTTCCCGTGCAGGGCCCACCTTCTCACCCTGAGTACCAGTGGGTCAATGTCCAACAGTGTGTGGAGTGTGTTGGAACGGAGAGTGTGTTCCCGTGCAGGGCCCCAACTTCTCACCCTGAATACCAGTGTGTCAGTCTCCAACAGTGTGTGGAGTGTGTTGGAACGGAGAGTGTGTTCCCATGCCGGGCCCACCCTTCTCACCCTGAGTACCGGTGGGTCAATGTCCAACAGTGTGTGGAGTGTGTTGGAACGGAGAGTGTGTTCCCGTGCAGGGCCCACCTTCTCACCCTGAGTACCAGTGGGTCAGTGTCCAACAGTGTGTGGAGTGTGTTGGAACGGAGAGTGTGTTCCCGTGCAGGGCCCACCCTTCTCACCCTGAGTACCAGTGGGTCAATGTCCAATAGTGTGTGGAGTGTGTTGGAACGGAGAGTGTGTTCCCGTGCAGGGCCCACCCTTCTCACCCTGAGTACCAGTGGGTCAATGTCCAACAGTGTGTGGAGTGTGTTGGAACGGAGAGTGTGTTCCCGTGCAGGGCCCACCCTTCTCACCCTGAGTACCAGTGGGTCAGTGTACAACAATGTGTGGAGTGTGTTGGAACGGAGAGTGTGTTCCCGTGCAGGGCCTACCTTCTCACCCTGAGTACCAGTGGGTCAATGTCCAACAGTGTGTGGAGTGTGTTGGAACGGAGAGTGTGTTCCCGTGCAGGGTCCACCTTCTCACCCTGAGTACCAGTGGGTCAATGTCCAACAGTGTGTGGAGTGTGTTGGAACGGAGAGTGTGTTCCCGTGCAGGGCCCACCTTCTCACCCTGAGTACCAGTGGGTCAATGTCCAACAGTGTGTGGAGTGTGTTGGAACGGAAAGTGTGTTCCCGTGCAGGGCCCATCTTCTCACCCTGAGTACCAGTGGGTCAATGTCCAACAGTGTATGGAGTGTGTTGGAACGGAGAGTGTGTTCCCGTGCAGGGCCCAGCTTCTCACCCTGAGTACCAGTAGGTCAATATCCATAAGTGTGTGGAGTGTGTTGGAATGGAGAGTGTGTTCCCGTGCAGGGCCCACCTTCTCACCCTGAGTACCAGTGTGTCAAAGTCCAACAGTGTGTGGAGTGTGTTGGAACGGAGAGTGTGTTCCCGTGCAGGGCCCTCCTTATCACCCTGAGTACCAGTGGGTCAATGTCCAACAGTGTGTGGAGTGTGTTGGAATGGAGAGTGTGTTCCTGTGCAGGGCCCACCTTCTCACCCTGAGTACCAGTGGGTCAATGTCCAACAGTGTGTGGAGTGTGTTGGAACTGAGACTGTGTTCCCGTGCAGGGCCCACCTTCTCACCCTGAGTACCAGTGGGTCAATGTCCAACAGTGTGTGGAGTGTGTTGGAACGGAGAGTGTGTTCCCGTGCAGGGCCCCACCTTCTCACCCTGAGTACCAGTGGGTCAGTGTCCAACAGTGTGTGGAGTGTGTTGGAACGGAGAGTGTGTTCCCGTGCAGGGCCCACCTTCTCACCCTGAGTCCCAGTGGGTCAATGTCCAACAGTGTGTGGAGTGTGTTGGAACGGAGAGTGTGTTCCCGTGCAGGGCCCACCCTTCTCACCCTGAGTACCAGTGGGTCAATGTCCAACAGTGTGTGGAGTGTGTTGGAACAGAGAGTCTGTTCCTGTGCAGGGCCCACCTTCTCACCCTGAGTACCAGTGGGTCAGTGTACAACAGTGTGTGGAGTGTGTTGGAACGGAGAGTGTGTTCCCGTACAGGGCCCCACCTTCTCACCCTGAGTACCAGTGGGTCAATGTCCAACAGTGTGTGGAGTGTGTTGGAACAGAGAGTGTGTTCCCGTGCAGGGCCCATCTTCTCACCCTGAGTACCAGTGGGTCAATGTCCAACAGTGTGTGGAGTGTGTTGGAACGGAGAGTGTGTTCCCGTGCAGGGCCCCACCTTCTCACCCTGAGTACCAGTGGGTCAATGTCCAACAGTGTGTGGAGTGTGTTGGAACGGAGAGTATGTTCCCGTGCAGGGCCCACCTTCTCACCCTGAGTACCAGTGGGTCAGTGTCCAACAGTGTGTGGAGTGTGTTGGAACGGAGAGTGTGTTCCCGTGCAGGGCCCACCTTCTCACCCTGAGTACCAGTGGGTCAATGTCCAACAGTGTGTGGAGTGTGTTGGAACGGAGAGTGTGTTCCTCTGCTGGGCCCACCCTTCTCACCGTGAGTACCAGTGAGTCAATGTCCAACAGTGTGTGGAGTGTGTTGGAACGGAGAGTGTGTTCGCGTGCAGGGCCCCACCTTCTCACCCTGAGTACCATTGGGTCAATGTCCAACAGTGTGTGGAGTGTGTTGGAACGGAGAGTGTGTTCCTATGCAGGGCCCACCCTTCTCACCCTGAGTACCAGTGGGTCAATGTCCAACAGTGTGTGGAGTGTGTTGGAACGGAGAGTGTGTTCCCGTGCAGGGCCCACCTTCTCACCCTGAGTACCAGTGGGTCAATGTCCAACAGTGTGTGGAGTGTTTTTGAATGAAAAATAAAGAAAGCCTAAATAAAAAGTCGGCTTGTCTTTAATCTTCAAATGACTCCTCTGTGAAGTCAGACAGGCAATATTTAACACCAGGGTGTATGAGAAGCACGGTTTGTGAGGGAAGTGAAGGGTTAACCAGAATCACCTCCTGTTGCGATGTTCTGGAGCATCCTGGAGATCAGGCAACCCTGAGCAACACAATCTAGCAACTAAAGAACGAAAGTCTGCCCAGCCTCTGCCCTGACTGCCCGAATTCCTCGAGCAGAGAGGTGATTGTCTGCTGATACGAGCAAGTCGATCGATCTGGTAATCCCCAAAGTGCTGGAGATATTGTGGCCTACCTCAGTGTGGACCATCCACGGGTCAGGGTGAACCACAGAGCGGCTGAGTGTGCCGTCTGTATATTGTCCACTCCGGCGTTCAAGCTCCAATGGTAAACAACACGTCAACTTGACAGAGAGACCCAGGAGGGGGTCCCAGACTGAAGAAATACCGTACTACTGCCACACTGTCTGTCTGTAGATATAGAAATATAGAAACATAGAAATTTACAGCACAGAAGGAGGCCATTCCGTCCCATCGTGTCCTCACCGGCCGACAAAGAGCCACACGGCCCTCGGTCAGCAGACCTGAAGGTTACATATAAACCTATGAACAATGACGGAAAGGTAAAGAGCACCCATCCCAACCAGTCCGCCTCACACAACTGTGACAACCCTTATACTGAAACATTCTACACTCCACCCCAACCGGAGTCATGTGATCTCCTGGGAGAGGCAAAAACCAGATAAAAACCCAGGCCAATTTAGGGAGAAAAAATCTGGGAAAATTCCTCTCCGACCCATCCAGGCGATCGACACTAGTCCAGGAGATCACCCTGGCCGTATTCTATTCCCTGCAGTACTTACCATTATATCTGCACCATCCAACAAAAGGTCATCCAGTCTAATCCCAATTACCAGCTCTGGGTCTGTAACCCTGCAGGTTACTGCACTTTAAGTGCTCATCCAACCATCTCTTAAAAGTGGTGAGGGTTTCTGCATCCACCACTCTTCCAGGCAGCGAGTTCCAGATCCCCACAACACTCTGTGTAAAGAAGCCCCCCTCAAATCCCCTCTAAACCTTCCACCTACCATCTTAAAACTATGCCCCCTCATAATAGACCCCTCCACCAATGGAAATAGACCCTTACTATCCACTATGTCCAGGCCACTCAATATATTGTACACCTCAATGAGGTCTCCTTTCAATCTCCTCTGTTCCAATGAGAACAAACCCAGCCTATCCAATCTGTCCTCATAACTAAAATTCTCCATTCCAGGCAGCATCCTAGTAAATCTCCTCTGCACCCTCTCCAGTGCAATCACATCCTTCCTATAATACGGCGACCAGAACTGCCCGCAGTACTCCAGCTGTGGCCTAACCAGAGTCTTATACAATTTAAGCATAACCTCCCTGCTCTTATATTCTATGCCTCGGCCAATAAAGGCAAGCATTCCGTATGCCTTCTTAACCACCTTATCCACCTGGCCTGCTACTTTCAGGGATCTGTGGACAAGCACTCTAAGGTCCCTTTGTTCAGCTACACTATTAAGTGGCCTACTGCTTAATGTGTATATATACCCTTTCCTTATTAGCATTCACAAAATGCATCACCTCACACTTCTCTGACTTAAATTCCATTTGCCACTGCTCTGCCCACCTGACCAGTAGATTGATATCCTCCTGCAGCCCATGACTTTCCTCGTCATTATCAACCACACGGCCAATTTTAGTTTTGTCTCCCGATATTCAAATCTAAATTGTTGATATATACCACAAAAAGCAAGGGCCCCAGTACTGGGCCCTGCGGAACCCCACTGGAAACATCCTTCCAGTCACATTGTAAACCAAGCCACATTGTGAAAAACAAGCTGTTAATGCAGAGGATACTCACCATTTCTGGTCTCCTGAACCCAAGTGCCCTGAGTAATTCACTTCCACAGGGAAGTACTGGAAGTGACCCACCCACCCAGCCCTGTGGTGGGCTATCAGTGGTCACTTGGGGAGGTGGAGCTGGACAGGGTATCCAAGGTCACTTGTTGCAAGCTCTCTGTATTCCAGGTCCTATTCTGGAATGATGGGCTAGCATGGTACAAAGGACATTGCGGTCCGGATAGAGCCTTGTAAAGGCTTATGGAGGTAAATGATTACATAGGATTACATGGGACACACGGCCCAGAAACAGGCCGTTCGGCCCAGTCAGCCAATGCCGGTGCTGCTCCAGCCACTCATCTAACTATCAGCAGAACCCTCTATTCCCTTCTCCCCCATAGGCTTGTCTAGCCTCCCCTTATATACATCGATACTATTCACTTCAACCACTCCCTGGGGTAGTGAGCTCCACATTCTCACCACGCTCTGGGTAAAGATTTTCAGGTACTGCAGGTACCCCTTTGCTGCTGAGGGCTTCTTTGGTGAGCAAGTGGAGGAGCTGCTGTATAACGTCTCTACCTTTCAATTCTACCCCTCTAGAAATAAACCCTAGTGCTTGGTCTGTATTGTGGTACCTTATCGACTGGTCGCTAGTTCCCTGGACATGTTCGATCTCCCTTAAACACAGGAATGGATTGCTGGTGGTGCTACATTATCTGGAGGAGGAAGGTCCAGAAACAATCACCTTTACATTTCCCGGGCTTACGTCTCCCACATTCTGGTGGTTTCCATACGGCCGGTGGGATGCCGGAGGATGAGCGGCTCTGGGATTGGTTCCATCAATTCTGAACGTTCTGTGACAGCAGCTCCTCCACTTGCTCACCAAAGAAGCACCAAATACTAAAGGGCACCTGCAGAACCTGAAAGTGCCCCACGTTGTATGGCCAAGCTCATTGGCAAGGCAAGAGTCACTGGATGCTTAGCCCTGCTCCGATATTGAGGGCCCCCACACAGCTTGTTGCTGCAGTAGATGCTCTCTGAAGGTGGTCCTCACTCTGTGACAGGGATTGCTCCCTCACTCACCTGCGAGGCATTAGGCCGCTGGTCAGTAAAGCCAGTCCCAATGTATCTGGTGGCAGGGAGTTCGGGACAAGCGCTAAACCCTGCAGGACGGGCCGCCAGACCCCGAATGTGGGTGGACCAGGACTAGTTTCACTGGGCAATAACCTTCCTTCTGAAGCCTTCACCACTGAAGTTCACCAGATGCCAATAACCTGCAAGGTGAGAAAGCAGGCTGGCGGGGGCACTATGGATACTGTCTACCTTGGCCTTAACTGGAGTGCACCAAACTGTCCAGGAAATTGGTAGGATGAATACAGCTGTAGCCTGAGGCCTTTGCAAGAGCCCAAGTAAAAACTAAAGCCCCCGAGCTCCCCCCTCCCCCAAGTGAAGGGACCTCCAGATCCCACAGTTTCAGACTCACTCACCCTCGTGTTAAATACATGAAAAAGCCTAAACACCTGGAGATCGTGGTCTGACTCAGGCTCCCAGCTTGGCTTCCGAAGGTGGGATGGCTCTGGGAAGCTGCCTTGGGCTGAAGAGACAGGGAAGGTTGATATTGAGGATCTGGGGACAGAGATGAGGGCCTCACGATCAGCCTTCCTGCCGGTTCAGCCCGAGGAAGCTACCTGGAGGCTTCCTGTCTTCGGAAGCGATTAGTTACAGGCTCATGAATACAAAGGCCGATTGAGTTCGACCCTCCAGACATGAGCCCCCGTCTCGTGGGGGAGGTGACACTGAGGGACACATATCCTCCCTTGGAGTGAGAGCCCTTGGAACCTCGATGCTCCACAGGAATTGGGAGAGATTCTGGCACCAGCAGTCACGGACTCCTCCGAGCCAGCTGGTGCCAGGGGAGGGCTCCCTCTGAATTCTGGGCAGTCTCGGGGCAACAACCGGAGCGTCCATGCTTGAGACTTTCCTGTTAAGTCCCGAGGTGGACCCCTGGCCGGCACTGGTTGGAGATGATGGCACAGACTGGGCTTTACCCAGTGCCAGTGCAGGTCACCCCAAGCAGTGCCGAACTGAGCCTGGAGTTGGAGCAGGGTTGGTGCTTGATGCCGATGCAGGGACATGAGGGCTCGATGGGTCTCTGGGGGAGGGGGGGTTACTGGCCGGCAAATGAAACACAAATTGAAAGGTGTGGAGTTGGGACTGAGAAATAGATGGGACACAGAGCGAGAACATCGGGAGAATTTCAGTTACACCGCCCCGCTCCTTCTGTGGTTCTCTGCTGGCATGGATCTGATTTCTGTCACGATGTGCTCTCTCTTGTGTGTCTGATCCACTTGTCTTTGTGGTTTTGTTACTCACAACTTTAGTCTGGAGGTACTTTGATGAAACCGCCCATTTTCTCTCTCATCCTGACACCAACCGTGTACCTCTAGCAGAAGAAGAAATGACAGATGTGTTTTTAAATCACTGGATCACAACAAGACAACGACAGGTACTTTAGAGCGAGCCTTGTATAGTAAACCATTGAAGCTGTAAATGTTTAATGCAGATTCTGGGGGCAAAACTATCAACGTGTTTCTTTCCATGTAATGTTACTGGCCACAGATTCTGCTGCCACCTGAGTATTAAAGGTTGTGGATTTGGGGAATGTACACCTTCTTCAGAATCCGAGAGATGGTACAGAATGGCGGCAATGCCATCAGGTGAACCAGGATCACTGGGACAAGGAACTTCTCTGACAATCGGAGGGTTATTGGTGGCAGTACCTGAGCCAGCTGACCTGGGAGCAGGTCCTTGACAAGGACCCAAGGATTGGCAAGGTCAGAGGGCACCAGTAACAGCTGGGACAAGAGTTTCCCATCGACTCCTTGTCCCAGGGATTGTCCCAGTTGATCAGAACAACGAGCGAGTACTGATCTGGTCTCAGTTCCAGGGTTTGAGCATTGATATCTGCATGGTCACTGCAGTGGGTTATACTGTTACACACTCTGACTTTCACAGGGAATTATACATACTGGAATAAACAAACCTTCTACAGCAACACCCTTCCGACTGTCAGCTGGTTAGTGATGATTCCATTGTTCACGGTCCATTCACCAGGTCTTCTAGCCGGCCACATTCAACCCTAGAGAGATCAGCCAGTTAGTCACAGTCAGTACAGCTCCCTTTCCTTCACTGAAACTGCTTGTGCAGCCTCTCTGCCTCATGTTGTCCCTGTTTACAAACCTATCGTGATGTCAGTGATCACGTGATGCTCAGGGTAGGGTCAGGCTTGCCCTGTGATTCACAGTTTGACCCATCCAGTGAAAGGGCCTCACCTTGATGCAATGACCTTGGGCCTTAGACTGGATGTGCTGGAATACAATAACAGCTTTGCACTTGGTTATGACCCAGAGAGTCGGGTGTGTGGGCAATGGGCAGTGATGGGATTGTTTGCCTTCTCCGTGCCCACTTCTCTCAGTGGGGCCCAGTTACATGTGTGACTGTTGCTCACCCTGCAGTCTGTCCCCAGCAATGCCCCGGGAGATCTACCAATGATAAGTAGCTGTCTACATTTACAGAACACGGAGTGAGCACCAAACTCAAGGGCTGGGAGGGTCTGGTCAGTGAGGGAGCTGAGAGTGGGACTCAGTAACCATCTGTGAACAGGCTACAGGCCCCAGACTAACTATTAACAACATCAAAGTAGATCGAATAACAACAAAATGAACTGTTCCAACAAGCTACTGTGCACCAGTATTACTGTATCTATTAAACTCGTTATGTTGCTCATTCTGACTTTCACAAATGATGATACAAGATCAATAGGTTAATACCAACCTTTCAAAGCTCACAACCTTCTCTCTAATCTGCTGGTTGATGATGTTTTCATCGTGTTCTCTTCATAAAGCAAAGATGGTGAGATATTGTATCCGGCCACATTCACTGCTGGAGAGATCAGCCAGTTAGTCCCAGTCAGTGCTTTCCTTCACTGAAACTGCTTGTGTCTCAGGTAGCCCCTGGGTCTGTTATGTGTGTAATGCACTTATGAATGACTCCACGAGGCAATGTGTTGCACTCAAACTGTAGTGACCTTGGTCCTTTATACAGGTGACCCTCAGGTCTCCCACCACAGTGCCCTCTGGTGGACAGCCTCTGCCACAGGGGCAGGAAACCCCAGTCTCCACCAGTTGCACCCTCTAGTGGTGCTAGTATAATATATACACAGTGTAAACCTGATTGATAATACATCAGGTAACAAGTCTCCATCTTATGCAACTATACAGTGACTACATAGAGAGTATATCTATAGTCTGCATATATAACATCACTCTCCCCCAAGTCCTTTGTGTCGATTACCTGGCTTAGCTCTCCCCAGACATAAGTGCCAATAGCCCTTGTACCTTGGCTGTGCTTTGGCTTGGCTCTCTCCCTGTTAACCCCCGAGTCCTTTTGCCACAATGTTGGTAGTGGTTACCAGTTTGGATGGTTCGATGATGCAGTGGAGGTTCCAGTGGGTTCTGGGTGTGATCCATGTGTGTGTCCATGGTTACATACATCCATTCCCCCCACCCCTCCCCCCCCCCCACAGTGAGATCATACAGCTGGCCCGTTACATTAACATACAGGATCAGACACAGAGCAAGTACAAAGAAATATCGTTAGAGTTTGTATCGTGACACCTTGGTTCAGTGATTTACATACGTTACGTTTTACGGTCGTGTGCCCGGATTGGGTAGATTGCATTCATGGTTCAGTCATGGTCATTACTGAGGTCTGTACAGGTATGTGAGGACACAGGTTCCAGAGTAATCGGACGTGGTCCTAGTCGTCTGATAGCGGCGCTGTGCCCCCTACTAGTGGTGGGGGCTTGGTTCGCTCACCGAACCAGGACTCAGGGCCTTTGCCGTTATCTAGTGGTGGGCAGAGCCACAGATGTGTGTGGCCTCCCTGTCCTCCTTTGAGGGTTGCAGAATCTTCTGCTGCTCTCTCACGGTGTTGGGAACCTGACAGTTCCAGGTCCCGTTTGGGGAACTCGCTGGTTCTGAACTTTCACTCCGGAACATGGCCGAGGTAGTGACCGGGTCTGGGGGCTGCACCATCTCCACCCGGGTGTTGGGCAACGGCGGCCGTTATCATTTCCAGGTCTGTGGGGAATAGTGCCATCGGGTGCCTGCAGCATGGGATAGACCTGGGGCAGGGTATCAGGATCAGTGCCTTCACCCTCCTGAGGTCACTGGCCTATAACTTGTGGGATAGACCTGGGGCAGGGTATCAGGATCAGTGCCTTCACCCTCCTGAGGTCACTGACCTAGAACTTGTGGGGACACCTGGGGCAGGGTATCAGGATCAGTGTCTTCACCCTCCTGAGGTCACTGACCTATAACTTGTGGGGACACCTGGGGCAGGGTATCAGGATCAGTGTCTTCACCCTCCTGAGGTCACTGACCTATAACTTGTGGGGACACCTGGGGCAGGGTATCAGGATCAGTGTCTTCACCCTCCAGAGGTCACTGACCTATAACTTGTGGGGACACCTGGGGCAGGGTATCAGGATCAGTGCCTTCACCCTCCTGAGGTCACTGACCTATAACTTGTGGGATAGACCTGGAGCAGGGTATCAGGATCAGTGCCTTCACCCTCCTGAGGTCACTGACCAATAACTTGTGGGATAGACCTGGGGCAGGGTATCAGGATCAGTGTCTTCACCCTCCTGAGGTCACTGACCTATAACTTGTGGGGACACCTGGGGAAGGGTATCAGGATCAGTGCCTTCACCCTCCTGAGGTCACTGACCTATAACTTGTGGGGACACCTGGGGCAGGGTATCAGGATCAGCGCCTTCACCCTCCTGAGGTCACTGACCTATAACTTGTGGGGACACCTGGGGCAGGGTATCAGGATCAGTGCCTTCACCCTCCTGACGTCACTGGCCTATAACTTGTGGGATAGACCTGGGGCGGGGTATCAGGATCAGTGCCTTCACCCTCCTGAGGTCACTGACCTATAACTTGTGGGATAGACCTGGGGCAGGGTATCAGGATCAGTGCCTTCACCCTCCTGAGGTCACTGACCTATAACTTGTGGGGACACCTGGGGCAGGGTATCAGGATCAGTGCCTTCACCCTCCTGAGGTCACTGACCTATAACTTGTGGGATAGACCTGGGGCAGGGTATCAGGATCAGTGTCTTCACCCTCCTGAGGTCACTGACCTATAACTTGTGGGGACACCTGGGGCAGGGTATCAGGATCAGTGCCTTCACCCTCCTGAGGTCACTGACCTATAACTTGTGGGGACACCTGGGGCAGGGTATCAGGATCAGTGTCTTCACCCTCCTGAGGTCACTGACCTATAACTTGTGGGATAGACCTGGGGCAGGGTATCAGGATCAGTGCCTTCACCCTCCTGAGGTCACTGACCTATAACTTGTGGGGACACCTGGGGCAGGGTATCAGGATCAGTGCCTTCACCCTCCTGAGGTCACTGACCTATAACTTGTGGGGACACCTGGGGCAGATTATCAGGATCAGTGTCTTCACCCTCCTGAGGTCACTGACCTATAACTTGTGGGGACACCTGGGGCAGGGTATCAGGATCAGTGCCTTCACCCTCCTGAGGTCACTGACCTATAACTTGTGGGGACACCTGGGGCAGGGTATCAGGATCAGTGTCTTCACCCTCCTGAGGTCACTGACCTATAACTTGTGGGATAGACCTGGGGCAGGGTATCAGGATCAGTGTCTTCACCCTCCTGAGGTCACTGACCTATAACTTGTGGGATAGACCTGAGGCAGGGTATCAGGATCAGTGTCTTCACCCTCCTGAGGTCACTGACCTATAACTTATGGGATAGACCTGGGGCAGGGTATCAGGATCAGTGCCTTCACCCTCCTGAGGTCACTGACCTATAACTTGTGGGGAAACCTGGGGCAGGGTATCATGATCAGTGCCTTCACCCTCCTGAGGTCACTGACCTATAACTTGTGGGATAGACCTGGTGCAGGGTATCAGGATCAGTGCCTTCACCCTCCTGAGGTCACTGACCTATAACTTGTGGGGACACCTGGGGCAGGGTATCAGGATCAGCGCCTTCACCCTCCTGAGGTCACTGACCTATAACTTGTGGGATAGACCTGGGGCAGGGTATCAGGATCAGTGTCTTCACCCTCCTGAGGTCACTGACCTATAACTTGTGGGGACACCTGGGGCAGGGTATCAGGATCACTGCTTTCACCCTCCTGAGGTCGCTGACCTATAACTTGTGGGATAGACCTGGGGCAGGGTATCAGGATCAGCGCCTTCACCCTCCTGAGGTCACTAACCTAAAACTTGTGGGATAGACCTGGGGCAGCGTATCAGGATCAGTGCCTTCACCCTCCTGAGGTCACTGACCTATAACTTGTGGGATAGACCTGGGGCAGGGTATCAGGATCCGTGTCTTCACCCTCCTGAGGTCACTGACCTATAACTTGTGGGGACACCTGGGGCAGGGTATCAGGATCAGCGCCTTCACCCTCCTGAGGTCACTGACCTATAACTTGTGGGGACACCTGGGGCAGGGTATCAGGATCAGCGCCTTCACCCTCCTGAGGTCACTGACCTATAACTTGTGGGATAGACCTGGGGCAGGGTATCAGGATCAGTGTCTTCACCCTCCTGAGGTCACTGACCCATAACTTGTGGGATAGACCTGGGGCAGGGTATCAGGATCAGTGCCTTCACCCTCCTGAGGTCACTGACCTATAACTTGTGGGGACACCTGGGGCAGGGTATCAGGATCAGTGCCTTCACCCTCCTGAGGTCACTGACCTATAACTTGTGGGGACACCTGGGGCAGATTATCAGGATCAGTGTCTTCACCCTCCTGAGGTCACTGACCTATAACTTGTGGGATAGACCTGGGGCAGGGTATCAGGATCAGTGTCTTCACCCTCCTGAGGTCACTGACCTATAACTTGTGGGGACACCTGGGGCAGGGTGTCAGGATCAGTGCCTTCACCCTCCTGAGGTCACTGACCAAAACTTGTGGGATAGACCTGGGGCAGGGTATCAGGATCAGTGCCTTCACCCTCCTGAGGTCACTGACCTATAACTTGTGGGATAGACCTGGGGCAGGGTATCAGGATCAGTGTCTTCACCCTCCTGAGGTCACTGA
Source organism: Pristiophorus japonicus (assembly GCF_044704955.1). Lineage (NCBI taxonomy): Eukaryota > Metazoa > Chordata > Chondrichthyes > Pristiophoridae > Pristiophorus > Pristiophorus japonicus. Next base: position 1,545,558 of record NW_027250904.1, on the reverse strand, counting down.
CCTATAACTTGTGGGATAGACCTGGGGCAGGGTATCAGGATCAGTGTCTTCACCCTCCTGAGGTCACTAACCTATAACTTGTGGGGACACCTGGGGCAGGGTATCAGGATCAGTGCCTTCACCCTCCTGAGGTCACTGACCTATAACTTGTGGGATAGACCTGGGGCAGGGTATCAGGATCAGTGCCTTCACCCTCCTGAGGTCACTGACCTATAACTTGTGGGGAAACCTGAAGCAGGGTATCAGGATCAGTGTCTTCACCCTCCTGAGGTCACTGACCTATAACTTGTGGGGACACCTGGGGCAGGGTATCAGGATCAGTGCCTTCACCCTCCTGAGGTCACTGACCTATAACTTGTGGGATAGACCTGGGGCAGGGTATCAGGATCTGTGTCTTCACCCTCCTGAGGTCACTGACCTATATCTTGTGGGATAGATCTGGGGCAGGGTATCAGGATCAGTGCCTTCACCCACCTGAGGTCGCTGACCTATAACTTGTGGGGACACCTGATGCAGGGTATCAGGATCAGTGCCTTCACCCTCCTGAGGTCACTGACCTATAACTTGTGGGATAGACCTGGGGCAGGGTATCAGGATCAGTGCCTTCACCCTCCTGAGGTCACTGACCTATAACTTGTGGGGACACCTGGGGCAGGGTATCAGTATCAGTGTCTTCACCCTCCTCAGGTCACTGACCTATAACTTGTGGGGACACCTGGGGCAGGGTATCAGGATCAGTGTCTTCACCCTCCTGAGGTCACTGACCTATAACTTGTGGGGACACCTGGGGCAGGGTATCAGGATCAGTGCCTTCACCCTCCTGAGCTCACTGACCTATAACTTGTGGGGACACCTGGGGCAGGGTATCAGGATCAGCGCCTTCACCCTCCTGAGGTCACTGACCTATAACTTGTGGGATAGACCTGGGGCAGGGTATCAGGATCAGTGTCTTCACCCTCCTGAGGTCACTGACCTATAACTTGTGGGGACACCTGGGGCAGGGTATCAGGATCAGTGCCTTCACCCTCCTGAGGTCGCTGACCTATAACTTGTGGGATAGACCTGGGGCAGGGTATCAGGATCAGCGCCTTCACCCTCCTGAGGTCACTAACCTATAACTTGTGGGATAGACCTGGGGCAGCGTATCAGGAACAGTGCCTTCACCCTCCTGAGGTCACTGACCTATAACTTGTGGGATAGACCTGGGGCAGGGTATCAGGATCCGTGTCTTCACCCTCCTGAGGTCACTGACCTATAACTTGTGGGGACACCTGGGGCAGGGTATCAGGATCAGCGCCTTCACCCTCCTGAGGTCACTGACCTATAACTTGTGGGATAGACCTGGGGCAGGGTATCAGGATCAGTGTCTTCACCCTCCTGAGGTCACTGACCTATTACTTGTGGGATAGACCTGGGGCAGAGTATCAGGATCAGTGCCTTCACCCTCCTGAGGTCACTGACCTATAACTTGTGGGATAGACCTGGGGCAGGGTATCAGGATCAGTGTCTTCACCCTCCTGAGGTCACTGGCCTATAACTTGTGGGATAGACCCGGGGCAGGGTATCAGGATCAGTGCCTTCACCCTCCTGAGGTCACTGACCTATAAATTGTGGGGACACCTGGGGCAGGGTATCAGGATCAGTGTCTTCACTCTCCTGAGGTCACTGACCTATAACTTGTGGGGACACCTGGGGCAGGGTATCAGGATCAGTGCCTTCACCCTCCTGAGGTCACTGACCTATAACTTGTGGGGACACCTGGGGCAGGGTATCAGGATCAGTGCCTTCACCCTCCTGAGGTCACTGGCCTATAACTTGTGGGATAGACCTGGGGCAGGGTATCAGGATCAGTGTCTTCACCCTCCTGAGGTCACTGACCTATAACTTGTGGGGACACCTGGGGCAGGGTATCAGGATCAGTGCCTTCACCCTCCTGAGGTCACTGACCTATAACTTGTGGGGACACCTGGGGCAGGGTATCAGGATCAGTGCCTTCACCCTCCTGAGGTCACTGACCTATAACTTGTGGGGACACCTGGGGCAGGGTATCAGGATCAGTGCCTTCACCCTCCTGAGGTCACTGACCTATAACTTGTGGGGACACCTGGGGCAGGGTATCAGGATCAGCGCCTTCACCCTCCTGAGGTCACTGACCTATAACTTGTGGGGACACCTGGGGCAGGGTATCAGGATCAGTGTCTTCACCCTCCTGAGGTCACTGCCCTATAACTTGTGGGGACACCTGGGGCAGGGTATCAGGATCAGTGTCTTCACCCTCCTGAGGTCACTGACCTATAACTTGTGGGGACACCTGGGGCAGGGTATCAGGATCAGCGCCTTCACCCTCCTGAGGTCAGTGACCTATAACTTGTGGGGAAACCTGGGGCAGAGTATCAGGATCAGCGCCTTCACCTTCCTGAGGTCACTGACCTATAACTTCTGGGGACACGTGGGTCAGGGTATCAGGATCAGTGCCTTCACACTCCTGAGGTCACTGACCTATAACTTGTGGGATAGACCTGGGGCAGGGTATCAGGATCAGTGCCTTCACCCTCCTGAGGTCACTGACCTATAACTTGTGGAGACACCTGGGGCAGGGTATCAGGATCAGCGCCTTCACCCTCCTGAGGTCACTGACCTATAACTTGTGGGATAGACCTGGGGCAGGGTACCAGGATCAGTGTCTTCACCCTCCTGAGGTCACTGGCCTATAACTTGTGGGGACACCTGGGGCAGGGTATCAGGATCAGTGTCTTCACCCTCCTGAGGTCACTGACCTAAAACTTGTTGGATAGACCTGAGGCAGGGTATCAGGATCAGTGTCTTCACCCTCCTGAGGTCACTGACCTATAACTTATGGGATAGACCTGGGGCAGGGTATCAGGATCAGTGCCTTCACCCTCCTGAGGTCACTGACCTATAACTTGTGGGGACACCTGGGGCAGGGTATCATGATCACTGCCTTCACCCTCCTGAGGTCACTGACCTATAACTTGTGGGATAGACCTGGTGCAGGGTATCAGGATCAGTGCCTTCACCCTCCTGAGGTCACTGACCTATAACTTGTGGGATAGACCTGGGGCAGGGAATCAGGATCAGTGTCTTCAGCCTCCTGAGGTCACTGACCTATAACTTGTGGGATAGAACTGGTGCAGGGTATCAGGATCAGTGCCTTCATCCTCCTGAGGTCACTGACCTATAACTTGTGGGGACACCTGGGGCAGGGTATCAGGATCAGTGTCTTCACCCTCCTGAGGTCACTGACCTATAACTTGTGGGGGCACCTTGGGCAGGGTATCAGGATCTGTGTCTTCACCCTCCTGAGGTCACTGACCTATAACTTGTGGGGACATCTGGGGCAGGGTATCAGGATCAGTGTCTTCACCCTCCTGAGGTCACTGACCTATAACTTGTGGGGACACCTGGGGCAGGGTATCAGGATCTGTATCTTCACCCTCCTGAGGTCACTGACCTATAACTTGTGGGATAGACCTGGTGCAGGATATCAGGATCAGTGCCTTCACCCTCCTGAGGTCACTGACCTATAAGTTGTGGGGACACCTGGGGCAGGGTATCAGGATCAGTGTCTTCACCCTCCTGAGGTCACTGGCCTATAACTTGTGGGGACACCTGGGGCAGGGTATCAGGATCAGTGCCTTCACCCTCCTGAGGTCACTGACCTATAACTTGTGGGATAGACCTGGGGCAGGGTATCAGGATCAGTGTCTTCACCCTCCTGAGGTCACTGACCTATAACTTTTGGGGACACGTGGGGCAGGGTATCAGGATCAGTGTCTTCACCCTCCTGAGGTCACTGACCTATAACTTGTGGGGACACGTGGGGCAGGGTATCAGGATCAGTGCCTTCACCCTCCTGAGGTCACTGACCTATAACTTGTGGGATAGACCTGGGGCAGGGTATCAGGATCAGTGTCTTCACCCTCCTGAGGTCACTGACCGATAACTTGTGGGGACACCTGGGGCAGGGTATCAGGATCAGTGTCTTCACCCTCCTGAGGTCACTGACCTATAGCTTGTGGGATAGACCTGGGGCAGGGTATCAGGATCAGTGTCTTCACCCTCCTGAGGTCACTGACCTATAGCTTGTGGGATAGACCTGGGGCAGGGTATCAGGATCAGTGTCTTCACCCTCCTGAGGTCACTGACCTATAACTTGTGGGATAGACCTGGAGCAGGGTATCAGGATCAGTGCCTTCACCCTCCTGAGATCACTGACCTATAACTTGTGGGGACACCTGGGGCAGGGTATCAGGATCAGTGCCTTCACACTCCTGAGATCACTGACCTATAACTTGTGCGGACACCTGGGGCAGGGTATCAGGATCAGTGTCTTCACCCTCCTGAGGTCACTGACCTATAACTTGTGGGGACACCTGGGGCAGGGTATCAGGATCAGTGTCTTCACCCTCCTGAGGTCACTGACCTATAACTTGTGGGGACACCTGGGGCAGGGTATCAGGATCAGTGTCTTCACCCTCCTGAGGTCACTGACCTATAACTTGTGGGGACACCTGGTGCAGGGTATCAGGATCAGTGGCTTCACCCTCCTGAGGTCACTGACCTATAACTTGTGGGATAGACCTGGGGCAGGGTATCAGGATCAGTGTCTTCAACCTCCTGAGGTCACTGGCCTATAACTTGTGGGGACACCTGGGGCAGGGTATCAGGATCAGTGTCTTCACCCTCCTGAGGTCACTGACCTATAACTTGTGGGGACACCTGGGGCAGGGTATCAGGATCAGTGCCTTCACCCTCCTGAGGTCACTGACCTATAACTTGTGGGATAGACCTGGGGCAGGGTATCAGGATCAGTGTCTTCACACTCCTGAGGTCACTGGCCTATAACTTGTGGGATAGACCTGGGGCAGGGTATCAGGATCAGTGTCTTCACCCTGCTGAGGTCACTGACCTATAACTTGTGGGGACACCTGGGGCAGGGTATCAGGATCAGTGTCTTCACCCTCCTGAGGTCACTGACCTATAACTTGTGGGATAGACCTGGGGCAGGGTATCAGGATCAGTGCCTTCACCCTCCTGAGGTCACTGACCTATAACTTGTGGGGACTCCTGGGGCAGGGTATCAGGATCAGTGCCTTCACACTCCTGAGGTCACTGACCTATAACTTGTGGGGACACCTGGGGCAGGGTATCAGGATCAGTGTCTTCACCCTCCTGAGGTCACTGACCTATAACTTGTGGGGACACGTGGGGCAGGGTATCAGGATCAGTGTCTTCACCCTCCTGAGGTCACTGACCTATAACTTGTGGGATAGACCTGGGGCAGTGTATCAGGATCAGTGTCTTCACCCTCCTGAGGTCACTGGCCTATAACTTGTGGGGACACCTGGGGCAGGGTATCAGGATCAGTGTCTTCACCCTCCTGAGGTCACTGACCTATAACTTGTGGGGACACCTGGGGCAGGGTATCAGGATCAGTGTCTTCACCCTCCTGAGGTCACTGACCAAAACTTGTGGGATAGACCTGGGGCAGGGTATCAGGATCAGTGCCTTCACCCTCCTGAGGTCACTGACCTATAACTTGTGGGATAGACCTGGGGCAGGGTATCAGGATCAGTGCCTTCACCCTCCTGAGGTCACTGACCTATAACTTGTGGGATAGACCTGGGGCAGGGTATCAGGATCAGTGTCTTCACCCTCCTGAGGTCACTGACCTATAACTTGTGGGGACACCTAGGGCAGGGTATCAGGATCAGTGCCTTCACCCTCCTGAGGTCACTGACCTATAACTTGTGGGGACACCTGGGGCAGGGTATCAGGATCAGCGCCTTCACCTCCCTGAGGTCACTGACCTATAACTTGTGGGGACACCTGGGGCAGGGTATCAGGATCAGCGCCTTCACCCTCCTGAGGTCACTGACCTATAACTTGTGGGATAGACCTGGGGCAGGGTATCAGGATCAGTGTCTTCACCCTCCTGAGGTCACTGACCTATAACTTATGGGATAGACCTGGGGCAGGGTATCAGGATCAGTGCCTTCACCCTCCTGAGGTCACTGACCTATAACTTGTGGGGAAACCTGGGGCAGGGTATCATGATCAGTGCCTTCACCCTCCTGAGGTCACTGACCTATAACTTGTGGGATAGACCTGGTGCAGGGTATCAGGATCAGTGCCTTCACCCTCCTGAGGTCACTGACCTATAACTTGTGGGGACACCTGGGGCAGGGTATCAGGATCAGCGCCTTCACCCTCCTGAGGTCACTGACCTATAACTTGTGGGATAGACCTGGGGCAGGGTATCAGGATCAGTGTCTTCACCCTCCTGAGGTCACTGACCTATAACTTGTGGGGACACCTGGGGCAGGGTATCAGGATCACTGCTTTCACCCTCCTGAGGTCGCTGACCTATAACTTGTGGGATAGACCTGGGGCAGGGTATCAGGATCAGCGCCTTCACCCTCCTGAGGTCACTAACCTAAAACTTGTGGGATAGACCTGGGGCAGCGTATCAGGATCAGTGCCTTCACCCTCCTGAGGTCACTGACCTATAACTTGTGGGATAGACCTGGGGCAGGGTATCAGGATCCGTGTCTTCACCCTCCTGAGGTCACTGACCTATAACTTGTGGGGACACCTGGGGCAGGGTATCAGGATCAGCGCCTTCACCCTCCTGAGGTCACTGACCTATAACTTGTGGGGACACCTGGGGCAGGGTATCAGGATCAGCGCCTTCACCCTCCTGAGGTCACTGACCTATAACTTGTGGGATAGACCTGGGGCAGGGTATCAGGATCAGTGTCTTCACCCTCCTGAGGTCACTGACCCATAACTTGTGGGATAGACCTGGGGCAGGGTATCAGGATCAGTGCCTTCACCCTCCTGAGGTCACTGACCTATAACTTGTGGGGACACCTGGGGCAGGGTATCAGGATCAGTGCCTTCACCCTCCTGAGGTCACTGACCTATAACTTGTGGGGACACCTGGGGCAGATTATCAGGATCAGTGTCTTCACCCTCCTGAGGTCACTGACCTATAACTTGTGGGATAGACCTGGGGCAGGGTATCAGGATCAGTGTCTTCACCCTCCTGAGGTCACTGACCTATAACTTGTGGGGACACCTGGGGCAGGGTATCAGGATCAGTGCCTTCACCCTCCTGAGGTCACTGACCAAAACTTGTGGGATAGACCTGGGGCAGGGTATCAGGATCAGTGCCTTCACCCTCCTGAGGTCACTGACCTATAACTTGTGGGATAGACCTGGGGCAGGGTATCAGGATCAGTGTCTTCACCCTCCTGAGGTCACTGACCTATAACTTGTGGGATAGACCTGGGGCAGGGTATCAGGATCAGTGTCTTCACCCTCCTGAGGTCACTAACCTATAACTTGTGGGGACACCTGGGGCAGGGTATCAGGATCAGTGCCTTCACCCTCCTGAGGTCACTGACCTATAACTTGTGGGATAGACCTGGGGCAGGGTATCAGGATCAGTGCCTTCACCCTCCTGAGGTCACTGACCTATAACTTGTGGGGAAACCTGAAGCAGGGTATCAGGATCAGTGTCTTCACCCTCCTGAGGTCACTGACCTATAACTTGTGGGGACACCTGGGGCAGGGTATCAGGATCAGTGCCTTCACCCTCCTGAGGTCACTGACCTATAACTTGTGGGATAGACCTGGGGCAGGGTATCAGGATCTGTGTCTTCACCCTCCTGAGGTCACTGACCTATATCTTGTGGGATAGATCTGGGGCAGGGTATCAGGATCAGTGCCTTCACCCACCTGAGGTCGCTGACCTATAACTTGTGGGGACACCTGATGCAGGGTATCAGGATCAGTGCCTTCACCCTCCTGAGGTCACTGACCTATAACTTGTGGGATAGACCTGGGGCAGGGTATCAGGATCAGTGCCTTCACCCTCCTGAGGTCACTGACCTATAACTTGTGGGGACACCTGGGGCAGGGTATCAGTATCAGTGTCTTCACCCTCCTCAGGTCACTGACCTATAACTTGTGGGGACACCTGGGGCAGGGTATCAGGATCAGTGTCTTCACCCTCCTGAGGTCACTGACCTATAACTTGTGGGGACACCTGGGGCAGGGTATCAGGATCAGTGCCTTCACCCTCCTGAGCTCACTGACCTATAACTTGTGGGGACACCTGGGGCAGGGTATCAGGATCAGCGCCTTCACCCTCCTGAGGTCACTGACCTATAACTTGTGGGATAGACCTGGGGCAGGGTATCAGGATCAGTGTCTTCACCCTCCTGAGGTCACTGACCTATAACTTGTGGGGACACCTGGGGCAGGGTATCAGGATCAGTGCCTTCACCCTCCTGAGGTCGCTGACCTATAACTTGTGGGATAGACCTGGGGCAGGGTATCAGGATCAGCGCCTTCACCCTCCTGAGGTCACTAACCTATAACTTGTGGGATAGACCTGGGGCAGCGTATCAGGAACAGTGCCTTCACCCTCCTGAGGTCACTGACCTATAACTTGTGGGATAGACCTGGGGCAGGGTATCAGGATCCGTGTCTTCACCCTCCTGAGGTCACTGACCTATAACTTGTGGGGACACCTGGGGCAGGGTATCAGGATCAGCGCCTTCACCCTCCTGAGGTCACTGACCTATAACTTGTGGGATAGACCTGGGGCAGGGTATCAGGATCAGTGTCTTCACCCTCCTGAGGTCACTGACCTATTACTTGTGGGATAGACCTGGGGCAGAGTATCAGGATCAGTGCCTTCACCCTCCTGAGGTCACTGACCTATAACTTGTGGGATAGACCTGGGGCAGGGTATCAGGATCAGTGTCTTCACCCTCCTGAGGTCACTGGCCTATAACTTGTGGGATAGACCCGGGGCAGGGTATCAGGATCAGTGCCTTCACCCTCCTGAGGTCACTGACCTATAAATTGTGGGGACACCTGGGGCAGGGTATCAGGATCAGTGTCTTCACTCTCCTGAGGTCACTGACCTATAACTTGTGGGGACACCTGGGGCAGGGTATCAGGATCAGTGCCTTCACCCTCCTGAGGTCACTGACCTATAACTTGTGGGGACACCTGGGGCAGGGTATCAGGATCAGTGCCTTCACCCTCCTGAGGTCACTGGCCTATAACTTGTGGGATAGACCTGGGGCAGGGTATCAGGATCAGTGTCTTCACCCTCCTGAGGTCACTGACCTATAACTTGTGGGGACACCTGGGGCAGGGTATCAGGATCAGTGCCTTCACCCTCCTGAGGTCACTGACCTATAACTTGTGGGGACACCTGGGGCAGGGTATCAGGATCAGTGCCTTCACCCTCCTGAGGTCACTGACCTATAACTTGTGGGGACACCTGGGGCAGGGTATCAGGATCAGTGCCTTCACCCTCCTGAGGTCACTGACCTATAACTTGTGGGGACACCTGGGGCAGGGTATCAGGATCAGCGCCTTCACCCTCCTGAGGTCACTGACCTATAACTTGTGGGGACACCTGGGGCAGGGTATCAGGATCAGTGTCTTCACCCTCCTGAGGTCACTGCCCTATAACTTGTGGGGACACCTGGGGCAGGGTATCAGGATCAGTGTCTTCACCCTCCTGAGGTCACTGACCTATAACTTGTGGGGACACCTGGGGCAGGGTATCAGGATCAGCGCCTTCACCCTCCTGAGGTCAGTGACCTATAACTTGTGGGGAAACCTGGGGCAGAGTATCAGGATCAGCGCCTTCACCTTCCTGAGGTCACTGACCTATAACTTCTGGGGACACCTGGGTCAGGGTATCAGGATCAGTGCCTTCACACTCCTGAGGTCACTGACCTATAACTTGTGGGATAGACCTGGGGCAGGGTATCAGGATCAGTGCCTTCACCCTCCTGAGGTCACTGACCTATAACTTGTGGAGACACCTGGGGCAGGGTATCAGGATCAGCGCCTTCACCCTCCTGAGGTCACTGACCTATAACTTGTGGGATAGACCTGGGGCAGGGTACCAGGATCAGTGTCTTCACCCTCCTGAGGTCACTGGCCTATAACTTGTGGGGACACCTGGGGCAGGGTATCAGGATCAGTGTCTTCACCCTCCTGAGGTCACTGACCTAAAACTTGTTGGATAGACCTGAGGCAGGGTATCAGGATCAGTGTCTTCACCCTCCTGAGGTCACTGACCTATAACTTATGGGATAGACCTGGGGCAGGGTATCAGGATCAGTGCCTTCACCCTCCTGAGGTCACTGACCTATAACTTGTGGGGACACCTGGGGCAGGGTATCATGATCACTGCCTTCACCCTCCTGAGGTCACTGACCTATAACTTGTGGGATAGACCTGGTGCAGGGTATCAGGATCAGTGCCTTCACCCTCCTGAGGTCACTGACCTATAACTTGTGGGATAGACCTGGGGCAGGGAATCAGGATCAGTGTCTTCAGCCTCCTGAGGTCACTGACCTATAACTTGTGGGATAGAACTGGTGCAGGGTATCAGGATCAGTGCCTTCATCCTCCTGAGGTCACTGACCTATAACTTGTGGGGACACCTGGGGCAGGGTATCAGGATCAGTGTCTTCACCCTCCTGAGGTCACTGACCTATAACTTGTGGGGACACCTTGGGCAGGGTATCAGGATCTGTGTCTTCACCCTCCTGAGGTCACTGACCTATAACTTGTGGGGACATCTGGGGCAGGGTATCAGGATCAGTGTCTTCACCCTCCTGAGGTCACTGACCTATAACTTGTGGGGACACCTGGGGCAGGGTATCAGGATCTGTATCTTCACCCTCCTGAGGTCACTGACCTATAACTTGTGGGATAGACCTGGTGCAGGATATCAGGATCAGTGCCTTCACCCTCCTGAGGTCACTGACCTATAAGTTGTGGGGACACCTGGGGCAGGTATCAGGATCAGTGTCTTCACCCTCCTGAGGTCACTGGCCTATAACTTGTGGGGACACCTGGGGCAGGGTATCAGGATCAGTGCCTTCACCCTCCTGAGGTCACTGACCTATAACTTGTGGGATAGACCTGGGGCAGGGTATCAGGATCAGTGTCTTCACCCTCCTGAGGTCACTGACCTATAACTTTTGGGGACACGTGGGGCAGGGTATCAGGATCAGTGTCTTCACCCTCCTGAGGTCACTGACCTATAACTTGTGGGGACACGTGGGGCAGGGTATCAGGATCAGTGCCTTCACCCTCCTGAGGTCACTGACCTATAACTTGTGGGATAGACCTGGGGCAGGGTATCAGGATCAGTGTCTTCACCCTCCTGAGGTCACTGACCGATAACTTGTGGGGACACCTGGGGCAGGGTATCAGGATCAGTGTCTTCACCCTCCTGAGGTCACTGACCTATAGCTTGTGGGATAGACCTGGGGCAGGGTATCAGGATCAGTGTCTTCACCCTCCTGAGGTCACTGACCTATAGCTTGTGGGATAGACCTGGGGCAGGGTATCAGGATCAGTGTCTTCACCCTCCTGAGGTCACTGACCTATAACTTGTGGGATAGACCTGGAGCAGGGTATCAGGATCAGTGCCTTCACCCTCCTGAGATCACTGACCTATAACTTGTGGGGACACCTGGGGCAGGGTATCAGGATCAGTGCCTTCACACTCCTGAGATCACTGACCTATAACTTGTGCGGACACCTGGGGCAGGGTATCAGGATCAGTGTCTTCACCCTCCTGAGGTCACTGACCTATAACTTGTGGGGACACCTGGGGCAGGGTATCAGGATCAGTGTCTTCACCCTCCTGAGGTCACTGACCTATAACTTGTGGGGACACCTGGGGCAGGGTATCAGGATCAGTGTCTTCACCCTCCTGAGGTCACTGACCTATAACTTGTGGGGACACCTGGTGCAGGGTATCAGGATCAGTGTCTTCACCCTCCTGAGGTCACTGACCTATAACTTGTGGGATAGACCTGGGGCAGGGTATCAGGATCAGTGTCTTCAACCTCCTGAGGTCACTGGCCTATAACTTGTGGGGACACCTGGGGCAGGGTATCAGGATCAGTGTCTTCACCCTCCTGAGGTCACTGACCTATAACTTGTGGGGACACCTGGGGCAGGGTATCAGGATCAGTGCCTTCACCCTCCTGAGGTCACTGACCTATAACTTGTGGGATAGACCTGGGGCAGGGTATCAGGATCAGTGTCTTCACACTCCTGAGGTCACTGGCCTATAACTTGTGGGATAGACCTGGGGCAGGGTATCAGGATCAGTGTCTTCACCCTGCTGAGGTCACTGACCTATAACTTGTGGGGACACCTGGGGCAGGGTATCAGGATCAGTGTCTTCACCCTCCTGAGGTCACTGACCTATAACTTGTGGGATAGACCTGGGGCAGGGTATCAGGATCAGTGTCTTCACCCTCCTGAGGTCACTGGCCTATAACTTGTGGGATAGACCCGGGGCAGGGTATCAGGATCAGTGCCTTCACCCTCCTGAGGTCACTGACCTATAAATTGTGGGGACACCTGGGGCAGGGTATCAGGATCAGTGTCTTCACTCTCCTGAGGTCACTGACCTATAACTTGTGGGGACACCTGGGGCAGGGTATCAGGATCAGTGCCTTCACCCTCCTGAGGTCACTGACCTATAACTTGTGGGGACACCTGGGGCAGGGTATCAGGATCAGTGCCTTCACCCTCCTGAGGTCACTGGCCTATAACTTGTGGGATAGACCTGGGGCAGGGTATCAGGATCAGTGTCTTCACCCTCCTGAGGTCACTGACCTATAACTTGTGGGGACACCTGGGGCAGGGTATCAGGATCAGTGCCTTCACCCTCCTGAGGTCACTGACCTATAACTTGTGGGGACACCTGGGGCAGGGTATCAGGATCAGTGCCTTCACCCTCCTGAGGTCACTGACCTATAACTTGTGGGGACACCTGGGGCAGGGTATCAGGATCAGTGCCTTCACCCTCCTGAGGTCACTGACCTATAACTTGTGGGGACACCTGGGGCAGGGTATCAGGATCAGCGCCTTCACCCTCCTGAGGTCACTGACCTATAACTTGTGGGGACACCTGGGGCAGGGTATCAGGATCAGTGTCTTCACCCTCCTGAGGTCACTGCCCTATAACTTGTGGGGACACCTGGGGCAGGGTATCAGGATCAGTGTCTTCACCCTCCTGAGGTCACTGACCTATAACTTGTGGGGACACCTGGGGCAGGGTATCAGGATCAGCGCCTTCACCCTCCTGAGGTCAGTGACCTATAACTTGTGGGGAAACCTGGGGCAGAGTATCAGGATCAGCGCCTTCACCTTCCTGAGGTCACTGACCTATAACTTCTGGGGACACCTGGGTCAGGGTATCAGGATCAGTGCCTTCACACTCCTGAGGTCACTGACCTATAACTTGTGGGATAGACCTGGGGCAGGGTATCAGGATCAGTGCCTTCACCCTCCTGAGGTCACTGACCTATAACTTGTGGAGACACCTGGGGCAGGGTATCAGGATCAGCGCCTTCACCCTCCTGAGGTCACTGACCTATAACTTGTGGGATAGACCTGGGGCAGGGTACCAGGATCAGTGTCTTCACCCTCCTGAGGTCACTGGCCTATAACTTGTGGGGACACCTGGGGCAGGGTATCAGGATCAGTGTCTTCACCCTCCTGAGGTCACTGACCTAAAACTTGTTGGATAGACCTGAGGCAGGGTATCAGGATCAGTGTCTTCACCCTCCTGAGGTCACTGACCTATAACTTATGGGATAGACCTGGGGCAGGGTATCAGGATCAGTGCCTTCACCCTCCTGAGGTCACTGACCTATAACTTGTGGGGACACCTGGGGCAGGGTATCATGATCACTGCCTTCACCCTCCTGAGGTCACTGACCTATAACTTGTGGGATAGACCTGGTGCAGGGTATCAGGATCAGTGCCTTCACCCTCCTGAGGTCACTGACCTATAACTTGTGGGATAGACCTGGGGCAGGGAATCAGGATCAGTGTCTTCAGCCTCCTGAGGTCACTGACCTATAACTTGTGGGATAGAACTGGTGCAGGGTATCAGGATCAGTGCCTTCATCCTCCTGAGGTCACTGACCTATAACTTGTGGGGACACCTGGGGCAGGGTATCAGGATCAGTGTCTTCACCCTCCTGAGGTCACTGACCTATAACTTGTGGGGACACCTTGGGCAGGGTATCAGGATCTGTGTCTTCACCCTCCTGAGGTCACTGACCTATAACTTGTGGGGACATCTGGGGCAGGGTATCAGGATCAGTGTCTTCACCCTCCTGAGGTCACTGACCTATAACTTGTGGGGACACCTGGGGCAGGGTATCAGGATCTGTATCTTCACCCTCCTGAGGTCACTGACCTATAACTTGTGGGATAGACCTGGTGCAGGATATCAGGATCAGTGCCTTCACCCTCCTGAGGTCACTGACCTATAAGTTGTGGGGACACCTGGGGCAGGTATCAGGATCAGTGTCTTCACCCTCCTGAGGTCACTGGCCTATAACTTGTGGGGACACCTGGGGCAGGGTATCAGGATCAGTGCCTTCACCCTCCTGAGGTCACTGACCTATAACTTGTGGGATAGACCTGGGGCAGGGTATCAGGATCAGTGTCTTCACCCTCCTGAGGTCACTGACCTATAACTTTTGGGGACACGTGGGGCAGGGTATCAGGATCAGTGTCTTCACCCTCCTGAGGTCACTGACCTATAACTTGTGGGGACACGTGGGGCAGGGTATCAGGATCAGTGCCTTCACCCTCCTGAGGTCACTGACCTATAACTTGTGGGATAGACCTGGGGCAGGGTATCAGGATCAGTGTCTTCACCCTCCTGAGGTCACTGACCGATAACTTGTGGGGACACCTGGGGCAGGGTATCAGGATCAGTGTCTTCACCCTCCTGAGGTCACTGACCTATAGCTTGTGGGATAGACCTGGGGCAGGGTATCAGGATCAGTGTCTTCACCCTCCTGAGGTCACTGACCTATAGCTTGTGGGATAGACCTGGGGCAGGGTATCAGGATCAGTGTCTTCACCCTCCTGAGGTCACTGACCTATAACTTGTGGGATAGACCTGGAGCAGGGTATCAGGATCAGTGCCTTCACCCTCCTGAGATCACTGACCTATAACTTGTGGGGACACCTGGGGCAGGGTATCAGGATCAGTGCCTTCACACTCCTGAGATCACTGACCTATAACTTGTGCGGACACCTGGGGCAGGGTATCAGGATCAGTGTCTTCACCCTCCTGAGGTCACTGACCTATAACTTGTGGGGACACCTGGGGCAGGGTATCAGGATCAGTGTCTTCACCCTCCTGAGGTCACTGACCTATAACTTGTGGGGACACCTGGGGCAGGGTATCAGGATCAGTGTCTTCACCCTCCTGAGGTCACTGACCTATAACTTGTGGGGACACCTGGTGCAGGGTATCAGGATCAGTGTCTTCACCCTCCTGAGGTCACTGACCTATAACTTGTGGGATAGACCTGGGGCAGGGTATCAGGATCAGTGTCTTCAACCTCCTGAGGTCACTGGCCTATAACTTGTGGGGACACCTGGGGCAGGGTATCAGGATCAGTGTCTTCACCCTCCTGAGGTCACTGACCTATAACTTGTGGGGACACCTGGGGCAGGGTATCAGGATCAGTGCCTTCACCCTCCTGAGGTCACTGACCTATAACTTGTGGGATAGACCTGGGGCAGGGTATCAGGATCAGTGTCTTCACACTCCTGAGGTCACTGGCCTATAACTTGTGGGATAGACCTGGGGCAGGGTATCAGGATCAGTGTCTTCACCCTGCTGAGGTCACTGACCTATAACTTGTGGGGACACCTGGGGCAGGGTATCAGGATCAGTGTCTTCACCCTCCTGAGGTCACTGACCTATAACTTGTGGGATAGACCTGGGGCAGGGTATCAGGATCAGTGCCTTCACCCTCCTGAGGTCACTGACCTATAACTTGTGGGGACTCCTGGGGCAGGGTATCAGGATCAGTGCCTTCACACTCCTGAGGTCACTGACCTATAACTTGTGGGGACACCTGGGGCAGGGTATCAGGATCAGTGTCTTCACCCTCCTGAGGTCACTGACCTATAACTTGTGGGGACACGTGGGGCAGGGTATCAGGATCAGTGTCTTCACCCTCCTGAGGTCACTGACCTATAACTTGTGGGATAGACCTGGGGCAGTGTATCAGGATCAGTGTCTTCACCCTCCTGAGGTCACTGGCCTATAACTTGTGGGGACACCTGGGGCAGGGTATCAGGATCAGTGTCTTCACCCTCCTGAGGTCACTGACCTATAACTTGTGGGGACACCTGGGGCAGGGTATCAGGATCAGTGTCTTCACCCTCCTGAGGTCACTGACCAAAACTTGTGGGATAGACCTGGGGCAGGGTATCAGGATCAGTGCCTTCACCCTCCTGAGGTCACTGACCTATAACTTGTGGGATAGACCTGGGGCAGGGTATCAGGATCAGTGCCTTCACCCTCCTGAGGTCACTGACCTATAACTTGTGGGATAGACCTGGGGCAGGGTATCAGGATCAGTGTCTTCACCCTCCTGAGGTCACTGACCTATAACTTGTGGGGACACCTAGGGCAGGGTATCAGGATCAGTGCCTTCACCCTCCTGAGGTCACTGACCTATAACTTGTGGGGACACCTGGGGCAGGGTATCAGGATCAGCGCCTTCACCTCCCTGAGGTCACTGACCTATAACTTGTGGGGACACCTGGGGCAGGGTATCAGGATCAGCGCCTTCACCCTCCTGAGGTCACTGACCTATAACTTGTGGGATAGACCTGGGGCAGGGTATCAGGATCAGTGCCTTCACACTCCTGAGGTCACTGACCTATAACTTGTGGGATAGACCTGGGGCAGGGTATCAGGATCTGTGCCTTCACCCTCCTGAGGTCACTGACCTATAACTTGTGGAGACACCTGGGGCAGGGTATCAGGATCAGCGCCTTCACCCTCCTGAGGTCACTGACCTATAACTTGTGGGATAGACCTGGGGCAGGGTACCAGGATCAGTGTCTTCACCCTCCTGAGGTCACTGACCTAAAACTTGTTGGATAGACCTGAAGCAGGGTATCAGGATCAGTGTCTTCACCCTCCTGAGGTCACTGACCTATAGCTTATGGGATAAACCTGGGGCAGGGTATCAGGATCCGTGTCTTCACCCTCCTGAGGTCACTGACCTATAACTTGTGGGGACACCTGGGGCAGGGTATCAGGATCAGTGTCTTCACCCTCCTGAGGTCACTGACCTAAAACTTGTTGGATAGACCTGAGGCAGGGTATCAGGATCAGTGTCTTCACCCTCCTGAGGTCACTGACCTATAACTTATGGGATAGACCTGGGGCAGGGTATCAGGATCAGTGCCTTCACCCTCCTGAGGTCACTGACCTATAACTTGTGGGGAAACCTGGGGCAGGGTATCATGATCAGTGCCTTCACCCTCCTGAGGTCACTGACCTATAACTTGTGGGATAGACCTGGTGCAGGGTATCAGGATCAGTGCCTTCACCCTCCTGAGGTCACTGACCTATAGCTTGTGGGGACACCTGGGGCAGGGTATCAGGATCAGCGCCTTCACCCTCCTGAGGTCACTGACCTATAACTTGTGGGATAGACCTGGGGCAGGGTATCAGGATCAGTGTCTTCACCCTCCTGAGGTCACTGACCTATAACTTGTGGGGACACATGGGGCAGGGTATCAGGATCAGTGCTTTCACCCTCCTGAGGTCGCTGACCTATAACTTGTGGGATAGACCTGGGGCAGGGTATCAGGATCAGCGCCTTCACCCTCCTGAGGTCACTAACCTAAAACTTGTGGGATAGACCTGGGGCAGCGTATCAGGATCAGTGCCTTCACCCTCCTGAGGTCACTGACCTAGAACTTGTGGGATAGACCTGGGGCAGGGTATCAGGATCCGTGTCTTCACCCTCCTGAGGTCACTGACCTATAACTTGTGGGGACACCTGGGGCATGGTATCAGGATCAGCGCCTTCACCCTCCTGAGGTCACTGACCTATAACTTGTGGGGACACCTGGGGCAGGGTATCAGGATCAGCGCCTTCACCCTCCTGAGGTCACTGACCTATAACTTGTGGGATAGACCTGGGGCAGGGTATCAGGATCAGTGTCTTCACCCTCCTGAGGTCACTGACCTATAACTTGTGGGATAGACCTGGGGCAGGGTATCAGGATCAGTGCCTTCACACTCCTGAGGTCACTGACCTATAACTTGAGGGGACACCTGGGGCAGGGTATCAGGATCAGTGCCTTCACCCTCCTGAGGTCACTGACCTATAACTTGTGGGGACACCTGGGGCAGATTATCAGGATCAGTGTCTTCACCCTCCTGAGGTCACTGACCTATAACTTGTGGGATAGACCTGGGGCAGGGTATCAGGATCAGTGTCTTCACCCTCCTGAGGTCACTGACCTATAACTTGTGGGGACACCTGGGGCAGGGTATCAGGATCAGTGCCTTCACCCTCCTGAGGTCACTGACCAAAACTTGTGGGATAGACCTGGGGCAGGGTATCAGGATCAGTGCCTTCACCCTCCTGAGGTCACTGACCTATAACTTGTGGGATAGACCTGGGGCAGGGTATCAGGATCAGTGTCTTCACCCTCCTGAGGTCACTGACCTATAACTTGTGGGATAGACCTGGGGTAGGGTATCAGGATCAGTGTCTTCACCCTCCTGAGGTCACTGACCTATAACTTGTGGGGACACCTGGGGCAGGGTATCAGGATCAGTGCCTTCACCCTCCTGAGGTCACTGACCTATAACTTGTGGGATAGACCTGGGGCAGGGTATCAGGATCAGTGCCTTCACCCTCCTGAGGTCACTGACCTATAACTTGTGGGGAAACCTGAAGCAGGGTATCAGGATCAGTGTCTTCACCCTCCTGAGGTCACTGACCTATAACTTGTGGGGACACCTGGGGCAGGGTATCAGGATCAGTGCCTTCACCCTCCTGAGGTCACTGACCTATAACTTGTGGGATAGACCTGGGGCAGGGTATCAGGATCAGTGTCTTCACCCTCCTGAGGTCACTGACCTATATCTTGTGGGATAGATCTGGGGCAGGGTATCAGGATCAGTGCCTTCACCCACCTGAGGTCGCTGACCTATAACTTGTGGGGACACCTGATGCAGGGTATCAGGATCAGTGCCTTCACCCTCCTGAGGTCACTGACCTATAACTTGTGGGATAGACCTGGGGCAGGGTATCAGGATCAGTGCCTTCACCCTCCTGAGGTCACTGACCTATAACTTGTGGGGACACCTGGGGCAGGGTATCAGTATCAGTGTCTTCACCCTCCTCAGGTCACTGACCTATAACTTGTGGGGACACCTGGGGCAGGGTATCAGGATCAGTGCCTTCACCCTCCTGAGGTCACTGACCTATAACTTGTGGGGACACCTGGGGCAGGGTATCAGGATCAGCGCCTTCACCCTCCTGAGGTCACTGACCTATAACTTGTGGGATAGACCTGGGGCAGGGTATCAGGATCAGTGTCTTCACCCTCCTGAGGTCACTGACCTATAACTTGTGGGGACACCTGGGGCAGGGTATCAGGATCAGTGCCTTCACCCTCCTGAGGTCGCTGACCTATAACTTGTGGGATAGACCTGGGGCAGGGTATCAGGATCAGCGCCTTCACCCTCCTGAGGTCACTAACCTATAACTTGTGGGATAGACCTGGGGCAGCGTATCAGGAACAGTGCCTTCACCCTCCTGAGGTCACTGACCTATAACTTGTGGGATAGACCTGGGGCAGGGTATCAGGATCCGTGTCTTCATCCTCCTGAGGTCACTGACCTATAACTTGTGGGGACACCTGGGGCAGGGTATCAGGATCAGCGCCTTCACCCTCCTGAGGTCACTGACCTATAACTTGTGGGATAGACCTGGGGCAGGGTATCAGGATCAGTGTCTTCACCCTCCTGAGGTCACTGACCTATTACTTGTGGGATAGACCTGGGGCAGAGTATCAGGATCAGTGCCTTCACCCTCCTGAGGTCACTGACCTATAACTTGTGGGATAGACCTGGGGCAGGGTATCAGGATCAGTGTCTTCACCCTCCTGAGGTCACTGGCCTATAACTTGTGGGATAGACCCGGGGCAGGGTATCAGGATCAGTGCCTTCACCCTCCTGAGGTCACTGACCTATAACTTGTGGGGACACCTGGGGCAGGGTATCAGGATCAGTGTCTTCACTCTCCTGAGGTCACTGACCTATAACTTGTGGGGACACCTGGGGCAGGGGATCAGGATCAGTGCCTTCACCCTCCTGAGGTCACTGACCTATAACTTGTGGGGACACCTGGGGCAGGGTATCAGGATCAGTGCCTTCACCCTCCTGAGGTCACTGACCTATAACTTGAGGGGACACCTGGGGCAGGGTATCAGGATCAGTGCCTTCACCCTCCTGAGGTCACTGACCTATAACTTGTGGGGACACCTGGGGCAGATTATCAGGATCAGTGTCTTCACCCTCCTGAGGTCACTGACCTATAACTTGTGGGATAGACCTGGGGCAGGGTATCAGGATCAGTGTCTTCACCCTCCTGAGGTCACTGACCTATAACTTGTGGGGACACCTGGGGCAGGGTATCAGGATCAGTGCCTTCACCCTCCTGAGGTCACTGACCAAAACTTGTGGGATAGACCTGGGGCAGGGTATCAGGATCAGTGCCTTCACCCTCCTGAGGTCACTGACCTATAACTTGTGGGATAGACCTGGGGCAGGGTATCAGGATCAGTGTCTTCACCCTCCTGAGGTCACTGACCTATAACTTGTGGGATAGACCTGGGGTAGGGTATCAGGATCAGTGTCTTCACCCTCCTGAGGTCACTGACCTATAACTTATGGGGACACCTGGGGCAGGGTATCAGGATCAGTGCCTTCACCCTCCTGAGGTCACTGACCTATAACTTGTGGGATAGACCTGGGGCAGGGTATCAGGATCAGTGCCTTCACCCTCCTGAGGTCACTGACCTATAACTTGTGGGGAAACCTGAAGCAGGGTATCAGGATCAGTGTCTTCACCCTCCTGAGGTCACTGACCTATAACTTGTGGGGACACCTGGGGCAGGGTATCAGGATCAGTGCCTTCACCCTCCTGAGGTCACTGACCTATAACTTGTGGGATAGACCTGGGGCAGGGTATCAGGATCAGTGTCTTCACCCTCCTGAGGTCACTGACCTATATCTTGTGGGATAGATCTGGGGCAGGGTATCAGGATCAGTGCCTTCACCCACCTGAGGTCGCTGACCTATAACTTGTGGGGACACCTGATGCAGGGTATCAGGATCAGTGCCTTCACCCTCCTGAGGTCACTGACCTATAACTTGTGTGATAGACCTGGGGCAGGGTATCAGTATCAGTGTCTTCACCCTCCTCAGTTCACTGACCTATAACTTGTGGGGACACCTGGGGCAGGGTATCAGGATCAGTGCCTTCACCCTCCTGAGGTCACTGACCTATAACTTGTGGGGACACCTGGGGCAGGGTATCAGGATCAGCGCCTTCACCCTCCTGAGGTCACTGACCTATAACTTGTGGGATAGACCTGGGGCAGGGTATCAGGATCAGTGTCTTCACCCTCCTGAGGTCACTGACCTATAACTTGTGGGGACACCTGGGGCAGGGTATCAGGATCAGTGCCTTCACCCTCCTGAGGTCGCTGACCTATAACTTGTGGGATAGACCTGGGGCAGGGTATCAGGATCAGCGCCTTCACCCTCCTGAGGTCACTAACCTATAACTTGTGGGATAGACCTGGGGCAGCGTATCAGGAACAGTGCCTTCACCCTCCTGAGGTCACTGACCTATAACTTGTGGGATAGACCTGGGGCAGGGTATCAGGATCCGTGTCTTCATCCTCCTGAGGTCACTGACCTATAACTTGTGGGATAGACCTGGGGCAGGGTATCAGGATCAGTGTCTTCACCCTCCTGAGGTCACTGACCTATTACTTGTGGGATAGACCTGGGGCAGAGTATCAGGATCAGTGCCTTCACCCTCCTGAGGTCACTGACCTATAACTTGTGGGATAGACCTGGGGCAGGGTATCAGGATCAGTGTCTTCACCCTCCTGAGGTCACTGGCCTATAACTTGTGGGATAGACCCGGGGCAGGGTATCAGGATCAGTGCCTTCACCCTCCTGAGGTCACTGACCTATAACTTGTGGGGACACCTGGGGCAGGGTATCAGGATCAGTGTCTTCACTCTCCTGAGGTCACTGACCTATAACTTGTGGGGACACCTGGGGCAGGGTATCAGGATCAGTGCCTTCACCCTCCTGAGGTCACTGACCTATAACTTGTGGGGACACCTGGGGCAGGGTATCAGGATCAGTGCCTTCACCCTCCTGAGGTCACTGGCCTATAACTTGTGGGATAGACCTGGGGCAGGGTATCAGGATCAGTGTCTTCACCCTCCTGAGGTCACTGACCTATAACTTGTGGGGACACCTGGGGCAGTGTATCAGGATCAGTGCCTTCACCCTCCTGAGGTCACTGACCTATAACTTGTGGGGACACCTGGGGCAGGGTATCAGGATCAGTGCCTTCACCCTCCTGAGGTCACTGACCTATAACTTGTGGGGACACCTGGGGCAGGGTATCAGGATCAGTGCCTTCACCCTCCTGAGGTCACTGACCTATAACTTGTGGGGACACCTGGGGCAGGGTATCAGGATCAGCGCCTTCACCCTCCTGAGGTCACTGACCTATAACTTGTGGGGACACCTGGGGCAGGGTATCAGGATCAGTGTCTTCACCCTCCTGAGGTCACTGCCCTATAACTTGTGGGGACACCTGGGGCAGGGTATCAGGATCAGTGTCTTCACCCTCCTGAGGTCACTGACCTATAACTTGTGGGGACACCTGGGGCAGCGTATCAGGATCAGCGCCTTCACCCTCCTGAGGTCACTGACCTATAACTTGTGGGGAAACCTGGGGCAGAGTATCAGGATCAGCGCCTTCACCCTCCTGAGGTCACTGACCTATAACTTGTGGGGACACCTGGGTCAGGGTATCAGGATCAGTGCCTTCACACTCCTGAGGTCACTGACCTATAACTTGTGGGATAGACCTTGGGCAGGGTATCAGGATCAGTGCCTTCACCCTCCTGAGGTCACTGACCTATAACTTGTGGAGACACCTGGGGCAGGGTATCAGGATCAGTGCCTTCACCCTCCTGAGGTCACTGACCTATAACTTGTGGGATAGACCTGGGGCAGGGTACCAGGATCAGTGTCTTCACCCTCCTGAGGTCACTGGCCTATAACTTGTGGGGACACCTGGGGCAGGGTATCAGGATCAGTGTCTTCACCCTCCTGAGGTCACTGACCTAAAACTTGTTGGATAGACCTGAGGCAGGGTATCAGGATCAGTGTCTTCACCCTCCTGAGGTCACTGACCTATAACTTATGGGATAGACCTGGGGCAGGGTATCAGGATCAGTGCCTTCACCCTCCTGAGGTCACTGACCTATAACTTGTGGGGACACCTGGGGCAGGGTATCATGATCACTGCCTTCACCCTCCTGAGGTCACTGACCTATAACTTGTGGGATAGACCTGGTGCAGGGTATCAGGATCAGTGCCTTCACCCTCCTGAGGTCACTGACCTATAACTTGTGGGATAGACCTGGGGCAGGGAATCAGGATCAGTGTCTTCACCCTCCTGAGGTCACTGACCTATAACTTGTGGGATAGAACTGGTGCAGGGTATCAGGATCAGTGCCTTCATCCTCCTGAGGTCACTGACCTATAACTTGTGGGGACACCTGGGGCAGGGTATCAGGATCAGTGTCTTCACCCTCCTGAGGTCACTGACCTATAACTTGTGGGATAGACCTGGTGCAGGGTATCAGGATCAGTGCCTTCACCCTCCTGAGGTCACTGACCTATAACTTGTGGGATAGACCTGGGGCAGGGTATCAGGATCAGTGTCTTCACCCTCCTGAGGTCACTGGCCTATAACTTGTGGGGACACCTGGGGCAGGGTATCAGGATCAGTGTCTTCACCCTCCTGAGGTCACTGGCCTATAACTTGTGGGGACACCTGGGGCAGGGTATCAGGATCAGTGCCTTCACCCTCCTGAGGTCACTGACCTATAACTTGTGGGATAGACCTGGGGCAGGGTATCAGGATCAGTGTCTTCACCCTCCTGAGGTCACTGACCTATAACTTGTGGGGACACCAGGGGCAGTGTATCAGGATCAGTGTCTTCACCCTCCTGAGGTCACTGACCTATAACTTGTGGGGACACCTGGGGCAGGGTATCAGGATCAGTGCCTTCACCCTCCTGAGGTCACTGATCAATAACTTTTGGGGACACGTGGGGCAGGGTATCAGGATCAGTGCCTTCACCCTCCTGAGGTCACTGACCTATAACTTGTGGGGACACGTGGGGCAGGGTATCAGGATCAGCGCCTTCACCCTCCTGAGGTCACTGACCTATAACTTGTGGGATAGACCTGGGGCAGGGTATCAGGATCAGTGTCTTCACCCTCCTGAGGTCACTGACCGATAACTTGTGGGGACACCTGGGGCAGGGTATCAGGATCAGTGTCTTCACCCTCCTGAGGTCACTGACCTATAGCTTGTGGGATAGACCTGGGGCAGGGTATCAGGATCAGTGTCTTCACCCTCCTGAGGTCACTGACCTATAGCTTGTGGGATAGACCTGGGGCAGGGTATCAGGATCAGTGTCTTCACCCTCCTGAGGTCACTGACCTATAACTTGTGGGATAGACCTGGGGCAGGGTATCAGGATCAGTGCCTTCACCCTCCTGAGGTCACTGACCTATAACTTGTGGGGACACCTGGGGCAGGGTATCAGGATCAGTGCCTTCACACTCCTGAGGTCACTGACCTATAACTTGTGCGGACACCTGGGGCAGGGTATCAGGATCAGTGTCTTCACCCTCCTGAGGTCACTGACCTATAACTTGTGGGGACACCTGGGGCAGGGTATCAGGATCAGTGTCTTCACCCTCCTGAGGTCACTGACCTATAACTTGTGGGGACACCTGGGGCAGGGTATCAGGATCAGTGTCTTCACCCTCCTGAGGTCACTGACCTATAACTTGTGGGGACACCTGGTGCAGGGTATCAGGATCAGTGTCTTCACCCTCCTGAGGTCACTGACCTATAACTTGTGGGATAGACCTGGGGCAGGGTATCAGGATCAGTGTCTTCACCCTCCTGAGGTCACTGGCCTATAACTTGTGGGGACACCTGGGGCAGGGTATCAGGATCAGTGTCTTCACCCTCCTGAGGTCACTGACCTATAACTTGTGGGGACACCTGGGGCAGGGTATCAGGATCAGTGCCTTCACCCTCCTGAGGTCACTGACCTATAACTTGTGGGATAGACCTGGGGCTGGGTATCAGGATCAGTGTCTTCACACTCCTGAGGTCACTGGCCTATAACTTGTGGGATAGACCTGGGGCAGGGTATCAGGATCAGTGTCTTCACCCTGCTGAGGTCACTGACCTATAACTTGTGGGGACACCTGGGGCAGGGTATCAGGATCAGTGTCTTCACCCTCCTGAGGTCACTGACCTATAACTTGTGGGATAGACCTGGGGCAGGGTATCAGGATCAGTGCCTTCACCCTCCTGAGGTCACTGACCTATAACTTGTGGGGACACCTGGGGCAGGGTATCAGGATCAGTGCCTTCACACTCCTGAGGTCACTGACCTATAACTTGTGGGGACACCTGGGGCAGGGTATCAGGATCAGTGTCTTCACCCTCCTGAGGTCACTGACCTATAACTTGTGGGGACACGTGGGGCAGGGTATCAGGATCAGTGTCTTCACCCTCCTGAGGTCACTGACCTATAACTTGTGGGATAGACCTGGGGCAGGGTATCAGGATCAGTGTCTTCACCCTCCTGAGGTCACTGGCCTATAACTTGTGGGGACACCTGGGGCAGGGTATCAGGATCAGTGTCTTCACCCTCCTGAGGTCACTGACCTATAACTTGTGGGGACACCTGGGGCAGGGTATCAGGATCAGTGTCTTCACCCTCCTGAGGTCACTGACCAAAACTTGTGGGATAGACCTGGGGCAGGGTATCAGGATCAATGCCTTCACCCTCCTGAGGTCACTGACCTATAACTTGTGGGATAGACCTGGGGCAGGGTATCAGGATCAGTGTCTTCACCCTCCTGAGGTCACTGACCTATAACTTGTGGGGAAACCTGAAGCAGGGTATCAGGATCAGTGTCTTCACCCTCCTGAGGTCACTGACCTATAACTTGTGGGGACACCTGGGGCAGGGTATCAGGATCAGTGCCTTCACCCTCCTGAGGTCACTGACCTATAACTTGTGGGATAGACCTGGGGCAGGGTATCAGGATCAGTGTCTTCACCCTCCTGAGGTCACTGACCTATAACTTGTGGGATAGACCTGGGGCAGGGTATCAGGATCAGTGCCTTCACCCTCCTGAGGTCGCTGACCTATAACTTTTGGGATAGACCTGGGGCAGGGTATCAGTATCAGTGTCTTCACCCTCCTGAGGTCACTGACCTATAACTTGTGGGGACACCTGGGGCAGGGTATCAGGATCAGTGTCTTCACCCTCCTGAGGTCACTGACCTATAACTTGTGGGGACACCTGGGGCAGGGTATCAGGATCAGTGCCTTCACCCTCCTGAGGTCGCTGACCTATAACTTGTGGGATAGACCTGGGGCAGGGTATCAGGATCAGTGCCTTCACCCTCCTGAGGTCACTGACCTATAACTTGTGGGATAGACCTGGGGCAGGGTATCAGGATCAGTGTCTTCACCCTCCTGAGGTCACTGGCCTATAACTTGTGGGATAGACCTGGGGCATGGTATCAGGATCAGTGCCTTCACCCTCCTGAGGTCACTGACCTATAACTTGTGGGGACACCTGGGGCAGGGTATCAGGATCAGTGTCTTCACCCTCCTGAGGTCACTGACCTATAACTTGTGGGGACACCTGGGGCAGGGTATCAGGATCAGTGCCTTCACCCTCCTGAGGTCACTGACCTATAACTTGTGGGGACACCTGGGGCAGGGTATCAGGATCAGTGTCTTCACCCTCCTGAGGTCACTGATCTATAACTTGTGGGGACACCTGGGGCAGGGTATCAGGATCAGCGCCTTCACCCTCCTGAGGTCACTGACCTATAACTTGTGGGGAAACCTGGGGCAGGGTATCAGGATCAGCGCCTTCACCCTCCTGAGGTCACTGACCTATAACTTGTGGGGACACCTGGGTCAGGGTATCAGGATCAGTGCCTTCACCCTCCTGAGGTCACTGACCTATAACTTGTGGGGACACCTGGGGCAGGGTATCAGGATCAGCGCCTTCACCCTCCTGAGGTCACTGACCTATAACTTGTGGGGACACCTGGGGCAGGGTATCAGGATAAGTGCCTTCACCCTCCTGAGGTCACTGACCTATAACTTGTGGGATAGACCTGGGGCAGGGTATCAGGATCAGTGTCTTCACCCTCCTGAGGTCACTGACCTATAACTTGTGGGGACACCTGGGGCAGGTTATCAGGATCAGTGTCTTCACCCTCCTGAGGTCTCTGACCTATAACTTATGGGATAGACCTGGGGCAGGGTATCAGGATCAGTGCCTTCACCCTCCTGAGGTCACTGACCTATAACTTGTGGGGACACCTGGGGCAGGGTATCATGATCACTGCCTTCACCCTCCTGAGGTCACTGACCTATAACTTGTGGGATAGACCTGGTGCAGGGTATCAGGATCAGTGCCTTCACCCTCCTGAGGTCACTGACCTATAACTTGTGGGATAGACCTGGGGCAGGGAATCAGGATCAGTGTCTTCACCCTCCTGAGGTCACTGACCTATAACTTGTGGGATAGAACTGGTGCAGGGTATCAGGATCAGTGCCTTCATCCTCCTGAGGTCACTGACCTATAACTTGTGGGGACACCTGGGGCAGGGTATCAGGATCAGTGTCTTCACCCTCCTGAGGTCACTGACCTATAACTTGTGGGGACACCTGGGGCAGGGTATCAGGATCAGTGCCTTCACACTCCTGAGGTCACTGACCTATAACTTGTGGGGACACCTGGGGCAGGGTATCAGGATCAGTGTCTTCACCCTCCTGAGGTCACTGACCTATAACTTGTGGGGACACGTGGGGCAGGGTATCAGGATCAGTGTCTTCACCCTCCTGAGGTCACTGACCTATAACTTGTGGGATAGACCTGAGGCAGGGTATCAGGATCAGTGTCTTCACCCTCCTGAGGTCACTGGCCTATAACTTGTGGGGACACCTGGGGCAGGGTATCAGGATCAGTGTCTTCACCCTCCTGAGGTCACTGACCTATAACTTGTGGGGACACCTGGGGCAGGGTATCAGGATCAGTGTCTTCACCCTCCTGAGGTCACTGACCAAAACTTGTGGGATAGACCTGGGGCAGGGTATCAGGATCAGTGCCTTCACCCTCCTGAGGTCACTGACCTATAACTTGTGGGATAGACCTGGGGCAGGGTATCAGGATCAGTGTCTTCACCCTCCTGAGGTCACTGACCTATAACTTGTGGGGAAACCTGAAGCAGGGTATCAGGATCAGTGTCTTCACCCTCCTGAGGTCACTGACCTATAACTTGTGGGGACACCTGGGGCAGGGTATCAGGATCAGTGCCTTCACCCTCCTGAGGTCACTGACCTATAACTTGTGGGATAGACCTGGGGCAGGGTATCAGGATCAGTGTCTTCACCCTCCTGAGGTCACTGACCTATAACTTTTGGGATAGACCTGGGGCAGGGTATCAGTATCAGTGTCTTCACCCTCCTGAGGTCACTGACCTATAACTTGTGGGGACACCTGGGGCAGGGTATCAGGATCAGTGTCTTCACCCTCCTGAGGTCACTGACCTATAACTTGTGGGGACACCTGGGGCAGGGTATCAGGATCAGTGCCTTCACCCTCCTGAGGTCACTGACCTATAACTTGTGGGGACACCTGGGGCAGGGTATCAGGATCAGCGCCTTCACCCTCCTGAGGTCACTGACCTATAACTTGTGGGATAGACCTGGGGCAGGGTATCAGGATCAGTGTCTTCACCCTCCTGAGGTCACTGACCTATAACTTGTGGGGACACCTGGGGCAGGGTATCAGGATCAGTGCCTTCACCCTCCTGAGGTCGCTGACCTATAACTTGTGGGATAGACCTGGGGCAGGGTATCAGGATCAGTGCCTTCACCCTCCTGAGGTCACTGACCTATAACTTGTGGGATAGACCTGGGGCAGGGTATCAGGATCAGTGTCTTCACCCTCCTGAGGTCACTGGCCTATAACTTGTGGGATAGACCTGGGGCATGGTATCAGGATCAGTGCCTTCACCCTCCTGAGGTCACTGACCTATAACTTGTGGGGACACCTGGGGCAGGGTATCAGGATCAGTGTCTTCACCCTCCTGAGGTCACTGACCTATAACTTGTGGGGACACCTGGGGCAGGGTATCAGGATCAGTGCCTTCACCCTCCTGAGGTCACTGACCTATAACTTGTGGGGACACCTGGGGCAGGGTATCAGGATCAGTGTCTTCACCCTCCTGAGGTCACTGATCTATAACTTGTGGGGACACCTGGGGCAGGGTATCAGGATCAGCGCCTTCACCCTCCTGAGGTCACTGACCTATAACTTGTGGGGAAACCTGGGGCAGGGTATCAGGATCAGCGCCTTCACCCTCCTGAGGTCACTGACCTATAACTTGTGGGGACACCTGGGTCAGGGTATCAGGATCAGTGCCTTCACCCTCCTGAGGTCACTGACCTATAACTTGTGGGGACACCTGGGGCAGGGTATCAGGATCAGCGCCTTCACCCTCCTGAGGTCACTGACCTATAACTTGTGGGGACACCTGGGGCAGGGTATCAGGATAAGTGCCTTCACCCTCCTGAGGTCACTGACCTATAACTTGTGGGATAGACCTGGGGCAGGGTATCAGGATCAGTGTCTTCACCCTCCTGAGGTCACTGACCTATAACTTGTGGGGACACCTGGGGCAGGTTATCAGGATCAGTGTCTTCACCCTCCTGAGGTCACTGACCTATAAATTATGGGATAGACCTGGGGCAGGGTATCAGGATCAGTGCCTTCACCCTCCTGAGGTCACTGACCTATAACTTGTGGGGACACCTGGGGCAGGGTATCATGATCACTGCCTTCACCCTCCTGAGGTCACTGACCTATAACTTGTGGGATAGACCTGGTGCAGGGTATCAGGATCAGTGCCTTCACCCTCCTGAGGTCACTGACCTATAACTTGTGGGATAGACCTGGGGCAGGGAATCAGGATCAGTGTCTTCACCCTCCTGAGGTCACTGACCTATAACTTGTGGGATAGAACTGGTGCAGGGTATCAGGATCAGTGCCTTCATCCTCCTGAGGTCACTGACCTATAACTTGTGGGGACACCTGGGGCAGGGTATCAGGATCAGTGTCTTCACCCTCCTGAGGTCACTGACCTATAACTTGTGGGGACACCTGGGGCAGGGTATCAGGATCTGTGTCTTCACCCTCCTGAGGTCACTGACCTATAACTTGTGGGGACATCTGGGGCAGGGTATCAGGATCAGTGTCTTCACCCTCCTGAGGTCACTGACCTATAACTTGTGGGGACACCTGGGGCAGGGTATCAGGATCTGTATCTTCACCCTCCTGAGGTCACTGACCTATAACTTGTGGGATAGACCTGGTGCAGGGTATCAGGATCAGTGCCTTCACCCTCCTGAGGTCACTGACCTATAAGTTGTGGGGACACCTGGGGCAGGGTATCAGGATCAGTGTCTTCACCCTCCTGAGGTCACTGGCCTATAACTTGTGGGGACACCTGGGGCAGGGTATCAGGATCAGTGCCTTCACCCTCCTGAGGTCACTGATCAATAACTTTTGGGGACACGTGGGGCAGGGTATCAGGATCAGTGCCTTCACCCTCCTGAGGTCACTGACCTATAACTTGTGGGGACACGTGGGGCAGGGTATCAGGATCAGTGCCTTCACCCTCCTGAGGTCACTGACCTATAACTTGTGGGATAGACCTGGGGCAGGGTATCAGGATCAGTGTCTTCACCCTCCTGAGGTCACTGACCGATAACTTGTGGGGACACCTGGGGCAGGGTATCAGGATCAGTGTCTTCACCCTCCTGAGGTCACTGACCTATAGCTTGTGGGATAGACCTGGGGCAGGGTATCAGGATCAGTGTCTTCACCCTCCTGAGGTCACTGACCTATAGCTTGTGGGATAGACCTGGGGCAGGGTATCAGGATCAGTGTCTTCACCCTCCTGAGGTCACTGACCTATAACTTGTGGGATAGACCTGGGGCAGGGTATCAGGATCAGTGCCTTCACCCTCCTGAGGTCACTGACCTATAACTTGTGGGGACACCTGGGGCAGGGTATCAGGATCAGTGCCTTCACACTCCTGAGGTCACTGACCTATAACTTGTGCGGACACCTGGGGCAGGGTATCAGGATCAGTGTCTTCACCCTCCTGAGGTCACTGACCTATAACTTGTGGGGACACCTGGGGCAGGGTATCAGGATCAGTGTCTTCACCCTCCTGAGGTCACTGACCTATAACTTGTGGGGACACCTGGGGCAGGGTATCAGGATCAGTGTCTTCACCCTCCTGAGGTCACTGACCTATAACTTGTGGGGACACCTGGTGCAGGGTATCAGGATCAGTGTCTTCAACCTCCTGAGGTCACTGACCTATAACTTGTGGGATAGACCTGGGGCAGGGTATCAGGATCAGTGTCTTCACCCTCCTGAGGTCACTGGCCTATAACTTGTGGGGACACCTGGGGCAGGGTATCAGGATCAGTGTCTTCACCCTCCTGAGGTCACTGACCTATAACTTGTGGGGACACCTGGGGCAGGGTATCAGGATCAGTGCCTTCACCCTCCTGAGGTCACTGACCTATAACTTGTGGGATAGACCTGGGGCAGGGTATCAGGATCAGTGTCTTCACACTCCTGAGGTCACTGGCCTATAACTTGTGGGATAGACCTGGGGCAGGGTATCAGGATCAGTGTCTTCACCCTGCTGAGGTCACTGACCTATAACTTGTGGGGACACCTGGGGCAGGGTATCAGGATCAGTGTCTTCACCCTCCTGAGGTCACTGACCTATAACTTGTGGGATCACCTGGGGCAGTGTATCAGGATCAGTGCCTTCACCCTCCTGAGGTCACTGACCTATAACTTGTGGGGACACCTGGGGCAGGGTATCAGGATCAGTGCCTTCACACTCCTGAGGTCACTGACCTATAACTTGTGGGGACACCTGGGGCAGGGTATCAGGATCAGTGTCTTCACCCTCCTGAGGTCACTGACCTATAACTTGTGGGGACACGTGGGGCAGGGTATCAGGATCAGTGTCTTCACCCTCCTGAGGTCACTGACCTATAACTTGTGGGATAGACCTGGGGCAGGGTATCAGGATCAGTGTCTTCACCCTCCTGAGGTCACTGGCCTATAACTTGTGGGGACACCTGGGGCAGGGTATCAGGATCAGTGTCTTCACCCTCCTGAGGTCACTGACCTATAACTTGTGGGGACACCTGGGGCAGGGTATCAGGATCAGTGTCTTCACCCTCCTGAGGTCACTGACCAAAACTTGTGGGATAGACCTGGGGCAGGGTATCAGGATCAGTGCCTTCACCCTCCTGAGGTCACTGACCTATAACTTGTGGGATAGACCTGGGGCAGGGTATCAGGATCAGTGTCTTCACCCTCCTGAGGTCACTGACCTATAACTAGTGGGATAGACCTGGGGCAGGGTATCAGGATCAGTGTCTTCACCCTCCTGAGGTCACTGACCTATAACTTGTGGGGACACCTGGGGCAGGGTATCAGGATCAGTGCCTTCACCCTCCTGAGGTCACTGACCTATAACTTGTGGGATAGACCTGGGGCAGGGTATCAGGATCAGTGCCTTCACCCTCCTGAGGTCACTGACCTATAACTTGTGGGGAAACCTGAAGCAGGTATCAGGATCAGTGTCTTCACCCTCCTGAGGTCACTGACCTATAACTTGTGGGGACACCTGGGGCAGGGTATCAGGATCAGTGCCTTCACCCTCCTGAGGTCACTGACCTATAACTTGTGGGATAGACCTGGGGCAGGGTATCAGGATCAGTGTCTTCACCCTCCTGAGGTCACTGATCTATAACTTGTGGGGACACCTGGGGCAGGGTATCAGGATCAGTGTCTTCACCCTCCTGAGGTCACTAACCTATAACTTGTGGGATAGACCTGGGGCAGGGTATCAGGATCAGTGTCTTCACCCTCCTGAGGTCACTGACCTATAACTTGTGGGGACACCTGGGGCAGGGTATCAGGATCAGTGCCTTCACCCTCCTGAGGTCACTGACCTATAACTTGTGGGATAGACCTGGGGCAGGGTATCAGGATCAGTGTCTTCACCCTCCTGAGGTCACTGACCTATAACTTTTGGGATAGACCTGGGGCAGGGTATCAGTATCAGTGTCTTCACCCTCCTGAGGTCACTGACCTATAACTTGTGGGGACACCTGGGGCAGGGTATCAGGATCAGTGTCTTCACCCTCCTGAGGTCACTGACCTATAACTTGTGGGGACACCTGGGGCAGGGTATCAGGATCAGTGCCTTCACCCTCCTGAGGTCACTGACCTATAACTTGTGGGGACACCTGGGGCAGGGTATCAGGATCAGCGCCTTCACCCTCCTGAGGTCACTGACCTATAACTTGTGGGATAGACCTGGGGCAGGGTATCAGGATCAGTGTCTTCACCCTCCTGAGGTCACTGACCTATAACTTGTGGGATAGACCTGGGGCAGGGTATCAGGATCAGTGCCTTCACCCTCCTGAGGTCACTGACCTATAACTTGTGGGATAGACCTGGGGCAGGGTATCAGGATCAGTGTCTTCACCCTCCTGAGGTCACTGGCCTATAACTTGTGGGATAGACCTGGGGCAGGGTATCAGGATCAGTGCCTTCACCCTCCTGAGGTCACTGACCTATAACTTGTGGGGACACCTGGGGCAGGGTATCAGGATCAGTGTCTTCACCCTCCTGAGGTCACTGACCTATAACTTGTGGGGACACCTGGGGCAGGGTATCAGGATCAGTGCCTTCACCCTCCTGAGGTCACTGACCTATAACTTGTGGGGACACCTGGGGCAGGGTATCAGGATCAGTGCCTTCACCCTCCTGAGGTCACCGGCCTATTACTTGTGGGATAGACCTGGGGCAGGGTATCAGGATCAGTGTCTTCACCCTCCTGAGGTCACTGACCTATAACTTGTGGGGACACCTGGGGCAGGGTATCAGGATCAGTGCCTTCACCCTCCTGAGGTCACTGACCTATAACTTGTGGGGACACCTGGGGCAGGGTATCAGGATCAGTGCCTTCACCCTCCTGAGGTCACTGACCTATAACTTGTGGGGACACCTGGGGCAGGGTATCAGGATCAGTGCCTTCACCCTCCTGAGGTCACTGACCTATAACTTGTGGGGACACCTGGGGCAGGGTATCAGGATCAGTGTCTTCACCCTCCTGAGGTCACTGCCCTATAACTTGTGGGGACACCTGGGGCAGGGTATCAGGATCAGTGTCTTCACCCTCCTGAGGTCACTGATCTATAACTTGTGGGGACACCTGGGGCAGGGTATCAGGATCAGCGCCTTCACCCTCCTGAGGTCACTGACCTATAACTTGTGGGGAAACCTGGGGCAGGGTATCAGGATCAGCGCCTTCACCCTCCTGAGGTCACTGACCTATAACTTGTGGGGACACCTGGGTCAGGGTATCAGGATCAGTGCCTTCACCCTCCTGAGGTCACTGACCTATAACTTGTGGGGACACCTGGGGCAGGGTATCAGGATCAGCGCCTTCACCCTCCTGAGGTCACTGACCTATAACTTGTGGGGACACCTGGGGCAGGGTATCAGGATAAGTGCCTTCACCCTCCTCAGGTCACTGACCTATAACTTGTGGGATAGACCTGGGGCAGGGTATCAGGATCAGTGTCTTCACCCTCCTGAGGTCACTGACCTATAACTTGTGGGACACCTGGGGCAGGGTATCAGGATCGGTTGCCTTCACCCTCCTGAGGTCACTGACCTATAACTTGTGGGATAGACCTGGGGCAGGGTATCAGGATCAGCGCCTTCACCCTCCTGAGGTCACTAACCTATAACTTGTGGGATAGACCTGGGGCAGGGTATCAGGATCAGTGCCTTCACACTCCTGAGGTCACTGACCTATAACTTGTGGGAGACACCTGGGGCAGGGTATCAGGATCAGCGCCTTCACCCTCCTGAGGTCACTGACCTATAACTTGTGGGATAGACCTGGGGCAGGGTACCAGGATCAGTGTCTTCACCCTCCTGAGGTCACTGGCCTATAACTTGTGGGGACACCTGGGGCAGGGTATCAGGATCAGCGCCTTCACCCTCCTGAGGTCACTGACCTATAACTTGTGGGATAGACCTGGGGCAGGGTACCAGGATCAGTGTCTTCACCCTCCTGAGGTCACTGGCCTATAACTTGTGGGACACCTGGGGCAGGGTATCAGGATCAGTGTCTTCACCCTCCTGAGGTCACTGACCTAAAACTTGTTGGATAGACCTGAGGCAGGGTATCAGGATCAGTGTCTTCACCCTCCTGAGGTCACTGACCTATAACTTATGGGATAGACCTGGGGCAGGGTATCAGGATCAGTGCCTTCACCCTCCTGAGGTCACTGACCTATAACTTGTGGGACACCTGGGGCAGGGTATCAGGATCAGTGCCTTCACCCCTCCTGAGGTCACTGACCTATAACTTGTGGGGACACGTGGGGCAGGGTATCAGGATCAGTGCCTTCACCCTCCTGAGGTCACTGACCTATAACTTGTGGGCTAGACCTGGGGCAGGGTATCAGGATCAGTGTCTTCACCCTCCTGAGGTCACTGACCTATAACTTGTCGGATAGAACTGGTGCAGGGTATCAGGATCAGTGCCTTCATCCTCCTGAGGTCACTGACCTATAACTTGTGGGGACACCTGGGGCAGGGTATCAGGATCAGTGTCTTCACCCTCCTGAGGTCACTGACCTATAACTTGTGGGGACACCTGGGGCAGGGTATCAGGATCTGTGTCTTCACCCTCCTGAGGTCACTGACCTATAACTTGTGGGGACATCTGGGGCAGGGTATCAGGATCAGTGTCTTCACCCTCCAAAGGTCACTGACCTATAACTTGTGGGGACACCTGGGGCAGGGTATCAGGATCTGTGTCTTCACCCTCCTGAGGTCACTGACCTATAACTTGTGGGATAGACCTGGTGCAGGGTATCAGGATCAGTGACTTCACCCTCCTGAGGTCACTGACCTATAAGTTGTGGGGACACCTGGGGCAGGGTATCAGGATCAGTGTCTTCACCCTCCTGAGGTCACTGACCTATAACTTGTGGGGACACCTGGGGCAGGGTATCAGGATCAGTGTCTTCACCCTCCTGAGGTCACTGACCTATAACTTGTGGGGACACCTGGGGCAGGGTATCAGGATCAGTGTCTTCACCCTCCTGAGGTCACTGACCTATAACTTGTGGGGACACCTGGGGCAGGGTATCAGGATCAGTGTCTTCACCCTCCTGAGGTCACTGACCTATAACTTGTGGGGACACCTGGGGCAGGGTATCAGGATCTGTGTCTTCACCCTCCTGAGGTCACTGACCTATAACTTGTGGGGCCATCTGGGGCAGGGTATCAGGATCAGTGTCTTCACCCTCCAAAGGTCACTGACCTATAACTTGTGGGGACACCTGGGGCAGGGTATCAGGATCTGTGTCTTCACCCTCCTGAGGTCACTGACCTATAACTTGTGGGATAGACCTGGTGCAGGGTATCAGGATCAGTGACTTCACCCTCCTGAGGTCACTGACCTATAAGTTGTGGGGACACCTGGGGCAGGGTATCAGGATCAGTGTCTTCAGCCTCCTGAGGTCACTGACCTATAACTTGTGGGGACACCTGGGGCAGGGTATCAGGATCAGTGTCTTCACCCTCCTGAGGTCACTGACCTATAACTTGTGGGGACACCTGGGGCAGGGTATCAGGATCAGTGCCTTCACCCTCCTGAGGTCACTGACCTATAACTTGTGGGGACACCTGGGGCAGGGTATCAGGATCAGCGCCTTCACCCTCCTGAGGTCACTGACCTATAACTTGTGGGATAGACCTGGGGCAGGGTATCAGGATCAGTGTCTTCACCCTCCTGAGGTCACTGACCTATAACTTGTGGGGACACCTGGGGCAGGGTATCAGGATCAGTGCCTTCACCCTCCTGAGGTCGCTGACCTATAACTTGTGGGATAGACCTGGGGCAGGGTATCAGGATCAGTGCCTTCACCCTCCTGAGGTCACTGACCTATAACTTGTGGGATAGACCTGGGGCAGGGTATCAGGATCAGTGTCTTCACCCTCCTGAGGTCACTGGCCTATAACTTGTGGGATAGACCTGGGGCAGGGTATCAGGATCAGTGCCTTCACCCTCCTGAGGTCACTGACCTATAACTTGTGGGGACACCTGGGGCAGGGTATCAGGATCAGTGTCTTCACCCTCCTGAGGTCACTGACCTATAACTTGTGGGGACACCTGGGGCAGGGTATCAGGATCAGTGCCTTCACCCTCCTGAGGTCACTGACCTATAACTTGTGGGGACACCTGGGGCAGGGTATCAGGATCAGTGCCTTCACCCTCCTGAGGTCACCGGCCTATAACTTGTGGGATAGACCTGGGGCAGGGTATCAGGATCAGTGTCTTCACCCTCCTGAGGTCACTGACCTATAACTTGTGGGGACACCTGGGGCAGGGTATCAGGATCAGTGCCTTCACCCTCCTGAGGTCACTGACCTATAACTTGTGGGGACACCTGGGGCAGGGTATCAGGATCAGTGCCTTCACCCTCCTGAGGTCACTGACCTATAACTTGTGGGGACACCTGGGGCAGGGTATCAGGATCAGTGCCTTCACCCTCCTGAGGTCACTGACCTATAACTTGTGGGGACACCTGGGGCAGGGTATCAGGATCAGTGTCTTCACCCTCCTGAGGTCACTGCCCTATAACTTGTGGGGACACCTGGGGCAGGGTATCAGGATCAGTGTCTTCACCCTCCTGAGGTCACTGATCTATAACTTGTGGGGACACCTGGGGCAGGGTATCAGGATCAGCGCTTTCACCCTCCTGAGGTCACTGACCTATAACTTGTGGGGAAACCTGGGGCAGGGTATCAGGATCAGCGCCTTCACCCTCCTGAGGTCACTGACCTATAACTTGTGGGGACACCTGGGTCAGGGTATCAGAATCAGTGCCTTCACCCTCCTGAGGTCACTGACCTATAACTTGTGGGGACACCTGGGGCAGGGTATCAGGATCAGCGCCTTCACCCTCCTGAGGTCACTGACCTATAACTTGTGGGGACACCTGGGGCAGGGTATCAGGATAAGTGCCTTCACCCTCCTGAGGTCACTGACCTATAACTTGTGGGATAGACCTGGGGCAGGGTATCAGGATCAGTGTCTTCACCCTCCTGAGGTCACTGACCTATAACTTGTGGGGACACCTGGGGCAGGGTATCAGGATCGGTGCCTTCACCCTCCTGAGGTCACTGATCTATAACTTGTGGGATAGACCTGGGGCAGGGTATCAGGATCAGCGCCTTCACCCTCCTGAGGTCACTAACCTATAACTTGTGGGATAGACCTGGGGCAGGGTATCAGGATCAGTGCCTTCACACTCCTGAGGTCACTGACCTATAACTTGTGGGATAGACCTGGGGCAGAGTATCAGGATGAGTGCCTTCACCCTCCTGAGGTCACTGACCTATAACTTGTGGAGACACCTGGGGCAGGGTATCAGGATCAGCGCCTTCACCCTCCTGAGGTCACTGACCTATAACTTGTGGGACAGACCTGGGGCAGGGTACCAGGATCAGTGTCTTCACCCTCCTGAGGTCACTGGCCTATAACTTGTGGGGACACCTGGGGCAGGGTATCAGGATCAGTGTCTTCACCCTCCTGAGGTCACTGACCTAAAACTTGTTGGATAGACCTGAGGCAGGGTATCAGGATCAGTGTCTTCACCCTCCTGAGGTCACTGACCTATAACTTATGGGATAGACCTGGGGCAGGGTATCAGGATCAGTGCGTTCACCCTCCTGAGGTCACTGACCTATAACTTGTGGGGACACCTGGGGCAGGGTATCAGGATCAGTGCCTTCACCCTCCTGAGGTCACTGACCTATAACTTGTGGGGACACCTGGGGCAGGGTATCAGGATCAGTGCCTTCACCCTCCTGAGGTCACTGACCTATAACTTGTGGGATAGACCTGGTGCAGGGTATCAGGATCAGTGCCTTCACCCTCCTGAGGTCACTGACCTATAACTTGTGGGATAGACCTGGGGCAGGGTATCAGGATCAGTGTCTTCACCCTCCTGAGGTCACTGACCTATAACTTGTGGGATAGAACTGGTGCAGGGTATCAGGATCAGTGCCTTCATCCTCCTGAGGTCACTGACCTATAACTTGTGGGGACACCTGGGGCAGGGTATCAGGATCAGTGTCTTCACCCTCCTGAGGTCACTGACCTATAACTTGTGGGGACACCTGGGGCAGGGTATCAGGATCAGTGCCTTCACACTCCTGAGGTCACTGACCTATAACTTGTGCGGACACCTGGGGCAGGGTATCAGGATCAGTGTCTTCACCCTCCTGAGGTCACTGACCTATAACTTGTGGGGACACCTGGGGCAGGGTATCAGGATCAGTGTCTTCACCCTCCTGAGGTCACTGACCTATAACTTGTGGGGACACCTGGGGCAGGGTATCAGGATCAGTGTCTTCACCCTCCTAAGGTCACTGACCTATAACTTGTGGGGACACCTGGTGCAGGGTATCAGAATCAGTGTCTTCAACCTCCTGAGGTCACTGACCTATAACTTGTGGGATAGACCTGGGGCAGGGTATCAGGATCAGTGTCTTCACCCTCCTGAGGTCACTGGCCTATAACTTGTGGGGACACCTGGGGCAGGGTATCAGGATCAGTGTCTTCACCCTCCTGAGGTCACTGACCTATAACTTGTGGGGACACCTGGGGCAGGGTATCAGGATCAGTGCCTTCACCCTCCTGAGGTCACTGACCTATAACTTGTGGGATAGACCTGGGGCAGGGTATCAGGATCAGTGTCTTCACACTCCTGAGGTCACTGGCCTATAACTTGTGGGATAGACCTGGGGCAGGGTATCAGGATCAGTGTCTTCACCCTGCTGAGGTCACTGACCTATAACTTGTGGGGACACCTGGGGCAGGGTATCAGGATCAGTGTCTTCACCCTCCTGAGGTCACTGACCTATAACTTGTGGGATAGACCTGGGGCAGGGTATCAGGATCAGTGCCTTCACCCTCCTGAGGTCACTGACCTATAACTTGTGGGGACACCTGGGGCAGGGTATCAGGATCAGTGCCTTCACACTCCTGAGGTCACTGACCTATAACTTGTGGGGACACCTGGGGCAGGGTATCAGGATCAGTGTCTTCACCCTCCTGAGGTCACTGACCTATAACTTGTGGGGACACGTGGGGCAGGGTATCAGGATCAGTGTCTTCACCCTCCTGAGGTCACTGACCTATAACTTGTGGGATAGACCTGGGGCAGGGTATCAGGATCAGTGTCTTCACCCTCCTGAGGTCACTGGCCTATAACTTGTGGGGACACCTGGGGCAGGGTATCAGGATCAGTGTCTTCACCCTCCTGAGGTCACTGACCTATAACTTGTGGGGACACCTGGGGCAGGGTATCAGGATCAGTGTCTTCACCCTCCTGAGGTCACTGACCAAAACTTGTGGGATAGACCTGGGGCAGGGTATCAGGATCAGTGCCTTCACCCTCCTGAGGTCACTGACCTATAACTTGTGGGATAGACCTGGGGCAGGGTATCAGGATCAGTGTCTTCACCCTCCTGAGGTCACTGACCTATAACTTGTGGGATAGACCTGGGGCAGGGTATCAGGATCAGTGTCTTCACCCTCCTGAGGTCACTGACCTATAACTTGTGGGGACACCTGGGGCAGGGTATCAGGATCAGTGCCTTCACCCTCCTGAGGTCACTGACCTATAACTTGTGGGATAGACCTGGGGCAGGGTATCAGGATCAGTGCCTTCACCCTCCTGAGGTCACTGACCTATAACTTGTGGGGAAACCTGAAGCAGGTATCAGGATCAGTGTCTTCACCCTCCTGAGGTCACTGACCTATAACTTGTGGGGACACCTGGGGCAGGGTATCAGGATCAGTGCCTTCACCCTCCTGAGGTCACTGACCTATAACTTGTGGGATAGACCTGGGGCAGGGTATCAGGATCAGTGTCTTCACCCTCCTGAGGTCACTGATCTATAACTTGTGGGGACACCTGGGGCAGGGTATCAGGATCAGTGTCTTCACCCTCCTGAGGTCACTAACCTATAACTTGTGGGATAGACCTGGGGCAGGGTATCAGGATCAGTGTCTTCACCCTCCTGAGGTCACTGACCTATAACTTGTGGGGACACCTGGGGCAGGGTATCAGGATCAGTGCCTTCACCCTCCTGAGGTCACTGACCTATAACTTGTGGGATAGACCTGGGGCAGGGTATCAGGATCAGTGCCTTCACCCTCCTGAGGTCACTGACCTATAACTTGTGGGGAAACCTGAAGCAGGGTATCAGGATCAGTGTCTTCACCCTCCTGAGGTCACTGACCTATAA
Organism: Pristiophorus japonicus; assembly: GCF_044704955.1. Lineage (NCBI taxonomy): Eukaryota > Metazoa > Chordata > Chondrichthyes > Pristiophoridae > Pristiophorus > Pristiophorus japonicus. The sequence continues at coordinate 1,503,772 of NW_027250904.1, read as the reverse complement.
CTTGTGGGGACACCTGGGGCAGGGTATCAGGATCAGTGCCTTCACCCTCCTGAGGTCACTGACCTATAACTTGTGGGATAGACCTGGGGCAGGGTATCAGGATCAGTGTCTTCACCCTCCTGAGGTCACTGACCTATAACTTTTGGGATAGACCTGGGGCAGGGTATCAGTATCAGTGTCTTCACCCTCCTGAGGTCACTGACCTATAACTTGTGGGGACACCTGGGGCAGGGTATCAGGATCAGTGCCTTCACCCTCCTGAGGTCGCTGACCTATAACTTGTGGGATAGACCTGGGGCAGGGTATCAGGATCAGTGCCTTCACCCTCCTGAGGTCACTGACCTATAACTTGTGGGATAGACCTGGGGCAGGGTATCAGGATCAGTGTCTTCACCCTCCTGAGGTCACTGGCCTATAACTTGTGGGATAGACCTGGGGCAGGGTATCAGGATCAGTGCCTTCACCCTCCTGAGGTCACTGACCTATAACTTGTGGGGACACCTGGGGCAGGGTATCAGGATCAGTGTCTTCACCCTCCTGAGGTCACTGACCTATAACTTGTGGGGACACCTGGGGCAGGGTATCAGGATCAGTGCCTTCACCCTCCTGAGGTCACTGACCTATAACTTGTGGGGACACCTGGGGCAGGGTATCAGGATCAGTGCCTTCACCCTCCTGAGGTCACTGACCTATAAGTTGTGGGGACACCTGGGGCAGGGTATCAGGATCAGTGTCTTCACCCTCCTGAGGTCACTGGCCTATAACTTGTGGGGACACCTGGGGCAGGGTATCAGGATCAGTGCCTTCACCCTCCTGAGGTCACTGATCAATAACTTTTGGGGACACGTGGGGCAGGGTATCAGGATCAGTGCCTTCACCCTCCTGAGGTCACTGACCTATAACTTGTGGGGACACGTGGGGCAGGGTATCAGGATCAGTGCCTTCACCCTCCTGAGGTCACTGACCTATAACTTGTGGGATAGACCTGGGGCAGGGTATCAGGATCAGTGTCTTCACCCTCCTGAGGTCACTGACCGATAACTTGTGGGGACACCTGGGGCAGGGTATCAGGATCAGTGTCTTCACCCTCCTGAGGTCACTGACCTATAGCTTGTGGGATAGACCTGGGGCAGGGTATCAGGATCAGTGTCTTCACCCTCCTGAGGTCACTGACCTATAGCTTGTGGGATAGACCTGGGGCAGGGTATCAGGATCAGTGTCTTCACCCTCCTGAGGTCACTGACCTATAACTTGTGGGATAGACCTGGGGCAGGGTATCAGGATCAGTGCCTTCACCCTCCTGAGGTCACTGACCTATAACTTGTGGGGACACCTGGGGCAGGGTATCAGGATCAGTGCCTTCACACTCCTGAGGTCACTGACCTATAACTTGTGCGGACACCTGGGGCAGGGTATCAGGATCAGTGTCTTCACCCTCCTGAGGTCACTGACCTATAACTTGTGGGGACACCTGGGGCAGGGTATCAGGATCAGTGTCTTCACCCTCCTGAGGTCACTGACCTATAACTTGTGGGGACACCTGGGGCAGGGTATCAGGATCAGTGTCTTCACCCTCCTGAGGTCACTGACCTATAACTTGTGGGGACACCTGGTGCAGGGTATCAGGATCAGTGTCTTCAACCTCCTGAGGTCACTGACCTATAACTTGTGGGATAGACCTGGGGCAGGGTATCAGGATCAGTGTCTTCACCCTCCTGAGGTCACTGGCCTATAACTTGTGGGGACACCTGGGGCAGGGTATCAGGATCAGTGTCTTCACCCTCCTGAGGTCACTGACCTATAACTTGTGGGGACACCTGGGGCAGGGTATCAGGATCAGTGCCTTCACCCTCCTGAGGTCACTGACCTATAACTTGTGGGATAGACCTGGGGCAGGGTATCAGGATCAGTGTCTTCACACTCCTGAGGTCACTGGCCTATAACTTGTGGGATAGACCTGGGGCAGGGTATCAGGATCAGTGTCTTCACCCTGCTGAGGTCACTGACCTATAACTTGTGGGGACACCTGGGGCAGGGTATCAGGATCAGTGTCTTCACCCTCCTGAGGTCACTGACCTATAACTTGTGGGATCACCTGGGGCAGTGTATCAGGATCAGTGCCTTCACCCTCCTGAGGTCACTGACCTATAACTTGTGGGGACACCTGGGGCAGGGTATCAGGATCAGTGCCTTCACACTCCTGAGGTCACTGACCTATAACTTGTGGGGACACCTGGGGCAGGGTATCAGGATCAGTGTCTTCACCCTCCTGAGGTCACTGACCTATAACTTGTGGGGACACGTGGGGCAGGGTATCAGGATCAGTGTCTTCACCCTCCTGAGGTCACTGACCTATAACTTGTGGGATAGACCTGGGGCAGGGTATCAGGATCAGTGTCTTCACCCTCCTGAGGTCACTGGCCTATAACTTGTGGGGACACCTGGGGCAGGGTATCAGGATCAGTGTCTTCACCCTCCTGAGGTCACTGACCTATAACTTGTGGGGACACCTGGGGCAGGGTATCAGGATCAGTGTCTTCACCCTCCTGAGGTCACTGACCAAAACTTGTGGGATAGACCTGGGGCAGGGTATCAGGATCAGTGCCTTCACCCTCCTGAGGTCACTGACCTATAACTTGTGGGATAGACCTGGGGCAGGGTATCAGGATCAGTGTCTTCACCCTCCTGAGGTCACTGACCTATAACTAGTGGGATAGACCTGGGGCAGGGTATCAGGATCAGTGTCTTCACCCTCCTGAGGTCACTGACCTATAACTTGTGGGGACACCTGGGGCAGGGTATCAGGATCAGTGCCTTCACCCTCCTGAGGTCACTGACCTATAACTTGTGGGATAGACCTGGGGCAGGGTATCAGGATCAGTGCCTTCACCCTCCTGAGGTCACTGACCTATAACTTGTGGGGAAACCTGAAGCAGGTATCAGGATCAGTGTCTTCACCCTCCTGAGGTCACTGACCTATAACTTGTGGGGACACCTGGGGCAGGGTATCAGGATCAGTGCCTTCACCCTCCTGAGGTCACTGACCTATAACTTGTGGGATAGACCTGGGGCAGGGTATCAGGATCAGTGTCTTCACCCTCCTGAGGTCACTGATCTATAACTTGTGGGGACACCTGGGGCAGGGTATCAGGATCAGTGTCTTCACCCTCCTGAGGTCACTAACCTATAACTTGTGGGATAGACCTGGGGCAGGGTATCAGGATCAGTGTCTTCACCCTCCTGAGGTCACTGACCTATAACTTGTGGGGACACCTGGGGCAGGGTATCAGGATCAGTGCCTTCACCCTCCTGAGGTCACTGACCTATAACTTGTGGGATAGACCTGGGGCAGGGTATCAGGATCAGTGTCTTCACCCTCCTGAGGTCACTGACCTATAACTTTTGGGATAGACCTGGGGCAGGGTATCAGTATCAGTGTCTTCACCCTCCTGAGGTCACTGACCTATAACTTGTGGGGACACCTGGGGCAGGGTATCAGGATCAGTGTCTTCACCCTCCTGAGGTCACTGACCTATAACTTGTGGGGACACCTGGGGCAGGGTATCAGGATCAGTGCCTTCACCCTCCTGAGGTCACTGACCTATAACTTGTGGGGACACCTGGGGCAGGGTATCAGGATCAGCGCCTTCACCCTCCTGAGGTCACTGACCTATAACTTGTGGGATAGACCTGGGGCAGGGTATCAGGATCAGTGTCTTCACCCTCCTGAGGTCACTGACCTATAACTTGTGGGATAGACCTGGGGCAGGGTATCAGGATCAGTGCCTTCACCCTCCTGAGGTCACTGACCTATAACTTGTGGGATAGACCTGGGGCAGGGTATCAGGATCAGTGTCTTCACCCTCCTGAGGTCACTGGCCTATAACTTGTGGGATAGACCTGGGGCAGGGTATCAGGATCAGTGCCTTCACCCTCCTGAGGTCACTGACCTATAACTTGTGGGGACACCTGGGGCAGGGTATCAGGATCAGTGTCTTCACCCTCCTGAGGTCACTGACCTATAACTTGTGGGGACACCTGGGGCAGGGTATCAGGATCAGTGCCTTCACCCTCCTGAGGTCACTGACCTATAACTTGTGGGGACACCTGGGGCAGGGTATCAGGATCAGTGCCTTCACCCTCCTGAGGTCACCGGCCTATTACTTGTGGGATAGACCTGGGGCAGGGTATCAGGATCAGTGTCTTCACCCTCCTGAGGTCACTGACCTATAACTTGTGGGGACACCTGGGGCAGGGTATCAGGATCAGTGCCTTCACCCTCCTGAGGTCACTGACCTATAACTTGTGGGGACACCTGGGGCAGGGTATCAGGATCAGTGCCTTCACCCTCCTGAGGTCACTGACCTATAACTTGTGGGGACACCTGGGGCAGGGTATCAGGATCAGTGCCTTCACCCTCCTGAGGTCACTGACCTATAACTTGTGGGGACACCTGGGGCAGGGTATCAGGATCAGTGTCTTCACCCTCCTGAGGTCACTGCCCTATAACTTGTGGGGACACCTGGGGCAGGGTATCAGGATCAGTGTCTTCACCCTCCTGAGGTCACTGATCTATAACTTGTGGGGACACCTGGGGCAGGGTATCAGGATCAGCGCCTTCACCCTCCTGAGGTCACTGACCTATAACTTGTGGGGAAACCTGGGGCAGGGTATCAGGATCAGCGCCTTCACCCTCCTGAGGTCACTGACCTATAACTTGTGGGGACACCTGGGTCAGGGTATCAGGATCAGTGCCTTCACCCTCCTGAGGTCACTGACCTATAACTTGTGGGGACACCTGGGGCAGGGTATCAGGATCAGCGCCTTCACCCTCCTGAGGTCACTGACCTATAACTTGTGGGGACACCTGGGGCAGGGTATCAGGATAAGTGCCTTCACCCTCCTCAGGTCACTGACCTATAACTTGTGGGATAGACCTGGGGCAGGGTATCAGGATCAGTGTCTTCACCCTCCTGAGGTCACTGACCTATAACTTGTGGGGACACCTGGGGCAGGGTATCAGGATCGGTGCCTTCACCCTCCTGAGGTCACTGACCTATAACTTGTGGGATAGACCTGGGGCAGGGTATCAGGATCAGCGCCTTCACCCTCCTGAGGTCACTAACCTATAACTTGTGGGATAGACCTGGGGCAGGGTATCAGGATCAGTGCCTTCACACTCCTGAGGTCACTGACCTATAACTTGTGGAGACACCTGGGGCAGGGTATCAGGATCAGCGCCTTCACCCTCCTGAGGTCACTGACCTATAACTTGTGGGATAGACCTGGGGCAGGGTACCAGGATCAGTGTCTTCACCCTCCTGAGGTCACTGGCCTATAACTTGTGGGGACACCTGGGGCAGGGTATCAGGATCAGCGCCTTCACCCTCCTGAGGTCACTGACCTATAACTTGTGGGATAGACCTGGGGCAGGGTACCAGGATCAGTGTCTTCACCCTCCTGAGGTCACTGGCCTATAACTTGTGGGGACACCTGGGGCAGGGTATCAGGATCAGTGTCTTCACCCTCCTGAGGTCACTGACCTAAAACTTGTTGGATAGACCTGAGGCAGGGTATCAGGATCAGTGTCTTCACCCTCCTGAGGTCACTGACCTATAACTTATGGGATAGACCTGGGGCAGGGTATCAGGATCAGTGCCTTCACCCTCCTGAGGTCACTGACCTATAACTTGTGGGGACACCTGGGGCAGGGTATCAGGATCAGTGCCTTCACCCTCCTGAGGTCACTGACCTATAACTTGTGGGGACACGTGGGGCAGGGTATCAGGATCAGTGCCTTCACCCTCCTGAGGTCACTGACCTATAACTTGTGGGCTAGACCTGGGGCAGGGTATCAGGATCAGTGTCTTCACCCTCCTGAGGTCACTGACCTATAACTTGTCGGATAGAACTGGTGCAGGGTATCAGGATCAGTGCCTTCATCCTCCTGAGGTCACTGACCTATAACTTGTGGGGACACCTGGGGCAGGGTATCAGGATCAGTGTCTTCACCCTCCTGAGGTCACTGACCTATAACTTGTGGGGACACCTGGGGCAGGGTATCAGGATCTGTGTCTTCACCCTCCTGAGGTCACTGACCTATAACTTGTGGGGACATCTGGGGCAGGGTATCAGGATCAGTGTCTTCACCCTCCAAAGGTCACTGACCTATAACTTGTGGGGACACCTGGGGCAGGGTATCAGGATCTGTGTCTTCACCCTCCTGAGGTCACTGACCTATAACTTGTGGGATAGACCTGGTGCAGGGTATCAGGATCAGTGACTTCACCCTCCTGAGGTCACTGACCTATAAGTTGTGGGGACACCTGGGGCAGGGTATCAGGATCAGTGTCTTCACCCTCCTGAGGTCACTGACCTATAACTTGTGGGGACACCTGGGGCAGGGTATCAGGATCAGTGTCTTCACCCTCCTGAGGTCACTGACCTATAACTTGTGGGGACACCTGGGGCAGGGTATCAGGATCAGTGTCTTCACCCTCCTGAGGTCACTGACCTATAACTTGTGGGGACACCTGGGGCAGGGTATCAGGATCAGTGTCTTCACCCTCCTGAGGTCACTGACCTATAACTTGTGGGGACACCTGGGGCAGGGTATCAGGATCTGTGTCTTCACCCTCCTGAGGTCACTGACCTATAACTTGTGGGGCCATCTGGGGCAGGGTATCAGGATCAGTGTCTTCACCCTCCAAAGGTCACTGACCTATAACTTGTGGGGACACCTGGGGCAGGGTATCAGGATCTGTGTCTTCACCCTCCTGAGGTCACTGACCTATAACTTGTGGGATAGACCTGGTGCAGGGTATCAGGATCAGTGACTTCACCCTCCTGAGGTCACTGACCTATAAGTTGTGGGGACACCTGGGGCAGGGTATCAGGATCAGTGTCTTCAGCCTCCTGAGGTCACTGACCTATAACTTGTGGGGACACCTGGGGCAGGGTATCAGGATCAGTGTCTTCACCCTCCTGAGGTCACTGACCTATAACTTGTGGGGACACCTGGGGCAGGGTATCAGGATCAGTGCCTTCACCCTCCTGAGGTCACTGACCTATAACTTGTGGGGACACCTGGGGCAGGGTATCAGGATCAGCGCCTTCACCCTCCTGAGGTCACTGACCTATAACTTGTGGGATAGACCTGGGGCAGGGTATCAGGATCAGTGTCTTCACCCTCCTGAGGTCACTGACCTATAACTTGTGGGGACACCTGGGGCAGGGTATCAGGATCAGTGCCTTCACCCTCCTGAGGTCGCTGACCTATAACTTGTGGGATAGACCTGGGGCAGGGTATCAGGATCAGTGCCTTCACCCTCCTGAGGTCACTGACCTATAACTTGTGGGATAGACCTGGGGCAGGGTATCAGGATCAGTGTCTTCACCCTCCTGAGGTCACTGGCCTATAACTTGTGGGATAGACCTGGGGCAGGGTATCAGGATCAGTGCCTTCACCCTCCTGAGGTCACTGACCTATAACTTGTGGGGACACCTGGGGCAGGGTATCAGGATCAGTGTCTTCACCCTCCTGAGGTCACTGACCTATAACTTGTGGGGACACCTGGGGCAGGGTATCAGGATCAGTGCCTTCACCCTCCTGAGGTCACTGACCTATAACTTGTGGGGACACCTGGGGCAGGGTATCAGGATCAGTGCCTTCACCCTCCTGAGGTCACCGGCCTATAACTTGTGGGATAGACCTGGGGCAGGGTATCAGGATCAGTGTCTTCACCCTCCTGAGGTCACTGACCTATAACTTGTGGGGACACCTGGGGCAGGGTATCAGGATCAGTGCCTTCACCCTCCTGAGGTCACTGACCTATAACTTGTGGGGACACCTGGGGCAGGGTATCAGGATCAGTGCCTTCACCCTCCTGAGGTCACTGACCTATAACTTGTGGGGACACCTGGGGCAGGGTATCAGGATCAGTGCCTTCACCCTCCTGAGGTCACTGACCTATAACTTGTGGGGACACCTGGGGCAGGGTATCAGGATCAGTGTCTTCACCCTCCTGAGGTCACTGCCCTATAACTTGTGGGGACACCTGGGGCAGGGTATCAGGATCAGTGTCTTCACCCTCCTGAGGTCACTGATCTATAACTTGTGGGGACACCTGGGGCAGGGTATCAGGATCAGCGCTTTCACCCTCCTGAGGTCACTGACCTATAACTTGTGGGGAAACCTGGGGCAGGGTATCAGGATCAGCGCCTTCACCCTCCTGAGGTCACTGACCTATAACTTGTGGGGACACCTGGGTCAGGGTATCAGAATCAGTGCCTTCACCCTCCTGAGGTCACTGACCTATAACTTGTGGGGACACCTGGGGCAGGGTATCAGGATCAGCGCCTTCACCCTCCTGAGGTCACTGACCTATAACTTGTGGGGACACCTGGGGCAGGGTATCAGGATAAGTGCCTTCACCCTCCTGAGGTCACTGACCTATAACTTGTGGGATAGACCTGGGGCAGGGTATCAGGATCAGTGTCTTCACCCTCCTGAGGTCACTGACCTATAACTTGTGGGGACACCTGGGGCAGGGTATCAGGATCGGTGCCTTCACCCTCCTGAGGTCACTGATCTATAACTTGTGGGATAGACCTGGGGCAGGGTATCAGGATCAGCGCCTTCACCCTCCTGAGGTCACTAACCTATAACTTGTGGGATAGACCTGGGGCAGGGTATCAGGATCAGTGCCTTCACACTCCTGAGGTCACTGACCTATAACTTGTGGGATAGACCTGGGGCAGAGTATCAGGATGAGTGCCTTCACCCTCCTGAGGTCACTGACCTATAACTTGTGGAGACACCTGGGGCAGGGTATCAGGATCAGCGCCTTCACCCTCCTGAGGTCACTGACCTATAACTTGTGGGACAGACCTGGGGCAGGGTACCAGGATCAGTGTCTTCACCCTCCTGAGGTCACTGGCCTATAACTTGTGGGGACACCTGGGGCAGGGTATCAGGATCAGTGTCTTCACCCTCCTGAGGTCACTGACCTAAAACTTGTTGGATAGACCTGAGGCAGGGTATCAGGATCAGTGTCTTCACCCTCCTGAGGTCACTGACCTATAACTTATGGGATAGACCTGGGGCAGGGTATCAGGATCAGTGCGTTCACCCTCCTGAGGTCACTGACCTATAACTTGTGGGGACACCTGGGGCAGGGTATCAGGATCAGTGCCTTCACCCTCCTGAGGTCACTGACCTATAACTTGTGGGGACACCTGGGGCAGGGTATCAGGATCAGTGCCTTCACCCTCCTGAGGTCACTGACCTATAACTTGTGGGATAGACCTGGTGCAGGGTATCAGGATCAGTGCCTTCACCCTCCTGAGGTCACTGACCTATAACTTGTGGGATAGACCTGGGGCAGGGTATCAGGATCAGTGTCTTCACCCTCCTGAGGTCACTGACCTATAACTTGTGGGATAGAACTGGTGCAGGGTATCAGGATCAGTGCCTTCATCCTCCTGAGGTCACTGACCTATAACTTGTGGGGACACCTGGGGCAGGGTATCAGGATCAGTGTCTTCACCCTCCTGAGGTCACTGACCTATAACTTGTGGGGACACCTGGGGCAGGGTATCAGGATCAGTGCCTTCACACTCCTGAGGTCACTGACCTATAACTTGTGCGGACACCTGGGGCAGGGTATCAGGATCAGTGTCTTCACCCTCCTGAGGTCACTGACCTATAACTTGTGGGGACACCTGGGGCAGGGTATCAGGATCAGTGTCTTCACCCTCCTGAGGTCACTGACCTATAACTTGTGGGGACACCTGGGGCAGGGTATCAGGATCAGTGTCTTCACCCTCCTAAGGTCACTGACCTATAACTTGTGGGGACACCTGGTGCAGGGTATCAGAATCAGTGTCTTCAACCTCCTGAGGTCACTGACCTATAACTTGTGGGATAGACCTGGGGCAGGGTATCAGGATCAGTGTCTTCACCCTCCTGAGGTCACTGGCCTATAACTTGTGGGGACACCTGGGGCAGGGTATCAGGATCAGTGTCTTCACCCTCCTGAGGTCACTGACCTATAACTTGTGGGGACACCTGGGGCAGGGTATCAGGATCAGTGCCTTCACCCTCCTGAGGTCACTGACCTATAACTTGTGGGATAGACCTGGGGCAGGGTATCAGGATCAGTGTCTTCACACTCCTGAGGTCACTGGCCTATAACTTGTGGGATAGACCTGGGGCAGGGTATCAGGATCAGTGTCTTCACCCTGCTGAGGTCACTGACCTATAACTTGTGGGGACACCTGGGGCAGGGTATCAGGATCAGTGTCTTCACCCTCCTGAGGTCACTGACCTATAACTTGTGGGATAGACCTGGGGCAGGGTATCAGGATCAGTGCCTTCACCCTCCTGAGGTCACTGACCTATAACTTGTGGGGACACCTGGGGCAGGGTATCAGGATCAGTGCCTTCACACTCCTGAGGTCACTGACCTATAACTTGTGGGGACACCTGGGGCAGGGTATCAGGATCAGTGTCTTCACCCTCCTGAGGTCACTGACCTATAACTTGTGGGGACACGTGGGGCAGGGTATCAGGATCAGTGTCTTCACCCTCCTGAGGTCACTGACCTATAACTTGTGGGATAGACCTGGGGCAGGGTATCAGGATCAGTGTCTTCACCCTCCTGAGGTCACTGGCCTATAACTTGTGGGGACACCTGGGGCAGGGTATCAGGATCAGTGTCTTCACCCTCCTGAGGTCACTGACCTATAACTTGTGGGGACACCTGGGGCAGGGTATCAGGATCAGTGTCTTCACCCTCCTGAGGTCACTGACCAAAACTTGTGGGATAGACCTGGGGCAGGGTATCAGGATCAGTGCCTTCACCCTCCTGAGGTCACTGACCTATAACTTGTGGGATAGACCTGGGGCAGGGTATCAGGATCAGTGTCTTCACCCTCCTGAGGTCACTGACCTATAACTTGTGGGATAGACCTGGGGCAGGGTATCAGGATCAGTGTCTTCACCCTCCTGAGGTCACTGACCTATAACTTGTGGGGACACCTGGGGCAGGGTATCAGGATCAGTGCCTTCACCCTCCTGAGGTCACTGACCTATAACTTGTGGGATAGACCTGGGGCAGGGTATCAGGATCAGTGCCTTCACCCTCCTGAGGTCACTGACCTATAACTTGTGGGGAAACCTGAAGCAGGTATCAGGATCAGTGTCTTCACCCTCCTGAGGTCACTGACCTATAACTTGTGGGGACACCTGGGGCAGGGTATCAGGATCAGTGCCTTCACCCTCCTGAGGTCACTGACCTATAACTTGTGGGATAGACCTGGGGCAGGGTATCAGGATCAGTGTCTTCACCCTCCTGAGGTCACTGATCTATAACTTGTGGGGACACCTGGGGCAGGGTATCAGGATCAGTGTCTTCACCCTCCTGAGGTCACTAACCTATAACTTGTGGGATAGACCTGGGGCAGGGTATCAGGATCAGTGTCTTCACCCTCCTGAGGTCACTGACCTATAACTTGTGGGGACACCTGGGGCAGGGTATCAGGATCAGTGCCTTCACCCTCCTGAGGTCACTGACCTATAACTTGTGGGATAGACCTGGGGCAGGGTATCAGGATCAGTGCCTTCACCCTCCTGAGGTCACTGACCTATAACTTGTGGGGAAACCTGAAGCAGGGTATCAGGATCAGTGTCTTCACCCTCCTGAGGTCACTGACCTATAACTTGTGGGGACACCTGGGGCAGGGTATCAGGATCAGTGCCTTCACCCTCCTGAGGTCACTGACCTATAACTTGTGGGATAGACCTGGGGCAGGGTATCAGGATCAGTGTCTTCACCCTCCTGAGGTCACTGACCTATAACTTTTGGGATAGACCTGGGGCAGGGTATCAGTATCAGTGTCTTCACCCTCCTGAGGTCACTGACCTATAACTTGTGGGGACACCTGGGGCAGGGTATCAGGATCAGTGCCTTCACCCTCCTGAGGTCGCTGACCTATAACTTGTGGGATAGACCTGGGGCAGGGTATCAGGATCAGTGCCTTCACCCTCCTGAGGTCACTGACCTATAACTTGTGGGATAGACCTGGGGCAGGGTATCAGGATCAGTGTCTTCACCCTCCTGAGGTCACTGGCCTATAACTTGTGGGATAGACCTGGGGCAGGGTATCAGGATCAGTGCCTTCACCCTCCTGAGGTCACTGACCTATAACTTGTGGGGACACCTGGGGCAGGGTATCAGGATCAGTGTCTTCACCCTCCTGAGGTCACTGACCTATAACTTGTGGGGACACCTGGGGCAGGGTATCAGGATCAGTGCCTTCACCCTCCTGAGGTCACTGACCTATAACTTGTGGGGACACCTGGGGCAGGGTATCAGGATCAGTGCCTTCACCCTCCTGAGGTCACCGGCCTATAACTTGTGGGATAGACCTGGGGCAGGGTATCAGGATCAGTGTCTTCACCCTCCTGAGGTCACTGACCTATAACTTGTGGGGACACCTGGGGCAGGGTATCAGGATCAGTGCCTTCACCCTCCTGAGGTCACTGACCTATAACTTGTGGGGACACCTGGGGCAGGGTATCAGGATCAGTGCCTTCACCCTCCTGAGGTCACTGACCTATAACTTGTGGGGACACCTGGGGCAGGGTATCAGGATCAGTGCCTTCACCCTCCTGAGGTCACTGACCTATAACTTGTGGGGACACCTGGGGCAGGGTATCAGGATCAGTGTCTTCACCCTCCTGAGGTCACTGCCCTATAACTTGTGGGGACACCTGGGGCAGGGTATCAGGATCAGTGTCTTCACCCTCCTGAGGTCACTGATCTATAACTTGTGGGGACACCTGGGGCAGGGTATCAGGATCAGCGCCTTCACCCTCCTGAGGTCACTGACCTATAACTTGTGGGGAAACCTGGGGCAGGGTATCAGGATCAGCGCCTTCACCCTCCTGAGGTCACTGACCTATAACTTGTGGGGACACCTGGGTCAGGGTATCAGGATCAGTGCCTTCACCCTCCTGAGGTCACTGACCTATAACTTGTGGGGACACCTGGGGCAGGGTATCAGGATCAGCGCCTTCACCCTCCTGAGGTCACTGACCTATAACTTGTGGGGACACCTGGGGCAGGGTATCAGGATAAGTGCCTTCACCCTCCTCAGGTCACTGACCTATAACTTGTGGGATAGACCTGGGGCAGGGTATCAGGATCAGTGTCTTCACCCTCCTGAGGTCACTGACCTATAACTTGTGGGGACACCTGGGGCAGGGTATCAGGATCGGTGCCTTCACCCTCCTGAGGTCACTGACCTATAACTTGTGGGATAGACCTGGGGCAGGGTATCAGGATCAGCGCCTTCACCCTCCTGAGGTCACTAACCTATAACTTGTGGGATAGACCTGGGGCAGGGTATCAGGATCAGTGCCTTCACACTCCTGAGGTCACTGACCTATAACTTGTGGAGACACCTGGGGCAGGGTATCAGGATCAGCGCCTTCACCCTCCTGAGGTCACTGACCTATAACTTGTGGGATAGACCTGGGGCAGGGTACCAGGATCAGTGTCTTCACCCTCCTGAGGTCACTGGCCTATAACTTGTGGGGACACCTGGGGCAGGGTATCAGGATCAGCGCCTTCACCCTCCTGAGGTCACTGACCTATAACTTGTGGGATAGACCTGGGGCAGGGTACCAGGATCAGTGTCTTCACCCTCCTGAGGTCACTGGCCTATAACTTGTGGGGACACCTGGGGCAGGGTATCAGGATCAGTGTCTTCACCCTCCTGAGGTCACTGACCTAAAACTTGTTGGATAGACCTGAGGCAGGGTATCAGGATCAGTGTCTTCACCCTCCTGAGGTCACTGACCTATAACTTATGGGATAGACCTGGGGCAGGGTATCAGGATCAGTGCCTTCACCCTCCTGAGGTCACTGACCTATAACTTGTGGGGACACCTGGGGCAGTGTATCAGGATCAGTGCCTTCACCCTCCTGAGGTCACTGACCTATAACTTGTGGGGACACGTGGGGCAGGGTATCAGGATCAGTGCCTTCACCCTCCTGAGGTCACTGACCTATAACTTGTGGGATAGACCTGGGGCAGGGTATCAGGATCAGTGTCTTCACCCTCCTGAGGTCACTGACCTATAACTTGTCGGATAGAACTGGTGCAGGGTATCAGGATCAGTGCCTTCATCCTCCTGAGGTCACTGACCTATAACTTGTGGGGACACCTGGGGCAGGGTATCAGGATCAGTGTCTTCACCCTCCTGAGGTCACTGACCTATAACTTGTGGGGACACCTGGGGCAGGGTATCAGGATCTGTGTCTTCACCCTCCTGAGGTCACTGACCTATAACTTGTGGGGACATCTGGGGCAGGGTATCAGGATCAGTGTCTTCACCCTCCAAAGGTCACTGACCTATAACTTGTGGGGACACCTGGGGCAGGGTATCAGGATCTGTGTCTTCACCCTCCTGAGGTCACTGACCTATAACTTGTGGGATAGACCTGGTGCAGGGTATCAGGATCAGTGACTTCACCCTCCTGAGGTCACTGACCTATAAGTTGTGGGGACACCTGGGGCAGGGTATCAGGATCAGTGTCTTCACCCTCCTGAGGTCACTGACCTATAACTTGTGGGGACACCTGGGGCAGGGTATCAGGATCAGTGTCTTCACCCTCCTGAGGTCACTGACCTATAACTTGTGGGGACACCTGGGGCAGGGTATCAGGATCAGTGTCTTCACCCTCCTGAGGTCACTGACCTATAACTTGTGGGGACACCTGGGGCAGGGTATCAGGATCTGTGTCTTCACCCTCCTGAGGTCACTGACCTATAACTTGTGGGGACATCTGGGGCAGGGTATCAGAATCAGTGTCTTCACCCTCCTGAGGTCACTGACCTATAACTTTTGGGATAGACCTGGGGCAGGGTATCAGTATCAGTGTCTTCACCCTCCTGAGGTCACTGACCTATAACTTGTGGGGACACCTGGGGCAGGGTATCAGGATCAGTGTCTTCACCCTCCTGAGGTCACTGACCTATAACTTGTGGGGACACCTGGGGCAGGGTATCAGGATCAGTGCCTTCACCCTCCTGAGGTCACTGACCTATAACTTGTGGGGACACCTGGGGCAGGGTATCAGGATCAGCGCCTTCACCCTCCTGAGGTCACTGACCTATAACTTGTGGGATAGACCTGGGGCAGGGTATCAGGATCAGTGTCTTCACCCTCCTGAGGTCACTGACCTATAACTTGTGGGGACACCTGGGGCAGGGTATCAGAATCAGTGCCTTCACCCTCCTGAGGTCGCTGACCTATAACTTGTGGGATAGACCTGGGGCAGGGTATCAGGATCAGTGCCTTCACCCTCCTGAGGTCACTGACCTATAACTTGTGGGATAGACCTGGGGCAGGGTATCAGGATCAGTGTCTTCACCCTCCTGAGGTCACTGGCCTATAACTTGTGGGATAGACCTGGGGCAGGGTATCAGGATCAGTGCCTTCACCCTCCTGAGGTCACTGACCTATAACTTGTGGGGACACCTGGGGCAGGGTATCAGGATCAGTGTCTTCACCCTCCTGAGGTCACTGACCTATAACTTGTGGGGACACCTGGGGCAGGGTATCACGATCAGTGCCTTCACCCTCCTGAGGTCACTGACCTATAACTTGTGGGGACACCTGGGGCAGGGTATCAGGATCAGTGCCTTCACCCTCCTGAGGTCACCGGCCTATAACTTGTGGGATAGACCTGGGGCAGGGTATCAGGATCAGTGTCTTCACCCTCCTGAGGTCACTGACCTATAACTTGTGGGGACACCTGGGGCAGGGTATCAGGATCAGTGCCTTCACCCTCCTGAGGTCACTGACCTATAACTTGTGGGGACACCTGGGGCAGGGTATCAGGATCAGTGCCTTCACCCTCCTGAGGTCACTGACCTATAACTTGTGGGGACACCTGGGGCAGGGTATCAGGATCAGTGCCTTCACCCTCCTGAGGTCACTGACCTATAACTTGTGGGGACACCTGGGGCAGGGTATCAGGATCAGTGCCTTCACCCTCCTGAGGTCACTGGCCTATAACTTGTGGGGACACCTGGGGCAGGGTATCAGGATCAGTGCCTTCACCCTCCTGAGGTCACTGACCTATAACTTGTGGGGACACCTGGGGCAGGGTATCAGGATCAGTGTCTTCACCCTCCTGAGGTCACTGCCCTATAACTTGTGGGGACACCTGGGGCAGGGTATCAGGATCAGTGTCTTCACCCTCCTGAGGTCACTGATCTATAACTTGTGGGGACACCTGGGGCAGGGTATCAGGATCAGCGCCTTCACCCTCCTGAGGTCACTGACCTATAACTTGTGGGGAAACCTGGGGCAGGGTATCAGGATCAGCGCCTTCACCCTCCTGAGGTCACTGACCTATAACTTGTGGGGACACCTGGGTCAGGGTATCAGGATCAGTGCCTTCACCCTCCTGAGGTCACTGACCTATAACTTTGGGGACACCTGGGGCAGGGTATCAGGATCAGCGCCTTCACCCTCCTGAGGTCACTGACCTATAACTTGTGGGGACACCTGGGGCAGGGTATCAGGATAAGTGCCTTCACCCTCCTCAGGTCACTGACCTATAACTTGTGGGATAGACCTGGGGCAGGGTATCAGGATCAGTGTCTTCACCCTCCTGAGCTCACTGACCTATAACTTGTGGGGACACCTGGGGCAGGGTATCAGGATCGGTGCCTTCACCCTCCTGAGGTCACTGACCTATAACTTGTGGGATAGACCTGGGGCAGGGTATCAGGATCAGCGCATTCACCCTCCTGAGGTCACTAACCTATAACTTGTGGGATAGACCTGGGGCAGGGTATCAGGATCAGTGCCTTCACACTCCTGAGGTCACTGACCTATAACTTGTGGAGACACCTGGGGCAGGGTATCAGGATCAGCGCCTTCACCCTCCTGAGGTCACTGACCTATAACTTGTGGGATAGACCTGGGGCAGGGTACCAGGATCAGTGTCTTCACCCTCCTGAGGTCACTGGCCTATAACTTGTGGGGACACCTGGGGCAGGGTATCAGGATCAGCGCCTTCACCCTCCTGAGGTCACTGACCTATAACTTGTGGGATAGACCTGGGGCAGGGTACCAGGATCAGTGTCTTCACCCTCCTGAGGTCACTGGCCTATAACTTGTGGGGACACCTGGGGCAGGGTATCAGGATCAGTGTCTTCACCCTCCTGAGGTCACTGACCTAAAACTTGTTGGATAGACCTGAGGCAGGGTATCAGGATCAGTGTCTTCACCCTCCTGAGGTCACTGACCTATAACTTATGGGATAGACCTGGGGCAGGGTATCAGGATCAGTGCCTTCACCCTCCTGAGGTCACTGACCTATAACTTGTGGGGACACCTGGGGCAGGGTATCAGGATCAGTGCCTTCACCCTCCTGAGGTCACTGACCTATAACTTGTGGGGACACGTGGGGCAGGGTATCAGGATCAGTGCCTTCACCCTCCTGAGGTCACTGACCTATAACTTGTGGGATAGACCTGGGGCAGGGTATCAGGATCAGTGTCTTCACCCTCCTGAGGTCACTGACCTATAACTTGTCGGATAGAACTGGTGCAGGGTATCAGGATCAGTGCCTTCATCTTCCTGAGGTCACTGACCTATAACTTGTGGGGACACCTGGGGCAGGGTATCAGGATCAGTGTCTTCACCCTCCTGAGGTCACTGACCTATAACTTGTGGGGACACCTGGGGCAGGGTATCAGGATCTGTGTCTTCACCCTCCTGAGGTCACTGACCTATAACTTGTGGGGACATCTGGGGCAGGGTATCAGGATCAGTGTCTTCACCCTCCAAAGGTCACTGACCTATAACTTGTGGGGACACCTGGGGCAGGGTATCAGGATCTGTGTCTTCACCCTCCTGAGGTCACTGACCTATAACTTGTGGGATAGACCTGGTGCAGGGTATAAGGATCAGTGACTTCACCCTCCTGAGGTCACTGACCTATAAGTTGTGGGGACACCTGGGGCAGGGTATCAGGATCAGTGTCTTCACCCTCCTGAGGTCACTGACCTATAACTTGTGGGGACACCTGGGGCAGGGTATCAGGATCAGTGTCTTCACCCTCCTGAGGTCACTGACCTATAACTTGTGGGGACACCTGGGGCAGGGTATCAGGATCAGTGTCTTCACCCTCCTGAGGTCACTGACCTATAACTTGTGGGGACACCTGGGGCAGGGTATCAGGATCTGTGTCTTCACCCTCCTGAGGTCACTGACCTATAACTTGTGGGGACATCTGGGGCAGGGTATCAGGATCAGTGTCTTCACCCTCCAAAGGTCACTGACCTATAACTTGTGGGGACATCTGGGGCAGGGTATCAGGATCTGTGTCTTCACCCTCCTGAGGTCACTGACCTATAACTTGTGGGATAGACCTGGTGCAGGGTATCAGGATCAGTGACTTCACCCTCCTGAGGTCACTGACCTATAAGTTGTGGGGACACCTGGGGCAGGGTATCAGGATCAGTGTCTTCACCCTCCTGAGGTCACTGACCTATAACTTGTGGGGACACCTGGGGCAGGGTATCAGGATCAGTGTCTTCACCCTCCTGAGGTCACTGACCTATAATTTGTGGGGACACCTGGGGCAGGGTATCAGGATCAGTGCCTTCACCCTCCTGAGGTCACTGACCTATAACTTGTGGGGACACCTGGGGCAGGGTATCAGGATCAGCGCCTTCACCCTCCTGAGGTCACTGACCTATAACTTGTGGGATAGACCTGGGGCAGGGTATCAGGATCAGTGTCTTCACCCTCCTGAGGTCACTGACCTATAACTTGTGGGGACACCTGGGGCAGGGTATCAGGATCAGTGCCTTCACCCTCCTGAGGTCGCTGACCTATAACTTGTGGGATAGACCTGGGGCAGGGTATCAGGATCAGTGCCTTCACCCTCCTGAGGTCACTGACCTATAACTTGTGGGATAGTCCTGGGGCAGGGTATCAGGATCAGTGTCTTCACCCTCCTGAGGTCACTGGCCTATAACTTGTGGGATAGACCTGGGGCAGGGTATCAGGATCAGTGCCTTCACCCTCCTGAGGTCACTGACCTATAACTTGTGGGGACACCTGGGGCAGGGTATCAGGATCAGTGTCTTCACCCTCCTGAGGTCACTGACCTATAACTTGTGGGGACACCTGGGGCAGGGTATCAGGATCAGTGCCTTCACCCTCCTGAGGTCACTGACCTATAACTTGTGGGGACACCTGGGGCAGAGTATCAGGATCAGTGCCTTCACCCTCCTGAGGTCACCGGCCTATAACTTGTGGGATAGACCTGGGGCAGGGTATCAGGATCAGTGTCTTCACCCTCCTGAGGTCACTGACCTATAACTTGTGGGGACACCTGGGGCAGGGTATCAGGATCAGTGCCTTCACCCTCCTGAGGTCACTGACCTATAACTTGTGGGGACACCTGGGGCAGGGTATCAGGATCAGTGCCTTCACCCTCCTGAGGTCACTGACCTATAACTTGTGGGGACACCTGGGTCAGGGTATCAGGATCAGTGCCTTCACCCTCCTGAGGTCACTGACCTATAACTTGTGGGGACACCTGGGGCAGGGTATCAGGATCAGAGTCTTCACCCTCCTGAGGTCACTGCCCTATAACTTGTGGGGACACCTGGGGCAGGGTATCAGGATCAGTGTCTTCACCCTCCTGAGGTCACTGATCTATAACTTGTGGGGACACCTGGGGCAGGGTATCAGGATCAGCGCCTTCACCCTCCTGAGGTCACTGACCTATAACTTGTGGGGAAACCTGGGGCAGGGTATCAGGATCAGCGCCTTCACCCTCCTGAGGTCACTGACCTATAACTTGTGGGGACACCTGGGTCAGGGTATCAGGATCAGTGCCTTCACCCTCCTGAGGTCACTGACCTATAACTTGTGGGGACACCTGGGGCAGGGTATCAGGATCAGCGCCTTCACCCTCCTGAGGTCACTGACCTATAACTTGTGGGGACACCTGGGGCAGGGTATCAGGATAAGTGCCTTCACCCTCCTGAGGTCATTGACCTATAACTTGTGGGATAGACCTGGGGCAGGGTATCAGGATCAGTGTGTTCACCCTCCTGAGGTCACTGACCTATAACTTGTGGGGACACCTGGGGCAGGGTATCAGGATCGGTGCCTTCACCCTCCTGAGGTCACTGATCTATAACTTGTGGGATAGACCTGGGGCAGGGTATCAGGATCAGCGCCTTCACCCTCCTGAGGTCACTAACCTATAACTTGTGGGATAGACCTGGGGCAGGGTATCAGGATCAGTGCCTTCACACTCCTGAGGTCACTGACCTATAACTTGTGGGATAGACCTGGGGCAGGGTATCAGGATCAGTGCCTTCACCCTCCTGAGGTCACTGACCTATAACTTGTGGAGACACCTGGGGCAGGGTATCAGGATCAGCGCCTTCACCCTCCTGAGGTCACTGACCTATAACTTGTGGGATAGACCTGGGGCAGGGTACCAGGATCAGTGTCTTCACCCTCCTGAGGTCACTGGCCTATAACTTGTGGGGACACCTGGGGCAGGGTATCAGGATCAGTGTCTTCACCCTCCTGAGGTCACTGACCTAAAACTTGTTGGATAGACCTGAGGCAGGGTATCAGGATCAGTGTCTTCACCCTCCTGAGGTCACTGACCTATAACTTATGGGATAGACCTGGGGCAGGGTATCAGGATCAGTGCCTTCACCCTCCTGAGGTCACTGACCTATAACTTGTGGGGACACCTGGGGCAGGGTATCAGGATCAGTGCCTTCACCCTCCTGAGGTCACTGACCTATAACTTGTGGGATAGACCTGGTGCAGGGTATCAGGATCAGTGCCTTCACCCTCCTGAGGTCACTGACCTATAACTTGTGGGATAGACCTGGGGCAGGGTATCAGGATCAGTGTCTTCACCCTCCTGAGGTCACTGACCTATAACTTGTGGGATAGAACTGGTGCAGGGTATCAGGATCAGTGCCTTCATCCTCCTGAGGTCACTGACCTATAACTTGTGGGGACACCTGGGGCAGGGTATCAGGATCAGTGTCTTCACCCTCCTGAGGTCACTGACCTATAACTTGTGGGGACACCTGGGGCAGGGTATCAGGATCTGTGTCTTCACCCTCCTGAGGTCACTGACCTATAACTTGTGGGGACATCTGGGGCAGGGTATCAGGATCAGTGTCTTCACCCTCCAAAGGTCACTGACCTATAACTTGTGGGGACACCTGGGGCAGGGTATCAGGATCTGTGTCTTCACCCTCCTGAGGTCACTGACCTATAACTTGTGGGATAGACCTGGTGCAGGGTATCAGGATCAGTGACTTCACCCTCCTGAGGTCACTGACCTATAAGTTGTGGGGACACCTGGGGCAGGGTATCAGGATCAGTGTCTTCACCCTCCTGAGGTCACTGGCCTATAACTTGTGGGGACACCTGGGGCAGGGTATCAGGAACAGTGCCTTCACCCTCCTGAGGTCACTGACCTATAACCTGTGGGATAGACCTGGGGCAGGGTATCAGGATCAGTGTCTTCACCCTCCTGAGGTCACTGACCTATAACTTGTGGGGACACCAGGGGCAGTGTATTAGGATCAGTGTCTTCACCCTCCTGAGGTCACTGACCTATAACTTGTGGGATTGACCTGGGGCAGGGTATCAGGATCAGTGTCTTCACCCTCCTGAGGTCACTGACCTATAACTTGTGGGGACACCTGGGGCAGGGTATCAGGATCAGTGCCTTCACCCTCCTGAGGTCACTGACCTATAACTTGTGGGATAGACCTAGGGCACGGTATCAGGATCAGTGTCTTCACCCTCCTGAGGTCACTGACCTATAACTTGTGGGGACACCTGGGGCAGGGTATCAGGATCAGTGCCTTCACCCTCCTGAGGTCACTGATCAATAACTTTTGGGGACACGTGGGGCAGGGTATCAGGATCAGTGCCTTCACCCTCCTGAGGTCACTGACCTATAACTTGTGGGGACACGTGGGGCAGGGTATCAGGATCAGTGCCTTCACCCTCCTGAGGTCACTGACCTATAACTTGTGGTATAGACCTGGGGCAGGGTATCAGGATCAGTGCCTTCACCCTCCTGAGGTCACTGACCTATAACTTGTGGGGACACCTGGGGCAGGGTATCAGGATCAGTGTCTTCACCCTCCTGAGGTCACTGACCTATAACTTGTGGGATAAACCTGGGGCAGGGTATCAGGATCAGTGTCTTCACCCTCCTGAGGTCACTGACCTATAACTTGTGGGGACACCTGGGGCAGGGTATCAGGATCAGTGCCTTCACCCTCCTGAGGTCACTGACCAATAACTTGTGGGAAAGACCTGGGGCAGGGTATCAGGATCAGTGCCTTCACCCTCCTGAGGTCACTGACCTATAACTTGTGGGATAGACATGGGGCAGGGTATCAGGATCAGTGTCTTCACCCTCCTGAGGTCACTGACCTATAACTTGTGGGATAGACCTGGGGCAGGGTATCGGGATCAGTGTCTTCACCCTCCTGAGGTCACTGACCTATAACTTGTGGGGACACCTGGGGCAGGGTATCAGGATCAGTGTCTTCACCCTCCTGAGGTCACTGACCTATAACTTTTGGGATAGACCTAGGGCAGGGTATCAGGATCAGTGCCTTCACCCTGCTGAGGTCACTGACCTATAACTTGTGGGGACACCTGGGGCAGGGTATCAGGATCAGTGCCTTCACCCTCCTGAGGTCACTGACCTATAACTTGTGGGATAGACCTGGGGCAGGGTATCAGGATCAGTGTCTTCACCCTCCTGAGGTCACTGACCTATAACTTGTGGGATAGACATGGGGCAGGGTATCAGGATCAGTGTCTTCACCCTCCTGAGGTCACTGACCTATAACTTGTGGGATAGACCTGGGGCATGGTATCAGGATCAGTGCCTTCACCCTCCTGAGGTCACTGACGGATAACTTGTGGGGACACCTGGGGCAGGGTATCAGGATCAGTGTCTTCACCCTCCTGAGGTCACTGGCCTATAACTTGTGGGGACACCTGGGGCAGGGTATCAGGATCAGTGTCTTCACCCTCCTGAGGTCACTGACCTATAACTTGTGGGGACACCTGGGGCAGGGTATCAGGATCAGTGCCTTTACCCTCCTGAGGTCACTGACCTATAACTTGTGGGGACACCAAGGGCAGGGTATCAGGATCAGTGTCTTCACCCTCCTGAGGTCACTGACCTATAACTTGTGGGATAGACCTGGGGCAGGGTATCAGGATCAGTGTCTTCACCCTCCTGAGGTCACTGGCCTATAACTTGTGGGATAGACCTGGGGCAGGGTATCAGGATCAGTGTCTTCACCCTCCTGAGGTCACTGACCTTTCACTTGTGGGGACACCTGGGGCAGGGTATCAGGATCAGTGCCTTCACCCTCCTGAGGTCACTGACCTATAACTTGTGGGGACACCTGGGGCAGGGTATCAGGATCAGTGTCTTCACCCTCCTGAGGTCACTGACCTATAGCTTGTGGGATAGACCTGGGGCAGGGTATCAGGATCACTGCCTTCACACTCCTGAGGTCACTGACCTATAACTTGTGGGGACACCTGGGGCAGGGTATCAGGATCAGTGTCTTCACCCTCCTGAGGTCACTGACCTATAGCTTGTGGGATAGACCTGGGGCAGGGTATCAGGATCAGTGTCTTCACCCTCCTGAGGTCACTGACTTATAGCTTGTGGGATAGACCTGGGGCAGGGTATCAGGATCAGTGTCTTCACCCTCCTGAGGTCACTGACCTATAACTTGTGGGATAGACCTGGGGCAGGGTATCAGGATCAGTGCCTTCACCCTCCTGAGGTCACTGACCTATAACTTGTGGGGACACCTGGGGCAGGGTATCAGGATCAGTGCCTTCACACTCCTGAGGTCACTGACCTATAACTTGTGCGGACACCTGGGGCAGGGTATCAGGATCAGTGTCTTCACCCTCCTGAGGTCACTGACCTATAACTTGTGGGGACACCTGGGGCAGGGTATCAGGATCAGTGTCTTCACCCTCCTGAGGTCACTGACCTATAACTTGTGGGGACACCTGGGGCAGGGTATCAGGATCAGTGTCTTCACCCTCCTGAGGTCACTGACCTATAACTTGTGGGATAGACCTGGGGCAGGGTATCAGGATCAGTGTCTTCACCCTCCTGAGGTCACTGGCCTATAACTTGTGGGGACACCTGGGGCAGTGTATCAGGATCAGTGTCTTCACCCTCCTGAGGTCACTGACCTATAACTTGTGGGGACACCTGGGGCAGGGTATCAGGATCAGTGCCTTCACCCTCCTGAGGTCACTGACCTATAACTTGTGGGATAGACCTGGGGCAGGGTATCAGGATCAGTGTCTTCACCCTCCTGAGGTCACTGACCTAAAACTTGTTGGATAGACCTGAGGCAGGGTATCAGGATCAGTGTCTTCACCCTCCTGAGGTCACTGACCTATAACTTATGGGATAGACCTGGGGCAGGGTATCAGGATCAGTGCCTTCACCCTCCTGAGGTCACTGACCTATAACTTGTGGGGACACCTGGGGCAGGGTATCAGGATCAGTGCCTTCACCCTCCTGAGGTCACTGACCTATAACTTGTGGGATAGACCTGGTGCAGGGTATCAGGATCAGTGCCTTCACCCTCCTGAGGTCACTGACCTATAACTTGTGGGATAGACCTGGGGCAGGGTATCAGGATCAGTGTCTTCACCCTCCTGAGGTCACTGACCTATAACTTGTGGGATAGAACTGGTGCAGGGTATCAGGATCAGTGCCTTCATCCTCCTGAGGTCACTGACCTATAACTTGTGGGGACACCTGGGGCAGGGTATCAGGATCAGTGTCTTCACCCTCCTGAGGTCACTGACCTATAACTTGTGGGGACACCTGGGGCAGGGTATCAGGATCTGTGTCTTCACCCTCCTGAGGTCACTGACCTATAACTTGTGGGGACATCTGGGGCAGGGTATCAGGATCAGTGTCTTCACCCTCCAAAGGTCACTGACCTATAACTTGTGGGGACACCTGGGGCAGGGTATCAGGATCTGTGTCTTCACCCTCCTGAGGTCACTGACCTATAACTTGTGGGATAGACCTGGTGCAGGGTATCAGGATCAGTGACTTCACCCTCCTGAGGTCACTGACCTATAAGTTGTGGGGACACCTGGGGCAGGGTATCAGGATCAGTGTCTTCACCCTCCTGAGGTCACTGGCCTATAACTTGTGGGGACACCTGGGGCAGGGTATCAGGATCAGTGCCTTCACCCTCCTGAGGTCACTGACCTATAACTTGTGGGATAGACCTGGGGCAGGGTATCAGGATCAGTGTCTTCACCCTCCTGAGGTCACTGACCTATAACTTGTGGGGACACCAGGGGCAGTGTATTAGGATCAGTGTCTTCACCCTCCTGAGGTCACTGACCTATAACTTGTGGGATTGACCTGGGGCAGGGTATCAGGATCAGTGTCTTCACCCTCCTGAGGTCACTGACCTATAACTTGTGGGGACACCTGGGGCAGGGTATCAGGATCAGTGCCTTCACCCTCCTGAGGTCACTGACCTATAACTTGTGGGATAGACCTAGGGCACGGTATCAGGATCAGTGTCTTCACCCTCCTGAGGTCACTGACCTATAACTTGTGGGGACACCTGGGGCAGGGTATCAGGATCAGTGCCTTCACCCTCCTGAGGTCACTGATCAATAACTTTTGGGGACACGTGGGGCAGGGTATCAGGATCAGTGCCTTCACCCTCCTGAGGTCACTGACCTATAACTTGTGGGGACACGTGGGGCAGGGTATCAGGATCAGTGCCTTCACCCTCCTGAGGTCACTGACCTATAACTTGTGGGATAGACCTGGGGCAGGGTATCAGGATCAGTGCCTTCACCCTCCTGAGGTCACTGACCTATAACTTGTGGGGACACCTGGGGCAGGGTATCAGGATCAGTGTCTTCACCCTCCTGAGGTCACTGACCTATAACTTGTGGGATAAACCTGGGGCAGGGTATCAGGATCAGTGTCTTCACCCTCCTGAGGTCACTGACCTATAACTTGTGGGGACACCTGGGGCAGGGTATCAGGATCAGTGCCTTCACCCTCCTGAGGTCACTGACCAATAACTTGTGGGAAAGACCTGGGGCAGGGTATCAGGATCAGTGCCTTCACCCTCCTGAGGTCACTGACCTATAACTTGTGGGATAGACATGGGGCAGGGTATCAGGATCAGTGTCTTCACCCTCCTGAGGTCACTGACCTATAACTTGTGGGATAGACCTGGGGCAGGGTATCAGGATCAGTGTCTTCACCCTCCTGAGGTCACTGACCTATAACTTGTGGGGACACCTGGGGCAGGGTATCAGGATCAGTGTCTTCACCCTCCTGAGGTCACTGACCTATAACTTTTGGGATAGACCTAGGGCAGGGTATCAGGATCAGTGCCTTCACCCTGCTGAGGTCACTGACCTATAACTTGTGGGGACACCTGGGGCAGGGTATCAGGATCAGTGCCTTCACCCTCCTGAGGTCACTGACCTATAACTTGTGGGATAGACCTGGGGCAGGGTATCAGGATCAGTGTCTTCACCCTCCTGAGGTCACTGACCTATAACTTGTGGGATAGACATGGGGCAGGGTATCAGGATCAGTGTCTTCACCCTCCTGAGGTCACTGACCTATAACTTGTGGGATAGACCTGGGGCATGGTATCAGGATCAGTGCCTTCACCCTCCTGAGGTCACTGACGGATAACTTGTGGGGACACCTGGGGCAGGGTATCAGGATCAGTGTCTTCACCCTCCTGAGGTCACTGGCCTATAACTTGTGGGGACACCTGGGGCAGGGTATCAGGATCAGTGTCTTCACCCTCCTGAGGTCACTGACCTATAACTTGTGGGGACACCTGGGGCAGGGTATCAGGATCAGTGCCTTTACCCTCCTGAGGTCACTGACCTATAACTTGTGGGGACACCAAGGGCAGGGTATCAGGATCAGTGTCTTCACCCTCCTGAGGTCACTGACCTATAACTTGTGGGATAGACCTGGGGCAGGGTATCAGGATCAGTGTCTTCACCCTCCTGAGGTCACTGGCCTATAACTTGTGGGATAGACCTGGGGCAGGGTATCAGGATCAGTGTCTTCACCCTCCTGAGGTCACTGACCTTTCACTTGTGGGGACACCTGGGGCAGGGTATCAGGATCAGTGCCTTCACCCTCCTGAGGTCACTGACCTATAACTTGTGGGGACACCTGGGGCAGGGTATCAGGATCAGTGTCTTCACCCTCCTGAGGTCACTGACCTATAGCTTGTGGGATAGACCTGGGGCAGGGTATCAGGATCACTGCCTTCACACTCCTGAGGTCACTGACCTATAACTTGTGGGGACACCTGGGGCAGGGTATCAGGATCAGTGTCTTCACCCTCCTGAGGTCACTGACCTATAGCTTGTGGGATAGACCTGGGGCAGGGTATCAGGATCAGTGTCTTCACCCTCCTGAGGTCACTGACTTATAGCTTGTGGGATAGACCTGGGGCAGGGTATCAGGATCAGTGTCTTCACCCTCCTGAGGTCACTGACCTATAACTTGTGGGATAGACCTGGGGCAGGGTATCAGGATCAGTGCCTTCACCCTCCTGAGGTCACTGACCTATAACTTGTGGGGACACCTGGGGCAGGGTATCAGGATCAGTGCCTTCACACTCCTGAGGTCACTGACCTATAACTTGTGCGGACACCTGGGGCAGGGTATCAGGATCAGTGTCTTCACCCTCCTGAGGTCACTGACCTATAACTTGTGGGGACACCTGGGGCAGGGTATCAGGATCAGTGTCTTCACCCTCCTGAGGTCACTGACCTATAACTTGTGGGGACACCTGGGGCAGGGTATCAGGATCAGTGTCTTCACCCTCCTGAGGTCACTGACCTATAACTTGTGGGATAGACCTGGGGCAGGGTATCAGGATCAGTGTCTTCACCCTCCTGAGGTCACTGGCCTATAACTTGTGGGGACACCTGGGGCAGTGTATCAGGATCAGTGTCTTCACCCTCCTGAGGTCACTGACCTATAACTTGTGGGGACACCTGGGGCAGGGTATCAGGATCAGTGCCTTCACCCTCCTGAGGTCACTGACCTATAACTTGTGGGATAGACCTGGGGCAGGGTATCAGGATCAGTGTCTTCACCCTCCTGAGGTCACTGGCCTATAACTTGTGGGATAGACCTGGGGCAGGGTATCAGGATCAGTGTCTTCACCCTCCTGAGGTCGCTGACCTATAACTTGTGGGATAGACCTGGGGCAGGGTATCAGGATCAGTGTCTTCACCCTCCTGAGGTCACTGACCTATAACTTGTGGGAACACCTGGGGCAGGGTATCAGGATCAGTGCCTTCACCCTCCTGAGGTCACTGACCTATAACTTGTGGGGACACCTGGGGCAGGGTATCAGGATCAGTGCCTTCACCCTCCTGAGGTCGCTGATCTATAACTTGTGGGATAGACCTGGGGCAGGGTATCAGGATCAGTTTCTTCACCCACCTGAGGTCGCTGACCTATAACTTGTGGGGACACCTGGGGCAGGGGATCAGGATCAGTGCCTTCACCCTCCTGAGGTCACTGACCTATAACTTGTGGGTAGACCTGGGGCAGGGTATCAGGATCAGTGACTTCACCCTGCTGAGGTCACTGACCTATAACTTGTGGGGACACCTGGGGCAGGGTATCAGGATCAGTGTCTTCACCCTCCTGAGGTCACTGACCTATAACTTGTGGGATAGACCTGGGGCAGGGTATCAGGATCAGTGTATTCACCCTCCTGAGGTCACTGACCTATAACTTGTGGGGACACCTGGGGCAGGGTATCATGATCAGTGCCTTCACACTCCTGAGGTCACTGACCTATAACTTGTGGGGACACCTGGGGCAGGGTATCAGGATCAGTGTCTTCACCCTCCTGAGGTCACTGACCTATAACTTGTGGGGACACCTGGGGCAGGGTATCAGGATCAGTGTCTTCACCCTCCTGAGGTCACTGACCTATAACTTGTGGGATAGACCTGGGGCAGGGTATCAGGATCAGTGTCTTCACCCTCCTGAGGTCACTGACCTATAACTTGTGGGGACACCTGGGGCAGGGTATCAGGATCAGTGTCTTCACCCTCCTGAGGTCACTGACCTATAACTTGTGGGATAAACCTGGGGCAGGGTATCAGGATCAGTGTCTTCACCCTCCTGAGGTCACTGACCTATAACTTGTGGGGACACCTGGGGCAGGGTATCAGGATCAGTGCCTTCACCCTCCTGAGGTCACTGACCAATAACTTGTGGGATAGACCTGGGGCAGGGTATCAGGATCAGTGCCTTCACCCTCCTGAGGTCACTGACCTATAACTTGTGGGATAGACATGGGGCAGGGTATCAGGATCAGTGTCTTCACCCTCCTGAGGTCACTGACCTATAACTTGTGGGATAGACCTGGGGCAGGGTATCAGGATCAGTGCCTTCACCCTCCTGAGGTCACTGACCTATAACTTGTGGGGACACCTGGGGCAGGGTATCAGGATCAGTGTCTTCACCCTCCTGAGGTCACTGACCTATAACTTTTGGGATAGACCTAGGGCAGGGTATCAGGATCAGTGCCTTCACCCTCCTGAGGTCACTGACCTATAACTTGTGGGGACACCTGGGGCAGGGTATCAGGATCAGTGCCTTCACCCTCCTGAGGTCACTGACCTATAACTTGTGGGATAGACCTGGGGCAGGGTATCAGGATCAGTGTCTTCACCCTCCTGAGGTCACTGACCTATAACTTGTGGGATAGACATGGGGCAGGGTATCAGGATCAGTGTCTTCACCCTCCTGAGGTCACTGACCTATAACTTGTGGGATAGACCTGGGGCATGGTATCAGGATCAGTGTCTTCACCCTCCTGAGGTCACTGACGGATAACTTGTGGGGACACCTGGGGCAGGGTATCAGGATCAGTGTCTTCACCCTCCTGAGGTCACTGGCCTATAACTTGTGGGGACACCTGGGGCAGGGTATCAGGATCAGTGTCTTCACCCTCCTGAGGTCACTGACCTATAACTTGTGGGGACACCAAGGGCAGGGTATCAGGATCAGTGTCTTCACCCTCCTGAGGTCACTGACCTATAACTTGTGGGATAGACCTGGGGCAGGGTATCAGGATCAGTGTCTTCACCCTCCTGAGGTCACTGACCTATAACTTGTGGGGACACCTGGGGCAGGGTATCAGGATCAGTGTATTCACCCTCCTGAGGTCACTGACCTATAACTTGTGGGGACACCTGGGGCAGGGTATCATGATCAGTGCCTTCACACTCCTGAGGTCACTGACCTATAACTTGTGGGGACACCTGGGGCAGGGTATCAGGATCAGTGTCTTCACCCTCCTGAGGTCACTGACCTATAACTTGTGGGGACACCTGGGGCAGGGTATCAGGATCAGTGTCTTCACCCTCCTGAGGTCACTGACCTATAACTTGTGGGATAGACCTGGGGCAGGGTATCAGGATCAGTGTCTTCACCCTCCTGAGGTCACTGACCTATAACTTGTGGGGACACCTGGGGCAGGGTATCAGGATCAGTGTCTTCACCCTCCTGAGGTCACTGACCTATAACTTGTGGGATAAACCTGGGGCAGGGTATCAGGATCAGTGTCTTCACCCTCCTGAGGTCACTGACCTATAACTTGTGGGGACACCTGGGGCAGGGTATCAGGATCAGTGCCTTCACCCTCCTGAGGTCACTGACCAATAACTTGTGGGATAGACCTGGGGCAGGGTATCAGGATCAGTGCCTTCACCCTCCTGAGGTCACTGACCTATAACTTGTGGGATAGACATGGGGCAGGGTATCAGGATCAGTGTCTTCACCCTCCTGAGGTCACTGACCTATAACTTGTGGGATAGACCTGGGGCAGGGTATCAGGATCAGTGTCTTCACCCTCCTGAGGTCACTGACCTATAACTTGTGGGGACACCTGGGGCAGGGTATCAGGATCAGTATCTTCACCCTCCTGAGGTCACTGACCTATAACTTTTGGGATAGACCTAGGGCAGGGTATCAGGATCAGTGCCTTCACCCTGCTGAGGTCACTGACCTATAACTTGTGGGGACACCTGGGGCAGGGTATCAGGATCAGTGCCTTCACCCTCCTGAGGTCACTGACCTATAACTTGTGGGATAGACCTGGGGCAGGGTATCAGGATCAGTGTCTTCACCCTCCTGAGGTCACTGACCTATAACTTGTGGGATAGACCTGGGGCAGGGTATCAGGATCAGTGTCTTCACCCTCCTGAGGTCACTGACCTATAACTTGTGGGATAGATCTGGGGCATGGTATCAGGATCAGTGCCTTCACCCTCCTGAGGTCACTGACGGATAACTTGTGGGGACACCTGGGGCAGGGTATCAGGATCAGTGTCTTCACCCTCCTGAGGTCACTGGCCTATAACTTGTGGGGACACCTGGGGCAGGGTATCAGGATCAGTGTCTTCACCCTCCTGAGGTCACTGACCTATAACTTGTGGGGACACCTGGGGCAGGGTATCAGGATCAGTGCCTTTACCCTCCTGAGGTCACTGACCTATAACTTGTGGGGACACCAAGGGCAGGGTATCAGGATCAGTGTCTTCACCCTCCTGAGGTCACTGACCTATAACTTGTGGGATAGACCTGGGGCAGGGTATCAGGATCAGTGTCTTCACCCTCCTGAGGTCACTGGCCTATAACTTGTGGGATAGACCTGGGGCAGGGTATCAGGATCAGTGTCTTCACCCTCCTGAGGTCACTGACCTTTCACTTGTGGGGACACCTGGGGCAGGGTATCAGGATCAGTGCCTTCACCCTCCTGAGGTCACTGACCTATAACTTGTGGGGACACCTGGGGCAGGGTATCAGGATCAGTGTCTTCACCCTCCTGAGGTCACTGACCTATAGCTTGTGGGATAGACCTGGGGCAGGGTATCAGGATCACTGCCTTCACACTCCTGAGGTCACTGACCTATAACTTGTGGGGACACCTGGGGCAGGGTATCAGGATCAGTGTCTTCACCCTCCTGAGGTCACTGACCTATAGCTTGTGGGATAGACCTGGGGCAGGGTATCAGGATCAGTGTCTTCACCCTCCTGAGGTCACTGACTTATAGCTTGTGGGATAGACCTGGGGCAGGGTATCAGGATCAGTGTCTTCACCCTCCTGAGGTCACTGACCTATAACTTGTGGGATAGACCTGGGGCAGGGTATCAGGATCAGTGCCTTCACCCTCCTGAGGTCACTGACCTATAACTTGTGGGGACACCTGGGGCAGGGTATCAGGATCAGTGCCTTCACACTCCTGAGGTCACTGACCTATAACTTGTGCGGACACCTGGGGCAGGGTATCAGGATCAGTGTCTTCACCCTCCTGAGGTCACTGACCTATAACTTGTGGGGACACCTGGGGCAGGGTATCAGGATCAGTGTCTTCACCCTCCTGAGGTCACTGACCTATAACTTGTGGGGACACCTGGGGCAGGGTATCAGGATCAGTGTCTTCACCCTCCTGAGGTCACTGACCTATAACTTGTGGGATAGACCTGGGGCAGGGTATCAGGATCAGTGTCTTCACCCTCCTGAGGTCACTGGCCTATAACTTGTGGGGACACCTGGGGCAGTGTATCAGGATCAGTGTCTTCACCCTCCTGAGGTCACTGACCTATAACTTGTGGGGACACCTGGGGCAGGGTATCAGGATCAGTGCCTTCACCCTCCTGAGGTCACTGACCTATAACTTGTGGGATAGACCTGGGGCAGGGTATCAGGATCAGTGTCTTCACCCTCCTGAGGTCACTGGCCTATAACTTGTGGGATAGACCTGGGGCAGGGTATCAGGATCAGTGTCTTCACCCTCCTGAGGTCGCTGACCTATAACTTGTGGGATAGACCTGGGGCAGGGTATCAGGATCAGTGTCTTCACCCTCCTGAGGTCACTGACCTTTCACTTTTGGGAACACCTGGGGCAGGGTATCAGGATCAGTGCCTTCACCCTCCTGAGGTCACTGACCTATAACTTGTGGTGACACCTGGGGCAGGGTATCAGGATCAGTGCCTTCACCCTCCTGAGGTCGCTGATCTATAACTTGTGGGATAGACCTGGGGCAGGGTATCAGCATCAGTTTCTTCACCCACCTGAGGTCGCTGACCTATAACTTGTGGGGACACCTGGGGCAGGGGATCAGGATCAGTGCCTTCACCCTCCTGAGGTCACTGACCTATAACTTGTGGGTAGACCTGGGGCAGGGTATCAGGATCAGTGCCTTCACCCTGCTGAGGTCACTGACCTATAACTTGTGGGGACACCTGGGGCAGGGTATCAGGATCAGTATCTTCACCCTCCTGAGGTCACTGACCTATAACTTTTGGGATAGACCTAGGGCAGGGTATCAGGATCAGTGCCTTCACCCTGCTGAGGTCACTGACCTATAACTTGTGGGGACACCTGGGGCAGGGTATCAGGATCAGTGCCTTCACCCTCCTGAGGTCACTGACCTATAACTTGTGGGATAGACCTGGGGCAGGGTATCAGGATCAGTGTCTTCACCCTCCTGAGGTCACTGACCTATAACTTGTGGGATAGACCTGGGGCAGGGTATCAGGATCAGTGTCTTCACCCTCCTGAGGTCACTGACCTATAACTTGTGGGATAGACCTGGGGCATGGTATCAGGATCAGTGCCTTCACCCTCCTGAGGTCACTGACGGATAACTTGTGGGGACACCTGGGGCAGGGTATCAGGATCAGTGTCTTCACCCTCCTGAGGTCACTGGCCTATAACTTGTGGGGACACCTGGGGCAGGGTATCAGGATCAGTGTCTTCACCCTCCTGAGGTCACTGACCTATAACTTGTGGGGACACCTGGGGCAGGGTATCAGGATCAGTGCCTTTACCCTCCTGAGGTCACTGACCTATAACTTGTGGGGACACCAAGGGCAGGGTATCAGGATCAGTGTCTTCACCCTCCTGAGGTCACTGACCTATAACTTGTGGGATAGACCTGGGGCAGGGTATCAGGATCAGTGTCTTCACCCTCCTGAGGTCACTGGCCTATAACTTGTGGGATAGACCTGGGGCAGGGTATCAGGATCAGTGTCTTCACCCTCCTGAGGTCACTGACCTTTCACTTGTGGGGACACCTGGGGCAGGGTATCAGGATCAGTGCCTTCACCCTCCTGAGGTCACTGACCTATAACTTGTGGGGACACCTGGGGCAGGGTATCAGGATCAGTGTCTTCACCCTCCTGAGGTCACTGACCTATAGCTTGTGGGATAGACCTGGGGCAGGGTATCAGGATCACTGCCTTCACAATCCTGAGGTCACTGACCTATAACTTGTGGGGACACCTGGGGCAGGGTATCAGGATCAGTGTCTTCACCCTCCTGAGGTCACTGACCTATAGCTTGTGGGATAGACCTGGGGCAGGGTATCAGGATCAGTGTCTTCACCCTCCTGAGGTCACTGACTTATAGCTTGTGGGATAGACCTGGGGCAGGGTATCAGGATCAGTGTCTTCACCCTCCTGAGGTCACTGACCTATAACTTGTGGGATAGACCTGGGGCAGGGTATCAGGATCAGTGCCTTCACCCTCCTGAGGTCACTGACCTATAACTTGTGGGGACACCTGGGGCAGGGTATCAGGATCAGTGCCTTCACACTCCTGAGGTCACTGACCTATAACTTGTGCGGACACCTGGGGCAGGGTATCAGGATCAGTGTCTTCACCCTCCTGAGGTCACTGACCTATAACTTGTGGGGACACCTGGGGCAGGGTATCAGGATCAGTGTCTTCACCCTCCTGAGGTCACTGACCTATAACTTGTGGGGACACCTGGGGCAGGGTATCAGGATCAGTGTCTTCACCCTCCTGAGGTCACTGACCTATAACTTGTGGGATAGACCTGGGGCAGGGTATCAGGATCAGTGTCTTCACCCTCCTGAGGTCACTGGCCTATAACTTGTGGGGACACCTGGGGCAGTGTATCAGGATCAGTGTCTTCACCCTCCTGAGGTCACTGACCTATAACTTGTGGGGACACCTGGGGCAGGGTATCAGGATCAGTGCCTTCACCCTCCTGAGGTCACTGACCTATAACTTGTGGGATAGACCTGGGGCAGGGTATCAGGATCAGTGTCTTCACCCTCCTGAGGTCACTGGCCTATAACTTGTGGGATAGACCTGGGGCAGGGTATCAGGATCAGTGTCTTCACCCTCCTGAGGTCGCTGACCTATAACTTGTGGGATAGACCTGGGGCAGGGTATCAGGATCAGTGTCTTCACCCTCCTGAGGTCACTGACCTTTCACTTGTGGGAACACCTGGGGCAGGGTATCAGGATCAGTGCCTTCACCCTCCTGAGGTCACTGACCTATAACTTGTGGGGACACCTGGGGCAGGGTATCAGGATCAGTGCCTTCACCCTCCTGAGGTCGCTGATCTATAACTTGTGGGATAGACCTGGGGCAGGGTATCAGGATCAGTTTCTTCACCCACCTGAGGTCGCTGACCTATAACTTGTGGGGACACCTGGGGCAGGGGATCAGGATCAGTGCCTTCACCCTCCTGAGGTCACTGACCTATAACTTGTGGGTAGACCTGGGGCAGGGTATCAGGATCAGTGCCTTCACCCTGCTGAGGTCACTGACCTATAACTTGTGGGGACACCTGGGGCAGGGTATCAGGATCAGTGTCTTCACCCTCCTGAGGTCACTGACCTATAACTTGTGGGATAGACCTGGGGCAGGGTATCAGGATCAGTGTATTCACCCTCCTGAGGTCACTGACCTATAACTTGTGGGGACACCTGGGGCAGGGTATCATGATCAGTGCCTTCACACTCCTGAGGTCACTGACCTATAACTTGTGGGGACACCTGGGGCAGGGTATCAGGATCAGTGTCTTCACCCTCCTGAGGTCACTGACCTATAACTTGTGGGGACACCTGGGGCAGGGTATCAGGATCAGTGTCTTCACCCTCCTGAGGTCACTGACCTATAACTTGTGGGGACACCTGGGGCAGGGTATCAGGATCAGTGTCTTCACCCTCCTGAGGTCACTGACCTATAACTTGTGGGATAGACCTGGGGCAGGGTATCAGGATCAGTGTCTTCACCCTCCTGAGGTCACTGACCTATAACTTGTGGGGACACCTGGGGCAGGGTATCAGGATCAGTGTCTTCACCCTCCTGAGGTCACTGACCTATAACTTGTGGGATAAACCTGGGGCAGGGTATCAGGATCAGTGTCTTCACCCTACTGAGGTCACTGACCTATAACTTGTGGGGACACCTGGGGCAGGGTATCAGGATCAGTGCCTTCACCCTCCTGAGGTCACTGACCAATAACTTGTGGGATAGACCTGGGGCAGGGTATCAGGATCAGTGCCTTCACCCTCCTGAGGTCACTGACCTATAACTTGTGGGATAGACATGGGGCAGGGTATCAGGATCAGTGTCTTCACCCTCCTGAGGTCACTGACCTATAACTTGTGGGATAGACCTGGGGCAGGGTATCAGGATCAGTGTCTTCACCCTCCTGAGGTCACTGACCTATAACTTGTGGGGACACCTGGGACAGGGTATCAGGATCAGTGTCTTCACCCTCCTGAGGTCACTGACCTATAACTTTTGGGATAGACCTAGGGCAGGGTATCAGGATCAGTGCCTTCACCCTGCTGAGGTCACTGACCTATAACTTGTGGGGACACCTGGGGCAGGGTATCAGGATCAGTGCCTTCACCCTCCTGAGGTCACTGACCTATAACTTGTGGGATAGACCTGGGGCAGGGTATCAGGATCAGTGTCTTCACCCTCCTGAGGTCACTGACCTATAACTTGTGGGATAGACATGGGGCAGGGTATCAGGATCAGTGTCTTCACCCTCCTGAGGTCACTGACCTATAACTTGTGGGATAGACCTGGGGCATGGTATCAGGATCAGTGCCTTCACCCTCCTGAGGTCACTGACGGATAACTTGTGGGGACACCTGGGGCAGGGTATCAGGATCAGTGTCTTCACCCTCCTGAGGTCACTGGCCTATAACTTGTGGGGACACCTGGGGCAGGGTATCAGGATCAGTGTCTTCACCCTCCTGAGGTCACTGACCTATAACTTGTGGGGACACCTGGGGCAGGGTATCAGGATCAGTGCCTTTACCCTCCTGAGGTCACTGACCTATAACTTGTGGGGACACCAAGGGCAGGGTATCAGGATCAGTGTCTTCACCCTCCTGAGGTCACTGACCTATAACTTGTGGGATAGACCTGGGGCAGGGTATCAGGATCAGTGTCTTCACCCTCCTGAGGTCACTGGCCTATAACTTGTGGGATAGACCTGGGGCAGGGTATCAGGATCAGTGTCTTCACCCTCCTGAGGTCACTGACCTTTCACTTGTGGGGACACCTGGGGCAGGGTATCAGGATCAGTGCCTTCACCCTCCTGAGGTCACTGACCTATAACTTGTGGGGACACCTGGGGCAGGGTATCAGGATCAGTGTCTTCACCCTCCTGAGGTCACTGACCTATAGCTTGTGGGATAGACCTGGGGCAGGGTATCAGGATCACTGCCTTCACACTCCTGAGGTCACTGACCTATAACTTGTGGGGACACCTGGGGCAGGGTATCAGGATCAGTGTCTTCACCCTCCTGAGGTCACTGACCTATAGCTTGTGGGATAGACCTGGGGCAGGGTATCAGGATCAGTGTCTTCACCCTCCTGAGGTCACTGACTTATAGCTTGTGGGATAGACCTGGGGCAGGGTATCAGGATCAGTGTCTTCACCCTCCTGAGGTCACTGACCTATAACTTGTGGGATAGACCTGGGGCAGGGTATCAGGATCAGTGCCTTCACCCTCCTGAGGTCACTGACCTATAACTTGTGGGGACACCTGGGGCAGGGTATCAGGATCAGTGTCTTCACCCTCCTGAGGTCACTGACATATAACTTGTGGGGACACCTGGCGCAGGGTATCAGGATCAGTGTCTTCACCCTCCTGAGGTCACTGACCTATAACTTGTGGGATAGACCTGGGGCAGGGTATCAGGATCAGTGTCTTCACCCTCCTGAGGTCACTGGCATATAACTTGTGGGGACACCTGGGGCAGTGTATCAGGATCAGTGTCTTCACCCTCCTGAGGTCACTGACCTATAACTTGTGGGGACACCTGGGGCAGGGTATCAGGATCAGTGCCTTCACCCTCCTGAGGTCACTGACCTATAACTTGTGGGATAGACCTGGGGCAGGGTATCAGGATCAGTGTCTTCACCCTCCTGAGGTCACTGGCCTATAACTTGTGGGATAGACCTGGGGCAGGGTATCAGGATCAGTGTCTTCACCCTCCTGAGGTCGCTGACCTATAACTTGTGGGATAGACCTGGGGCAGGGTATCAGGATCAGTGTCTTCACCCTCCTGAGGTCACTGACCTTTCACTTGTGGGAACACCTGGGGCAGGGTATCAGGATCAGTGCCTTCACCCTCCTGAGGTCACTGACCTATAACTTGTGGGGACACCTGGGGCAGGGTATCAGGATCAGTGCCTTCACCCTCCTGAGGTCGCTGATCTATAACTTGTGGGATAGACCTGGGGCAGGGTATCAGGATCAGTTTCTTCACCCACCTGAGGTCGCTGACCTATAACTTGTGGGGACACCTGGGGCAGGGGATCAGGATCAGTGCCTTCACCCTCCTGAGGTCACTGACCTATAACTTGTGGGTAGACCTGGGGCAGGGTATCAGGATCAGTGCCTTCACCCTGCTGAGGTCACTGACCTATAACTTGTGGGGACACCTGGGGCAGGGTATCAGGATCAGTGTCTTCACCCTCCTGAGGTCACTGACCTATAACTTGTGGGATAGACCTGGGGCAGGGTATCAGGATCAGTGTATTCACCCTCCTGAGGTCACTGACCTATAACTTGTGGGGACACCTGGGGCAGGGTATCATGATCAGTGCCTTCACACTCCTGAGGTCACTGACCTATAACTTGTGGGGACACCTGGGGCAGGGTATCAGGATCAGTGTCTTCACCCTCCTGAGGTCACTGACCTATAACTTGTGGGGACACCTGGGGCAGGGTATCAGGATCAGTGTCTTCACCCTCCTGAGGTCACTGACCTATAACTTGTGGGATAGACCTGGGGCAGGGTATCAGGATCAGTGTCTTCACCCTCCTGAGGTTACTGACCTATAACTTGTGGGGACACCTGGGGCAGGGTATCAGGATCAGCGCCTTCACCCTCCTGAGGTCACTGACCTATAACTTGTGGGGACACCTGGGGCAGGGTATCAGGATAAGTGCCTTCACCCTCCTGAGGTCACTGACCTATAACTTGTGGGATAGACCTGGGGCAGGGTATCAGGATCAGTGTCTTCACCCTCCTGAGGTCACTGACCTATAACTTGTGGGGACACCTGGGGCAGGGTATCAGGATCGGTGCCTTCACCCTCCTGAGGTCACTGATCTATAACTTGT
Source organism: Pristiophorus japonicus (assembly GCF_044704955.1). Lineage (NCBI taxonomy): Eukaryota > Metazoa > Chordata > Chondrichthyes > Pristiophoridae > Pristiophorus > Pristiophorus japonicus. The sequence continues at coordinate 1,464,141 of NW_027250904.1, read as the reverse complement.
GGGATAGACCTGGGGCAGGGTATCAGGATCAGCGCCTTCACCCTCCTGAGGTCACTAACCTATAACTTGTGGGATAGACCTGGGGCAGGGTATCAGGATCAGTGCCTTCACACTCCTGAGGTCACTGACCTATAACTTGTGGGATAGACCTGGGGCAGGGTATCAGGATCAGTGCCTTCACCCTCCTGAGGTCACTGACCTATAACTTGTGGAGACACCTGGGGCAGGGTATCAGGATCAGCGCCTTCACCCTCCTGAGGTCACTGACCTATAACTTGTGGGATAGACCTGGGGCAGGGTACCAGGATCAGTGTCTTCACCCTCCTGAGGTCACTGGCCTATAACTTGTGGGGACACCTGGGGCAGGGTATCAGGATCAGTGTCTTCACCCTCCTGAGGTCACTGACCTAACACTTGTTGGATAGACCTGAGGCAGGGTATCAGGATCAGTGTCTTCACCCTCCTGAGGTCACTGACCTATAACTTATGGGATAGACCTGGGGCAGGGTATCAGGATCAGTGCCTTCACCCTCCTGAGGTCACTGACCTATAACTTGTGGGGACACCTGGGGCAGGGTATCAGGATCAGTGCCTTCACCCTCCTGAGGTCACTGACCTATAACTTGTGGGATAGACCTGGTGCAGGGTATCAGGATCAGTGCCTTCACCCTCCTGAGGTCACTGACCTATAACTTGTGGGATAGACCTGGGGCAGGGTATCAGGATCAGTGTCTTCACCCTCCTGAGGTCACTGACCTATAACTTGTGGGATAGAACTGGTGCAGGGTATCAGGATCAGTGCCTTCATCCTCCTGAGGTCACTGACCTATAACTTGTGGGGACACCTGGGGCAGGGTATCAGGATCAGTGTCTTCACCCTCCTGAGGTCACTGACCTATAACTTGTGGGGACACCTGGGGCAGGGTATCAGGATCTGTGTCTTCACCCTCCTGAGGTCACTGACCTATAACTTGTGGGGACATCTGGGGCAGGGTATCAGGATCAGTGTCTTCACCCTCCAAAGGTCACTGACCTATAACTTGTGTGGACACCTGGGGCAGGGTATCAGGATCTGTGTCTTCACCCTCCTGAGGTCACTGACCTATAACTTGTGGGATAGACCTGGTGCAGGGTATCAGGATCAGTGACTTCACCCTCCTGAGGTCACTGACCTATAAGTTGTGGGGACACCTGGGGCAGGGTATCAGGATCAGTGTCTTCACCCTCCTGAGGTCACTGGCCTATAACTTGTGGGGACACCTGGGGCAGGGTATCAGGATCAGTGCCTTCACCCTCCTGAGGTCACTGACCTATAACTTGTGGGATAGACCTGGGGCAGGGTATCAGGATCAGTGTCTTCACCCTCCTGAGGTCACTGACCTATAACTTGTGGGGACACCAGGGGCAGTGTATTAGGATCAGTGTCTTCACCCTCCTGAGGTCACTGACCTATAACTTGTGGGATTGACCTGGGGCAGGGTATCAGGATCAGTGTCTTCACCCTCCTGAGGTCACTGACCTATAACTTGTGGGGACACCTGGGGCAGGGTATCAGGATCAGTGCCTTCACCCTCATGAGGTCACTGACCTATAACTTGTGGGATAGACCTAGGGCAGGGTATCAGGATCAGTGTCTTCACCCTCCTGAGGTCACTGACCTATAACTTGTGGGGACACCTGGGGCAGGGTATCAGGATCAGTGCCTTCACCCTCCTGAGGTCACTGATCAATAACTTTTGGGGACACGTGGGGCAGGGTATCAGGATCAGTGCCTTCACCCTCCTGAGGTCACTGACCTATAACTTGTGGGGACACGTGGGGCAGGGTATCAGGATCAGTGCCTTCACCCTCCTGAGGTCACTGACCTATAACTTGTGGGATAGACCTGGGGCAGGGTATCAGGATCAGTGCCTTCACCCTCCTGAGGTCACTGACCTATAACTTGTGGGGACACCTGGGGCAGGGTATCAGGATCAGTGTCTTCACCCTCCTGAGGTCACTGACCTATAACTTGTGGGATAGACCTGGGGCAGGGTATCAGGATCAGTGTCTTCACCCTCCTGAGGTCACTGACCTATAACTTTTTGGATAGACCTGGGGCAGTGTATCAGGATCAGTGCCTTCACCCTGCTGAGGTCACTGACCTATAACTTGTGGGGACACCTGGGGCAGGGTATCAGGATCAGTGCCTTCACCCTCCTGAGGTCACTAACCAATAACTTGTGGGATAGACCTGGGGCAGGGTATCAGGATCAGTGCCTTCACCCTCCTGAGGTCACTGACCTATAACTTGTGGGATAGACATGGGGCAGGGTATCAGGATCAGTGTCTTCACCCTCCTGAGGTCACTGACCTATAACTTGTGGGATAGACCTGGGGCAGGGTATCAGGATCAGTGTCTTCACCCTCCTGAGGTCACTGACCTATAACTTGTGGGGACACCTGGGGCAGGGTATCAGGATCAGTGTCTTCACCCTCCTGCGGTCACTGACCTATAACTTTTGGGATAGACCTAGGGCAGGGTATCAGGATCAGTGCCTTCACCCTGCTGAGGTCACTGACCTATAACTTGTGGGGACACCTGGGGCAGGGTATCAGGATCAGTGCCTTCACCCTCCTGAGGTCACTGACCTATAACTTGTGGGATAGACCTGGGGCAGGGTATCAGGATCAGTGTCTTCACCCTCCTGAGGTCACTGACCTATAACTTGTGGGATAGACATGGGGCAGGGTATCAGGATCAGTGTCTTCACCCTCCTGAGGTCACTGACCTATAACTTGTGGGATAGACCTGGGGCATGGTATCAGGATCAGTGCCTTCACCCTCCTGAGGTCACTGACGGATAACTTGTGGGGACACCTGGGGCAGGGTATCAGGATCAGTGTCTTCACCCTCCTGAGGTCACTGGCCTATAACTTGTGGGGACACCTGGGGCAGGGTATCAGGATCAGTGTCTTCACCCTCCTGAGGTCACTGACCTATAACTTGTGGGGACACCTGGGGCAGGGTATCAGGATCAGTGCCTTTACCCTCCTGAGGTCACTGACCTATAACTTGTGGGGACACCAAGGGCAGGGTATCAGGATCAGTGTCTTCACCCTCCTGAGGTCACTGACCTATAACTTGTGGGATAGACCTGGGGCAGGGTATCAGGATCAGTGTCTTCACCCTCCTGAGGTCACTGGCCTATAACTTGTGGGATAGACCTGGGGCAGGGTATCAGGATCAGTGTCTTCACCCTCCTGAGGTCACTGACCTTTCACTTGTGGGGACACCTGGGGCAGGGTATCAGGATCAGTGCCTTCACCCTCCTGAGGTCACTGACCTATAACTTGTGGGGACACCTGGGGCAGGGTATCAGGATCAGTGTCTTCACCCTCCTGAGGTCACTGACCTATAGCTTGTGGGATAGACCTGGGGCAGGGTATCAGGATCACTGCCTTCACCCTCCTGAGGTCACTGACCTATAACTTGTGGGGACACCTGGGGCAGGGTATCAGGATCAGTGCCTTTACCCTCCTGAGGTCACTGACCTATAACTTGTGGGGACACCAAGGGCAGGGTATCAGGATCAGTGTCTTCACCCTCCTGAGGTCACTGACCTATAACTTGTGGGATAGACCTGGGGCAGGGTATCAGGATCAGTGTCTTCACCCTCCTGAGGTCACTGGCCTATAACTTGTGGGATAGACCTGGGGCAGGGTATCAGGATCAGTGTCTTCACCCTCCTGAGGTCACTGACCTTTCACTTGTGGGGACACCTGGGGCAGGGTATCAGGATCAGTGCCTTCACCCTCCTGAGGTCACTGACCTATAACTTGTGGGGACACCTGGGGCAGGGTATCAGGATCAGTGTCTTCACCCTCCTGAGGTCACTGACCTATAGCTTGTGGGATAGACCTGGGGCAGGGTATCAGGATCACTGCCTTCACACTCCTGAGGTCACTGACCTATAACTTGTGGGGACACCTGGGGCAGGGTATCAGGATCAGTGTCTTCACCCTCCTGAAGTCACTGACCTATAGCTTGTGGGATAGACCTGGGGCAGGGTATCAGGATCAGTGTCTTCACCCTCCTGAGGTCACTGACTTATAGCTTGTGGGATAGACCTGGGGCAGGGTATCAGGATCAGTGTCTTCACCCTCCTGAGGTCACTGACCTATAACTTGTGGGATAGACCTGGGGCAGGGTATCAGGATCAGTGCCTTCACCCTCCTGAGGTCACTGACCTATAACTTGTGGGGACACCTGGGGCAGGGTATCAGGATCAGTGCCTTCACACTCCTGAGGTCACTGACCTATAACTTGTGCGGACACCTGGGGCAGGGTATCAGGATCAGTGTCTTCACCCTCCTGAGGTCACTGACCTATAACTTGTGGGGACACCTGGGGCAGGGTATCAGGATCAGTGTCTTCACCCTCCTGAGGTCACTGACCTATAACTTGTGGGGACACCTGGGGCAGGGTATCAGGATCAGTGTCTTCACCCTCCTGAGGTCACTGACCTATAACTTGTGGGATAGACCTGGGGCAGGGTATCAGGATCAGTGTCTTCACCCTCCTGAGGTCACTGGCCTATAACTTGTGGGGACACCTGGGGCAGTGTATCAGGATCAGTGTCTTCACCCTCCTGAGGTCACTGACCTATAACTTGTGGTGACACCTGGGGCAGGGTATCAGGATCAGTGCCTTCACCCTCCTGAGGTCACTGACCTATAACTTGTGGGATAGACCTGGGGCAGGGTATCAGGATCAGTGTCTTCACCCTCCTGAGGTCACTGGCCTATAACTTGTGGGATAGACCTGGGGCAGGGTATCAGGATCAGTGTCTTCACCCTCCTGAGGTCGCTGACCTATAACTTGTGGGATAGACCTGGGGCAGGGTATCAGGATCAGTGTCTTCACCCTCCTGAGGTCACTGACCTTTCACTTGTGGGGACACCTGGGGCAGGGTATCAGGATCAGTGCCTTCACCCTCCTGAGGTCACTGACCTATAACTTGTGGGGACACCTGGGGCAGGGTATCAGGATCAGTGCCTTCACCCTCCTGAGGTCGCTGATCTATAACTTGTGGGATAGACCTGGGGCAGGGTATCAGGATCAGTTTCTTCACCCACCTGAGGTCGCTGACCTATAACTTGTGGGGACACCTGGGGCAGGGGATCAGGATCAGTGCCTTCACCCTCCTGAGGTCACTGACCTATAACTTGTGGGTAGACCTGGGGCAGGGTATCAGGATCAGTGCCTTCACCCTGCTGAGGTCACTGACCTATAACTTGTGGGGACACCTGGGGCAGGGTATCAGGATCAGTGTCTTCACCCTCCTGAGGTCACTGACCTATAACTTGTGGGATAGACCTGGGGCAGGGTATCAGGATCAGTGTATTCACCCTCCTGAGGTCACTGACCTATAACTTGTGGGGACACCTGGGGCAGGGTATCAGGATCAGTGCCTTCACACTCCTGAGGTCACTGACCTATAACTTGTGGGGACACCTGGGGCAGGGTATCAGGATCAGTGTCTTCACCCTCCTGAGGTCACTGACCTATAACTTGTGGGGAAACCTGGGGCAGGGTATCAGGATCAGTGTCTTCACCCTCCTGAGGTCACTGACCTATAACTTGTGGGATAGACCTGGGGCAGGGTATCAGGATCAGTGTCTTCACCCTCCTGAGGTCACTGGCCTATAACTTGTGGGGACACCTGGGGCAGGGTATCAGGATCAGTGTCTTCACCCTCCTGAGGTCACTGACCTAAAACTTGTGGGGACACCTGGGGCAGGGTATCAGGATCAGCGCCTTCACCCTCCTGAGGTCACTGACCTATAACTTGTGGGATAGACCTGGGGCAGGGTATCAGGATCAGTGTCTTCACCCTCCTGAGGTCACTGGCCTATAACCTGTGGGGACACCTGGGGCAGGGTATCAGGATCAGTGTCTTCACCCTCCTGAGGTCACTGACCTATAACTTGTGGGATAGACCTGGGGCAGGGTATCAGGATCAGTGCCTTCACCCTCCTGAGGTCACTGACCTATAACTTGTGGGATAGACCTGGGGCAGGGTATCAGGATCAGTGTCTTCACCCTCCTGAGGTCACTGGCCGATAACTTGTGGGATAGACCTGGGGCAGGTTATCAGGATCAGTGCCTTCACCCTCCTGAGGTCACTGACCTATAACTTGTGGGGACACCTGGGGCAGGGTATCAGGATCAGTGTCTTCACCCTCCTGAGGTCACTGACCTATAACTTGTGGGATAGACCTGTGGCAGGGTATCAGGATCAGTGTCTTCACCCTCCTGAGGTCACTGACCTATAACTTGTGGGGACACCTGGGGCAGGGTATCAGGATCAGTGCCTTCACCCTCCTGAGGTCACTGACCTATAACTTGTGGGGACACCTGGGGCAGGGTATCAGGATCAGTGTCTTCACCCTCCTGAGGTCACTGACCTATAACTTGTGGGGACACCTGGGGCAGGGTATCAGGATCAGTGCCTTTACCCTCCTGAGGTCACTGACCTATAACTTGTGGGGACACCAAGGGCAGGGTATCAGGATCAGTGTCTTCACCCTCCTGAGGTCACTGACCTATAACTTGTGGGATAGACCTGGGGCAGGGTATCAGGATCAGTGTCTTCACCCTCCTGAGGTCACTGGCCTATAACTTGTGGGATAGACCTGGGGCAGGGTATCAGGATCAGTGTCTTCACCCTCCTGAGGTCACTGACCTTTCACTTGTGGGGACACCTGGGGCAGGGTATCAGGATCAGTGCCTTCACCCTCCTGAGGTCACTGACCTATAACTTGTGAGGACACCTGGGGCAGGGTATCAGGATCAGTGTCTTCACCCTCCTGAGGTCACTGACCTATAGCTTGTGGGATAGACCTGGGGCAGGGTATCAGGATCACTGCCTTCACCCTCCTGAGGTCACTGACCTATAACTTGTGGGGACACCTGGGGCAGGGTATCAGGATCAGTGCCTTTACCCTCCTGAGGTCACTGACCTATAACTTGTGGGGACACCAAGGGCAGGGTATCAGGATCAGTGTCTTCACCCTCCTGAGGTCACTGACCTATAACTTGTGGGATAGACCTGGGGCAGGGTATCAGGATCAGTGTCTTCACCCTCCTGAGGTCACTGGCCTATAACTTGTGGGATAGACCTGGGGCAGGGTATCAGGATCAGTGTCTTCACCCTCCTGAGGTCACTGACCTTTCACTTGTGGGGACACCTGGGGCAGGGTATCAGGATCAGTGCCTTCACCCTCCTGAGGTCACTGACCTATAACTTGTGGGGACACCTGGGGCAGGGTATCAGGATCAGTGTCTTCACCCTCCTGAGGTCACTGACCTATAGCTTGTGGGATAGACCTGGGGCAGGGTATCAGGATCACTGCCTTCACACTCCTGAGGTCACTGACCTATAACTTGTGGGGACACCTGGGGCAGGGTATCAGGATCAGTGTCTTCACCCTCCTGAAGTCACTGACCTATAGCTTGTGGGATAGACCTGGGGCAGGGTATCAGGATCAGTGTCTTCACCCTCCTGAGGTCACTGACTTATAGCTTGTGGGATAGACCTGGGGCAGGGTATCAGGATCAGTGTCTTCACCCTCCTGAGGTCACTGACCTATAACTTGTGGGATAGACCTGGGGCAGGGTATCAGGATCAGTGCCTTCACCCTCCTGAGGTCACTGACCTATAACTTGTGGGGACACCTGGGGCAGGGTATCAGGATCAGTGCCTTCACACTCCTGAGGTCACTGACCTATAACTTGTGCGGACACCTGGGGCAGGGTATCAGGATCAGTGTCTTCACCCTCCTGAGGTCACTGACCTATAACTTGTGGGGACACCTGGGGCAGGGTATCAGGATCAGTGTCTTCACCCTCCTGAGGTCACTGACCTATAACTTGTGGGGACACCTGGGGCAGGGTATCAGGATCAGTGTCTTCACCCTCCTGAGGTCACTGACCTATAACTTGTGGGATAGACCTGGGGCAGGGTATCAGGATCAGTGTCTTCACCCTCCTGAGGTCACTGGCCTATAACTTGTGGGGACACCTGGGGCAGTGTATCAGGATCAGTGTCTTCACCCTCCTGAGGTCACTGACCTATAACTTGTGGTGACACCTGGGGCAGGGTATCAGGATCAGTGCCTTCACCCTCCTGAGGTCACTGACCTATAACTTGTGGGATAGACCTGGGGCAGGGTATCAGGATCAGTGTCTTCACCCTCCTGAGGTCACTGGCCTATAACTTGTGGGATAGACCTGGGGCAGGGTATCAGGATCAGTGTCTTCACCCTCCTGAGGTCGCTGACCTATAACTTGTGGGATAGACCTGGGGCAGGGTATCAGGATCAGTGTCTTCACCCTCCTGAGGTCACTGACCTTTCACTTGTGGGGACACCTGGGGCAGGGTATCAGGATCAGTGCCTTCACCCTCCTGAGGTCACTGACCTATAACTTGTGGGGACACCTGGGGCAGGGTATCAGGATCAGTGCCTTCACCCTCCTGAGGTCGCTGATCTATAACTTGTGGGATAGACCTGGGGCAGGGTATCAGGATCAGTTTCTTCACCCACCTGAGGTCGCTGACCTATAACTTGTGGGGACACCTGGGGCAGGGGATCAGGATCAGTGCCTTCACCCTCCTGAGGTCACTGACCTATAACTTGTGGGTAGACCTGGGGCAGGGTATCAGGATCAGTGCCTTCACCCTGCTGAGGTCACTGACCTATAACTTGTGGGGACACCTGGGGCAGGGTATCAGGATCAGTGTCTTCACCCTCCTGAGGTCACTGACCTATAACTTGTGGGATAGACCTGGGGCAGGGTATCAGGATCAGTGTATTCACCCTCCTGAGGTCACTGACCTATAACTTGTGGGGACACCTGGGGCAGGGTATCAGGATCAGTGCCTTCACACTCCTGAGGTCACTGACCTATAACTTGTGGGGACACCTGGGGCAGGGTATCAGGATCAGTGTCTTCACCCTCCTGAGGTCACTGACCTATAACTTGTGGGGAAACCTGGGGCAGGGTATCAGGATCAGTGTCTTCACCCTCCTGAGGTCACTGACCTATAACTTGTGGGATAGACCTGGGGCAGGGTATCAGGATCAGTGTCTTCACCCTCCTGGGGTCACTGGCCTATAACTTGTGGGGACACCTGGGGCAGGGTATCAGGATCAGTGTCTTCACCCTCCTGAGGTCACTGACCTAAAACTTGTGGGGACACCTGGGGCAGGGTATCAGGATCAGCGCCTTCACCCTCCTGAGGTCACTGACCTATAACTTGTGGGATAGACCTGGGGCAGGGTATCAGGATCAGTGCCTTCACCCTCCTGAGGTCACTGACCTATAACTTGTGGGATAGACCTGGGGCAGGGTATCAGGATCAGTGTCTTCACCCTCCTGAGGTCACTGGCCTATAACCTGTGGGGACACCTGGGGCAGGGTATCAGGATCAGTGTCTTCACCCTCCTGAGGTCACTGACCTATAACTTGTGGGATAGACCTGGGGCAGGGTATCAGGATCAGTGCCTTCACCCTCCTGAGGTCACTGACCTATAACTTGTGGGATAGACCTGGGGCAGGGTATCAGGATCAGTGTCTTCACCCTCCTGAGGTCACTGGCCGATAACTTGTGGGATAGACCTGGGGCAGGTTATCAGGATCAGTGCCTTCACCCTCCTGAGGTCACTGACCTATAACTTGTGGGGACACCTGGGGCAGGGTATCAGGATCAGTGTCTTCACCCTCCTGAGGTCACTGACCTATAACTTGTGGGATAGACCTGTGGCAGGGTATCAGGATCAGTGTCTTCACCCTCCTGAGGTCACTGACCTATAACTTGTGGGGACACCTGGGGCAGGGTATCAGGATCAGTGCCTTCACCCTCCTGAGGTCACTGACCTATAACTTGTGGGGACACCTGGGACAGGGTATCAGGATCAGTGTCTTCACCCTCCTGAGGTCACTGACCTATAACTTGTGGGATAGACCTGGGGCAGGGTATCAGGATCAGTGCTTTCACCCTCCTGAGGTCACTGGCCTATAACTTGTGGGGACACCTGGGGCAGGGTATCAGGATCAGTGTCTTCACCCTCCTGAGGTCACTGGCCTATAACTTGTGGGGACACCTGGGGCAGGGTATCAGGATCAGTGTCTTCACCCTCCTGAGGTCACTGGCCTATAACTTGTGGGGACACCTGGGGCAGGGTATCAGGATCAGTGCCTTCACCCTCCTGAGGTCGCTGATCTATAACTTGTGGGATAGACCTGGGGCAGGGTATCAGGATCAGTTTCTTCACCCACCTGAGGTCGCTGACCTATAACTTGTGGGGACACCTGGGGCAGGGGATCAGGATCAGTGCCTTCACCCTCCTGAGGTCACTGACCTATAACTTGTGGGTAGACCTGGGGCAGGGTATCAGGATCAGTGCCTTCACCCTGCTGAGGTCACTGACCTATAACTTGTGGGGACACCTGGGGCAGGGTATCAGGATCAGTGTCTTCACCCTCCTGAGGTCACTGACCTATAACTTGTGGGATAGACCTGGGGCAGGGTATCAGGATCAGTGTCTTCACCCTCCTGAGGTCACTGACCTATAACTAGTGGGGACACCTGGGGCAGGGTATCAGGATCAGTGCCTTCACACTCCTGAGGTCACTGACCTATAACTTGTGGGGACACCTGGGGCAGGGTATCAGGATCAGTGTCTTCACCCTCCTGAGGTCACTGACCTATAACTTGTGGGGACACCTGGGGCAGGGTATCAGGATCAGTGTCTTCACCCTCCTGAGGTCACTGACCTATAACTTGTGGGATAGACCTGGGGCAGGGTATCAGGATCAGTGTCTTCACCCTCCTGAGGTCACTGGCCTATAACTTGTGGGGACACCTGGGGCAGGGTATCAGGATCAGTGTCTTCACCCTCCTGAGGTCACTGACCTATAACTTGTGGGGACACCTGGGGCAGGGTATCAGGATCAGCGCCTTCACCCTCCTGAGGTTACTGACCTATAACTTGTGGGATAGACCTGGGGCAGGGTATCAGGATCAGTGCCTTCACCCTCCTGAGGTCACTGACCTATAACTTGTGGGATAGACCTGGGGCAGGGTATCAGGATCAGTGTCTTCACCCTCCTGAGGTCACTGGCCTATAACTTGTGGGGACACCTGGGGCAGGGTATCAGGATCAGTGTCTTCACCCTCCTGAGGTCACTGACCTATAACTTGTGGGATAGACCTGGGGCAGGGTATCAGGATCAGTGCCTTCACCCTCCTGAGGTCACTGACCTATAACTTGTGGGATAGACCTGGGGCAGGGTATCAGGATCAGTGTCTTCACCCTCCTGAGGTCACTGGCCTATAACTTGTGGGATAGACCTGGGGCAGGGTATCAGGATCAGTGCCTTCACCCTCCTGAGGTCACTGACCTATAACTTGTGGGGACACCTGGGGCAGGGTATCAGGATCAGTGTCTTCACCCTCCTGAGGTCACTGACCTATAACTTGTGGGATAGACCTGTGGCAGGGTATCAGGATCAGTGTCTTCACCCTCCTGAGGTCACTGACCTATAACTTGTGGGGACACCTGGGGCAGGGTATCAGGATCAGTGCCTTCACCCTCCTGAGGTCACTGACCTATAACTTGTGGGGACACCTGGGGCAGGGTATCAGGATCAGTGTCTTCACCCTCCTGAGGTCACTGACCTATAACTTGTGGGATAGACCTGGGGCAGGGTATCAGGATCAGTGCCTTCACCCTCCTGAGGTCACTGGCCTATAACTTGTGGGGACACCTGGGGCAGGGTATCAGGATCAGTGTCTTCACCCTCCTGAGGTCACTGGCCTATAACTTGTGGGGACACCTGGGGCAGGGTATCAGGATCAGTGTCTTCACCGTCCTGAGGTCACTGGCCTATAACTTGTGGGGACACCTGGGGCAGGGTATCAGGATCAGTGCCTTCACCCTCCTGAGGTCACTGACCTATAACTTGTGGGGACACCTGGGGCAGGGTATCAGGATCAGTGCCTTCACCCTCCTGAGGTCGCTGACCTATAACTTGTGGGATAGACCTGGGGCAGGGTATCAGGATCAGTTTCTTCACCCACCTGAGGTCACTGGCCTATAACTTGTGGGATAGACCTGGGGCAGGGTATCAGGATCAGTGTCTTCACCCTCCTGAGGTCGCTGACCTATAACTTGTGGGATAGACCTGGGGCAGGGTATCAGGATCAGTGTCTTCACCCTCCTGAGGTCACTGACCTTTCACTTGTGGGGACACCTGGGGCAGGGTATCAGGATCAGTGCCTTCACCCTCCTGAGGTCACTGACCTATAACTTGTGGCGACACCTGGGGCAGGGTATCAGGATCAGTGCCTTCACCCTCCTGAGGTCGCTGATCTATAACTTGTGGGATAGACCTGGGGCAGGGTATCAGGATCAGTTTCTTCACCCACCTGAGGTCGCTGACCTATAACTTGTGGGGACACCTGGGGCAGGGGATCAGGATCAGTGCCTTCACCCTCCTGAGGTCACTGACCTATAACTTGTGGGTAGACCTGGGGCAGGGTATCAGGATCAGTGCCTTCACCCTGCTGAGGTCACTGACCTATAACTTGTGGGGACACCTGGGGCAGGATATCAGGATCAGTGTCTTCATACTCCTGAGGTCACTGACCTATAACTTGTGGGATAGACCTGGGGCAGGGTATCAGGATCAGTGTCTTCACCCTCCTGAGGTCACTGACCTATAACTTGTGGGGACACCTGGGGCAGGGTATCAGGATCAGTGCCTTCACACTCCTGAGGTCACTGACCTATAACTTGTGGGGACACCTGGGGCAGGGTATCAGGATCAGTGTCTTCACCCTCCTGAGGTCACTGACCTATAACTTGTGGGGACACCTGGGGCAGGGTATCAGGATCAGTGTCTTCACCCTCCTGAGGTCACTGACCTTTAACTTGTGGGATAGACCTGGGGCAGGGTATCAGGATCAGTGTCTTCACCCTCCTGAGGTCACTGGCCTATAACTTGTGGGGACACCTGGGGCAGGGTATCAGGATCAGTGTCTTCACCCTCCTGAGGTCACTGACCTATAACTTGTGGGGACACCTGGGGCAGGGTATCAGGATCAGCGCCTTCACCCTCCTGAGGTCACTGACCTATAACTTGTGGGATAGACCTGGGGCAGGGTATCAGGATCAGTGCCTTCACCCTCCTGAGGTCACTGACCTATAACTTGTGGGATAGACCTGGGGCAGGGTATCAGGATCAGTGTCTTCACCCTCCTGAGGTCACTGGCCTATAACTTGTGGGGACACCTGGGGCAGGGTATCAGGATCAGTGTCTTCACCCTCCTGAGGTCACTGACCTATAACTTGTGGGATAGACCTGGGGCAGGGTATCAGGATCAGTGCCTTCACCCTCCTGAGGTCACTGACCTATAACTTGTGGGATAGACCTGGGGCAGGGTATCAGGATCAGTGTCTTCACCCTCCTGAGGTCACTGGCCTATAACTTGTGGGATAGACCTGGGGCAGGGTATCAGGATCAGTGCCTTCACCCTCCTGAGGTCACTGACCTATAACTTGTGGGGACACCTGGGGCAGGGTATCAGGATCAGTGCCTTCACCCTCCTGAGGTCACTGACCTATAACTTGTGGGGACACCTGGGGCAGGGTATCAGGATCAGTGTCTTCACCCTCCTGAGGTCACTGACCTATAACTTGTGGGATAGACCTGGGGCAGGGTATCAGGATCAGTGCCTTCACCCTCCTGAGGTCACTGGCCTATAACTTGTGGGGACACCTGGGGCAGGGTATCAGGATCAGTGTCTTCACCCTCCTGAGGTCACTGGCCTATAACTTGTGGGGACACCTGGGGCAGGGTATCAGGATCAGTGTCTTCACCCTCCTGAGGTCACTGGCCTATAACTTGTGGGGACACCTGGGGCAGGGTATCAGGTTCAGTGTCTTCACCCTCCTGAGGTCACTGACCTATAACTTGTGGGGACACCTGGGGCAGGGTATCAGGATCAGTGTCTTCACCCTCCTGAGGTCACTGACATATAACTTGTGGGATAGACCTGGGGCAGGGTATCAGGATCAGTGCCTTCACCCTCCTGAGGTCACTGACCTATAACTTGTGGGATAGACCTGGGGCAGGGTATCAGGATCAGTGCCTTCACCCTCCTGAGGTCACTGACCTATAACTTGTGGGGACACCTGGGGCAGGGTATCAGGATCAGTGCCTTCACCCTCCTGAGGTCGCTGACCTATAACTTGTGGGATAGACCTGGGGCAGGGTATCAGGATCAGTTTCTTCACCCACCTGAGGTCGCTGACCTATAACTTGTGGGGACACCTGGGGCAGGGTATCAGTATCAGTGTCTTCACCCTCCTGAGGTCACTGACCTATAACTTGTGGGATAGACCTTGGGCAGGGTATCAGGATCAGTGGCTTCACCCTCCTGAATTTGCTCGCTTGCTATTTTTGGGGACACTCTATTCCCGACATCTCGCAACAACATTTTGTTTACAACCTTAGTCGGTTCGTTACATTGATTGCCGAGCATACACTGTCTCTTTAAGTTCAGTTGGTTGTCGGTCTCCTTTAAGAGAACCCTGCTGGCTTTACCCCAATCAGATCCTTTGTTAGACCCCACGTGTTGCTCCCTCAGTGTTGCACCTCGTGGTCTGGCCGCAGACATCTGTTTTTCCAGCCACGCTGCCCCTCGCTGCAGCAGGGACTCCATCTTGCCTCTGTCCCGAGGTCGACTGCCTTGATCCTTCTCTCCCGCGATTCTGCCACAAACGCTGGAAGAGTGCCTGTGAATTCGATCTTCCTCCCCCAGGAGTCCTGCCACTGGAGCCGGGATGGTCCTTTTAGGTCGTTCCGGTTGGATCATTGCCACGCAGTCGATGAACGGTCTGTGCCTCAGGTGCTGCGCTGGTCTGTTCTCTGGTGCCTGGCCCAAGCGAAGGTGAGGTTTTGCTCTGCCTCTGAGCACGGGGGACATCGATTGCTGGAGTGAAGAGGTCTTCCCATTTCCACTGGATCTTCCCCATCCACCTTTTTCCGAGTAGCATTGGACCATCACCTGCAACAATCCACAGAGGTAACTTGTGCACCGCGCCATTATGGATTACACTTACATCTGCACTACCGAGGACTGGGATCAGCTCCTTGGTGTAGGTGTGCAACTTTTCCTGCACTGGAACCAGCTCGGGTCGTTTTTCATTCCATAGCCTCTCAAAGGCATCCTGGCTCATCACTGACTGGCTCGCTCCCGTGTTCACTTCCATAAAGACTGGAACGCCGTTTATCTCGACTTCCATCTTCACTGGAGGACAATCGGTGGTGCAGGTAAACACTCCATACACTTCTTTGGGCTGAGCTGCCTCTCTGGCCAAATCATCATACTCCCCGCTGGATTCAAAGTCATCTACCGACTCCTCTGCTAGACGGTGAGTCGTATTTCTTTTACACATACGCTGGAGGTGGCCCTTCATGTTACAGGCTTTGCACATGTACTCAGCAAACTGACACTGGTGAGCCCTATGGTTTCCTCCACAACACCAGCATGGTGCTCCTCGATTAGCACCCCTCGGCGGACTCTGAGTTCTGGAACCCTGAGGTCTGTGCTCTCTGCCCTGGGCAGAGCCACGTTCTACAGCCTTGCCTGTGAAAGGCACCATTCTGTGTACAGTACTTGTCGGGTTTGAGTCCACAGGATGAATAATTTGCTTGGTGCTACAGGTCGGGGTCATGAACACTGACTGATGCTGATGGCCTTCTGCAGGTTGACTGTGGTGTCAGCAGCTAATAGCCTGTGAAGGAGACCCTCGTGGCCAATTCCCATAACGAAGATGTCCCACAATGCTTCGCTGAGATGCGTGCCGAAATCAAACGGTGCCGCAAGTCTCCTGAGGTCGACAATGTTATGTATGCAACACCTTGTAACCAGCGTTCTACCACCACCCGAGGGCGCATCTGTTGGAGTCCCAAGGTATCCCAGCATACCTTGGGAGCGCTGCATATAAGCAGGCCTCCCATGCTGTGCCGGCACTCTGGAGTCAGAATAAAGAGACTAAGGTCACACTTACTCAAGTCTACAGTACTCGGTCACATTGCTTTGAGACATAACAACTGGCGACGAGTAATAGATAACGAACCATCATGTGAAAATGCAGAGAACTGTTGGTATCCTGGAGAAATTCTCAGAAGGTGATGATTAGGAAGCCTTCGTGGAGCGATACGACCAATACTTCGTGGCCAATGAGCTGGAAGGGAATGAGAACACTGCCAAACGGAGGGTGATCCTCCTCACCGTCTGCGGGGCAACAACCTATGGCCTCATGAAGAATCTTCTAGCTCCAGTGAAACCAACAACCAAATCGTATGAAGAACTGTGTACACTGGTCCGGGGGCACCTAAATCTGAAGGAGAGCGTTCTGATGGCAAGGTATGGATTTTATACATGTCAACGGTCTGAAGGCCAGGAAGTGGCGAGCTACATCACTGAACTAAGGCGCCTGACAGGACATTGCAAATTCAGTGTATTCCTGGAGCAAATGCTAAGAGACCTTTTTGTGCTTGGCATTGGCCATGAGGTTATCCTTCGCAAACTATTGATTGTTGAAACACCGAACCTGAGCAAAGCCATAACGATAGCCCAGGCATCTATATCCACCAGCGATAACACCAAACTAATTTCACAGCATAAAGAGGTTTCAGCAAGTAATGTACACAAAGTAACGTCGTTTTCAGGCAGGAATGCATATGGCAGAATGTACACACCTGCAGCTGCACGACCTCAGGTGACCCAGAGTCTGCCATCAAGCGTTAATATGAGGCAGTTAACACCTTGTTGGTGCTGCGGAGGTGATCATCGAGACCATCAATGCTGCTTCAAACACGATGTGTGCAAAGGCTGTGGAACAATGGGACACCTCCAGCAAATGTGCAGACGAGCTGCAAACCCTGCAGACCACCACGTTGCAGAGGAAGACCGATCCATGGTGGATCAGGCTGAACTAGAGACTCGAACCGAGGAGGCAGAGGTGTACGGGGTACACACCTTCACCACGAAATGTTCACCGATCATGGTAAAAGTTGAACTGAATGGAATTCCAGTATCCATGGAATTGGACACGGGTGTGAGTCAGTCTATCATGAGCAAAAAGGCCTTCGACAGGCTAAGGTGCAACAAGGCACAAAGGACCAAGCTGAGCCCTATTCATACCAAGCTGAGAACTTACACTAAAGAGCTGATCCCTGTAATTGCCAGTGCAGCAGTAAAAGTCTCCTATGATGGAGGGGTGCACGAACTCCCACTATGGATTGTACCAGGAGATGGCCCCACACTGTTTGGCAGAAGCTGGCTGGGAAAAATCCACTGGAACTGGGACAACATCCGAGCGCTTTCCTCCGTCGACAACGCCTCATGTGCCCAGGTTCTGAGCAAGTTCCCATCATTGTTTGAGCCAGGCATCGGAAGTTTCTCTCGGGCAAAGGTGCAGGTCCACTTGATTCCCGGCACACGACCCATCCACCACAAGGCATGGGCGGTGCCATACATGATGTGAGAGAAAGTGGAGTTCGAGCTGGACAGGTTGCAACGAGAGAGCATCATCGCGCCGGTTGAGTTCAACGAGTGGACCGGTCCGATTGTTCCGGTCAAGGTCGATGGCACGGGCAGAATTTGTGGGGACTATAAAGTAACGACTAATCATTTTTCGCTGCAGGACCAGTACCCACTACTCAAGGCAGACGACCTATTTGCGACACTGGCAGGAGGGAAGACATTCACCAAGTTGGACCTGACCTTGGCCTACATGACGCAGGAGCTGGTGGAATCTTCGAAAGGCCTCACCTGCAGCAACACACAAAGGTCTGTTCATCTGCAATAGATGCCCATTGGGGGTTCGATCAGCCGTGGCTATTTTTCAAAGGAACATGGAGAGTCTGCTAAAGTAGGTTCCACGTATCGTGGTTTTCCAGGACGACATATTGATCACAGGTTGGGACACCATCGAACACTTGCAGAACCTGGAAGAGGTTTTTAGTCGGCTAGATCATGTGGGACTCAGGTTGAAATGCTCGAAGTGTGTTTTCCTGGCGCCAGAGGTCAAGTTCTTCGGGAGAAGAATCGCGGCAGACGGCATCAGACCCATGCCAAGACAGAGGCCATCAAAAACGCACCGAGACCACAGAACGTGACAGAGCTGCTGTCGTTCCTGGGACTCCTCAATTATTTTGATAATTTCATACCCGGGTTAAGCATCTTGCTAGAACCTCTACATGTGTTGCTACGCAAGGGAGATGACTGGGTGTGGGGGAAATCACAAGAGACTGCTTTTGAGAAAACCAGAAATCTGTTATGTTCCAACAAACTGCTTGTTCTGTATGACCCATGTAAACATTTAGTGCTAGCTTGTGATGCGTCTTCGTACGGGGTCAGGTGTGTGTTACAACAAGCTAACGAATCGGGAACATTGCAACCGGTCGCCTCTGCATCCAGGAGTTTGTCCAAGTCCGAAAGTGCCGACAGCATGATTGAAAAAGAAGCTCTGACATGTGTTTACAGGGTGATAAAATGCACCAGTATCTGTTTGGGCCTAAGTTTGAGTTAGAAACTGACCATAAGCCGCTCATATCGCTGGTCTCAGAGAGCAAAGGGATTAATACCAATGCCTCTGCTCACATCCAAAGATGGCCGCTCACACTGTCTACATGTAACGATGTCATTCTCCACAGACTAGGCACAGAGAACTGCGCTGATGCCACCATTGCCCACCAGCGGGGTGGAAATGGCACAGCCTGCACACTTGCTCTTCGTGATGGATGCATTTGAAAACTGTAAAAAAAACTGTGTCCTCCATGGGAGCTGGTCAAGCGTGAAGAGATCAAGCCGTTCCAGTGGTGCAAACAGGAACTGTCCATACAGGTGGGCTGTCCTTTGTGGGGTAATCATGTGGTTTTGCCTAAGAAAGGCAGGAAAAGGTTCATACGCGACCTACACAGTAACCACCCAGGCATAGTAATGATGAAAGCTATAGCCAGATCCCATGTGTGGTGGCCTGGCATCCACTCTTGCATGGAGTTTTGTGTGCGCCAATGCAACACTTGCTCTCAACTGAGCAATGAACACAAGGGAGGCATCGCTAAGTTTGTGGTCATGGAACTCCAAACCACGGTCTAGGGTCCACGTTGACTTCGCTGACCTGTTTCTAGGCAAAATGTTTCTGGTTGTTGTGGATGCTTATTCAAAATGGATAGTGTGTGTAATAATGTCTGTAAGCTCATCCACTGCCACCATCGAAAGCCTACGAGCCATGTTTGCCACGCACGGCCTGCCTGATGTCGTTGTCAGCGACAATGGGCCGTGCTTCACCAGTGCTGAATTCAAGGAATTCATGACCCGCAACGGGATCAAACACATCACATCTGCCCCGTTCCAGCCTGCATCCAATGGCCAGGCAGAACGGGCAGTCCAAACCATTAAACAAAGCTTGAAATGTGTGTCGGAAGGCTCCCTGCAGACCAGCCTGTCCCGAGTCCTGCTCAGCTACCGCACAAGATCCCAGTCGCTCACCGAGGTTCCCCCAACCGAACTGCTCATGCAAAGGGCGCTCAAAACAAGGCTCTCTCTCGTCCATCCTGATCTCCAGGATCATGTCGAGGGCAGGCGGTATCAACAAAGCATGTACCATGATCGCGCAAATTTGTCACGTGATACTGAAGTCAATGACCCTGTATTTGTATTCAACTATGGACATGGTCCCAAATGGCTTGCTGGCACTGTCGTAGCCAAAGAAGGGAGTGGGGTGTTTGATGTCAAACTTGTAAATGGACTAACTTGCAGAAAGCATTTGGACTGAACCAAACTGCGATTCACAGACAGCCACGAGCAACCTGAAGAGGACACCACCAACTTCGACCCTCCGATAATGTGGAAATGTATTTTTATCTAAGCTGATACCATACGGTATTTGTGTGCCTTTTGATTAAAATGGAGTCCTGGCCCTTCCAGAACTTTCTGCATTTTTGCAGCCAGCTTATTTTAAACAGCTAAACCTGCTGTTAGATGGCTGATGGTTATCAGACAGCTAGGAGACAAGTCATGCTGAGACAAGTAACCCCCCATGGTGCTCTCCTATTGTCTACACTACAGGAGTTCCATGTCACCCCACCCTTATCTTCTAGCCATTATCTCTTTCCTTTACCTCATCCATTTGAAGCAAACAGGTAAACTGACCAGGAAATTGGATAATCCTGACACAATACAAGACAGGTGATAGCCCATTACCTATGACTCATGGAGTAATGGCCGTTTGGCTTTCTGATAACCCTGACAAAAGGAAATATCTTGACACCATGTCAGGACCAGGATATAGTAATTAACTCTTTATCTGTATTCACTGACTGTGAGACAGAGCAATACACAGGGAGAGGCCAGAACTTGGGTTTTACTGCATAAATATCTTGTGAAGCTGTACCATTGCGGAGGTGTTCATTTAGCCCTTGACTGAGTGAAACCTACCCCTTGCGAGCAAGTAAATTAAAAGGGAAACTTCCATCGGAGCTGTAAGTGTCGGAGTCATTCTTTTCGGAGGTCGAGATTTCGACAGTTATTGGAGGTTCCACCGAGATGCATACTCTCTGTTCTGTGAGTAAAACGGATACAGGCATAGTGCCTCTCCAGTGAAAGGCTTCGGTGGCCAAACAAGGTGAGCCTTTGCTCACAAGAGGTTTCTTCACTGTTGAATCGCAGATGTAATCTGTTGTCCACAGCTGAGGTACTGCATCTACAAGACTCGGCATTTAAAAGTTAAAGGTATTTTTTTATAACCATTTCTTTCTCAGCTCGCCAGCAGAAGAGAACAGGTTCTGGGAAAAATCTCGAGACAGCCCGGGGAAGGTTTCAGTAGGTAAGGAAGCGCTAGTCGATCGAAAAGGGTTCCAGGTTCTTATGTGATAAGACTTTTAAAAGGAAAGAAAAAAAAGAAAGCACTAATAATCGATCGAAGGTTCTTATGTGATAAGATTTTTATTGTTTTTAATTCGGAAGGGGTTCTTATGTGATAAGACTATTAAAAAAAAAGAGCGCAATCGATCAAAGAGTTTGGGTACGGAACCTTAAGTTTTATCAGCTGTTATTAGGATAAGTTAAGGACTCGGTCTGTAGTGGCGTACAACGCAGACTGAGAATTTGTTTAGAGGTTATGATTTGTGTACTCACGGGAATATTGTTTGTTGTCCTTGTATTACTGTTGTGTGCAATACCTTTGTGAGTCATTGCCATTAGAGAAACGGGAAGAGTCACTAGGGAAAATTGTGATTCGGGAAAAAAAAACACAAGGATTGATTAAGAAAAGAAACAGTAACTGATTGATCAACTACGATTGGTTCGTGCCAACATATCACACACACCCAGACTGAGCCCGAATTAAGAGCCTTTTCAGGCCACGTAATGGCCAGGAGAAGTGGGCGTAGAGAACTCGGTTGGCCGAAAGGATTGTGAGATCAGAAACTGTGGTAAAATCTTAATCATCCAGAATGGGTGCCGGAGCAAGTTAAAACACCACAAAAGGCACACCAGCCTATGTCATGCTCCAGAATTGTGGTCAGTCTTCAATTGACCAAAGAAACAAAAACCAGTAAAGTGGACTAAGGATGAAAACAGGCCATTTCCACCCGATGGTTCATTTAATTTAGAGAGAACAACGTGTCTAGAGGAATGTCTTATAAACAGAGATCCAGGTAAAAAAAAAAGGAAAGTAATAGAAAAGGCCTGGGTTCCGATTCTTCAAGCCCATGTAAAATTAACAGAGGAAGTAAATCAAATGAAAAAAAAAAGAGAACCTGATAGTGACTTATGAAAAAAAAAATGAAGCTAGTAAAAGAAAAAGCTTTATTGAATGGAGAGAGACTTGTGAATGTCTTGTCTTTGAATGAGAGTGCGTGAATGTCTTGTCTTTGAATGAGAGTGCTTCTGTCTTTTTTCCTTGTGTCTGGAAACCTGTTTGGAAAAGTTGTGGAGCTGCCTGTTTGTTTTAGCTCCGCCCACTTTTTCAAACAAAGTGAAGTTTTTTAACCCTTCATAGTGTTGTCCTGTATGTGGGAAGTTTAAGACATTTTAAGTTAGAAGCGCAGGTGTGGATTTATTCGGATGAGAGGTTACGGAGCTAGGAAATGCACAAAGGATAGGTTTGTTGAGACATGGTCCCGGTGGTTAAAAGTTGTAATGCCTTTTTTTTTTTAAAAGCCTTTGTGGGTCTCTCGAGGTGCAGGCTGGGGGAGTACACTCTCATTGTCCTTGGTGTAAAATCTTGGTACAAAAGCTTCCAACTCAGTAGGAGGATTTTTTTGGATAAAGAGTGGCAGTACAATAATTGAATTGGGATTTTGAGATATTTCAGGTGATCTCCTTGATCAACATTTTGAGTGTATTGGAAAAATCTTGGGTTTGGAGGCCTTTTAATAAGATTAGAAAACAAGTACTTTACATTCTGTGATCTGTGAATCACTATAAGCATAAATGAGAAGTCCGTGTAACACACAGATTTGTCCAGTTCAGAAGCCCACACAAATGGAGGTTTGTCCATGACCTACGAGCTGTGAATGAATCTACTATATTCTCACAATGCTTAAAGGATGTGGAATGAAGTATCCCGGAATGCTTTCCAGAACCTTAAGCAGTCCCTCACTTCAGCACCAGCCTTGGGATTACCAGATTACACTAAGCTATTCAACTTATTTGTGCATCACAAGTCGGGTTTTGCACAATCTGTTTTGACTCAGTTACATGGGGACAGGCAGCGACCGGTAGCATATTTCAGTACCCAACTAGATCCAGTGGCACCGGACTACCAGGATGTCTTCCTTCGTTGGCAACAGCTTATTATGCTATGCAACAGGCTCAGACAATAACTCTAAATCATCAGACCATTTTGTATATCCCACACTCTGTTGAGATTTTACTTACTAAGTGTGCCACCTAACCTCCGCAAGAACCACTAAATATGAGGTCGAACTGTTATCAAATCCGAACCTTATCATCAAAAGATGTACTACCTTAAATCCAGCCACTCTACTCCCCACGGAAGACGACGGCGAACCCCATTCATGTGAAATGGTAACCGAATTAGTGACTAAACCACGTATCAATCTAACAGATGTACCAATGTGTAACCCTGAGCTAGTGTACTATGTTGACGGATCAGACTTACGAAATGATAAGGGCCAACTGAGAGCAGCTTATGCAATTGTAACTCAGTTTAATTTTGTCGAAACAGCCTCTCTTCCAGACTCCTTTTCAGCCCAACAAGCCGAATTGTTTGCGTTAACTCGAGCCTGTATTCTGGCTGAAGGACACACAGTTAATATCTACACTGACTCCAGGTATGCTTTTGGGGTATCACATGACTATGGACAAATTTGGAAGATTCGCGGGTACCTGACTTCTTCAGGAACCCCTATCAAAAATGCAGAACAAGTGGAAAATCTCCTGCGAGCCATTCAATGCCCCTTAAAACTTGCCATTATCAAATGCCAAGCACATACAGGCCAGTCGAATGAGGTGGCACTTGGGAATGCCAGAGCTGATAATGCAGCTAAGTCAGCAGCTCTGTCGAAAGGGGGGATGCAGGTGTCATTGTTCCCACTAAGGAAAAATAATTGCTCAGACCCACCACCCACTATTAATGACGTGCTGGCCTTTCAGACACAGGCCAGTACGGAGGAGGTGGTGACCTGGACGAAGGATCAATGTTATAAAAATCCAGAAGGAATATGGGTTCACCATGACGGCCGCGTGGTGGCCCCTAGATCCTTACTTCCATGGATTGCCCGATGTGTTCATACATTCACACATGCAGGCAAAGGGGGATTGGCAGATTATATTTTGGCAACTTGGTATGCACCAGGTATTTCGGCAATTGCAAAACAAATCTGTGAAAATTGTGTTACCTGTCAGACAATGAATCCGGGTAAGACGGAAAAAGTAGACTCTGCCTCCCACCCAAATCCAGTCGGGCCTTTTGTACATTTACAAATGGATTTTATTGAATTACCTATGTGTATGGGATTCAAGTATGTATTAGTTATTGTAGATGTGTTCTCTAGATGGATTGAAGCCTTTCCATGTAAAAAGGCCGATGCCACTACTGTTGCTAAATGTTTGTTAAAAGAAATTGTACCGCGCTTCGGAATCCCTGCTAAGCTTTCCAGTGATAACGGGTCACATTTCACGGGAACTGTCATAAGAGAAATGTGTAAAGCTTTACAGATTAATCAACGTTTTCATTGCAGTTATCATCCACAATCAGCTGGACTTGTTGAAAGATATAATGGAATGCTTAAAGATAAGCTGGCAAAACTATGCAATGACACTGGACTGAAATGGACAGAACTGCTGCCCTTAGCTTTGATGGTAATGCGATCTGCAACCAACAGAACAACAGGCCTGTCACCACATGAGATAGTTATGGGACGTCCCCAACGACTACCTTTTACAGCACCATTTACTGCAAAACAGATGGACATCCACAAAATGGAGGAAAATATGTTGAATTATTGTATTGCACTAACCAAATGTATTTCCAGCTTTCATTCACAGGTAAAGGAAGCCCAAGTCAAGCCAGCGGAAGGGAAGTGTCATAACCTGGAGCCAGGGGAATTCGTTTACATCAAGATTTTTAAAAGGAAAAGCAGTCTACAGCCAAGATTCGAAGGACCATACCAGGTCTTGCTGGCGACCAATACTGCAATCAAGGTAAAGGAAAGACCAACATGGATCCACGCATCCCATTGCAAACGGGCACCCGACCAGGAGGAAGGGACGAAGGAATCAGAGGAACAGAAAAAGGAAGACTGAATAAAGAACTGTATGGACTATGGGGACTGATGGTGCTGGGCTTGACAGGGTTTTACTTCGCATTATTGATTACACCAGGGTACAGACCCACCACCGAAGGGAATTGCACGTAAACGTATTTATCGCACTGAGTCATAGGTATGCTCAAGAAAGAAACTTGTCGAGTTGTTGGATATGTTCCCATGTACCTGTCCACTCCAGGGGGGGTATTTCCCTGAGATCTGTCCCCTTTAACGAATCAGAAATGGTAGAATGGTTGACAGTGCAAAACAGGACAAAACTAACTAAGGGGCCAGAAACGAAGGAGCAAACAGAATGGAGGTCGGCAGGGTATAAACTTACAGCCTTCCAGGGATGGTACCAGCCCAATTATGATAATAACCATCAGCCTCCCTTCCTAAGCATTACTCCCAGAATAGGAAATCCTGAAGGTATAATATGCCTAGTGAGTAATGAAACTAAAAGAAATGGAAATGGAGAGACTGTACAAGATCAGAATGGATTGAGTTGTCCTTGTGAAGGACAAAATGGGGGAATGTGGAAATGTATTTTTATCTAAGCTGATACCATATGGTATTTGTGTGCCTTTTGATTAAAATGGAGTCCTGGCCCTTCCAGAACTTTCTGCATTTTTGCAGCCAGCTTATTATGAACAGCTAAACCTGCTGTTAGATGGCTGATGGTTATCAGACAGCTAGGAGACAAGTCATGCTGAGACAAGTAACCCCCCATGGTGCTCTCCTATTGTCTACACTACAGGAGTTCCATGTCACCCCACCCTTATCTTCTAGCCATTATCTCTTTCCTTTACCTCATCCATTTGAAGCAAACAGGTAAACTGACCAGGAAATTGGATAATCTGTATTCACAATACAAGACAGGTGATAGCCCATTACCTATGACTCATGGAGTAATGGCCGTTTGGCTTTCTGATAACCCTGACAAAAGGAAATATCTTGACACCATTTCAGGACCAGGATATAGTAATCAACTCTTTATCTGTATTCACTGACTGTGAGACAGAGCAATACACAGGGAGAGGCCAGAACTTGGGTTTTACTGTATAAATATCTTGTGAAGCTGTACCATTGCGGAGGTGTTCATTTAGCCCTTGACTGAGTGAAACCTACCCCTTGCGAGCAAGTAAATTAAAAGGGAAACTTCCATCGGAGCTGTAAGTGTCGGAGTCATTCTTTTCTGAGGTCGAGATTTCGACAATACACACACAAGTGGCAAGCGACATCACGGTTGACCATGAAGCTGAACTCATCATCCCCAGCAGCCCAGCGAAGACCAGCTGCACAGCAGCCCAGCGAAGGCCCAACCAACTCACCTGCATCTGTGTTTGTACCGAGACGATCGACTAGGGAGCGAAAGCCCCAGATCGTCTCACCCTGTAAATAAGTGAACTATTGACTTTGCGGGGGGACTAATGTTATGTATGCAACACTTTGTAACCAGCATTCTACCGCCACCAGAGGGCGCATCTGTTGGAGTCCCAAGGGATCCCAGCATCCCTTGGGAGCACTGTATATAAGCCAACCTTCCATGCTGTGCCGGCACTCTGGAGTCAGAATAAAGAGACTAAGGTCACACTTACTCAAGTCTACAGTACTCAGTCACATTGCTTTATTTGAGACATAACAGGCAGCATATTTTGCAGTCTCCTGGCCCTCAGGTCTGCGGTTAGTGTAGAATCTGTGCCTGGCCGTGAGGATGCTCTGCTTTGGTTTTAGTTGTAAGTTAGTTCAGTCAGCTCATCGTATGTCTTATCCTTGGCCTTCATGGGTGCCAGCAAGTCCCTGATGAGGTGATAGACCTCGGGCCCACAACTGGTCAGCAGTATTGCCTTGTGCTTCTCCACCAATGTGTCCATCTCCCCTGCCAGGTCGTTTGCCACAAAATATTGCTCCAGTCTTTCTGTGTAGGAATCCCAATCATCACCCTCTGTAAAGTCTTTTAGTGTACCAAAGGTAACCATAATCGCATGAAAGTCCGTATTCTCGTCGCCAGTTGTTATGTGTGTAATGCACTTATGAAAGACTCCACGAGGCAACGTGTTGTACTCAAACTGTAGTGATCTTGGTCCTTTATTCATAATTCCAGAGTGAGGCACAAGCGTGATGGGCAGCCTTTTATACTGGGCCCTGCACACCTATGCAGATGACCCTCAGATCTCCCACCACAGTGCCCTCTGGTGGACAGCCTCTGCCTCAGGGGCAGGAAATCCCCGGCCACCACCAGTTGCACCCTCTAGTGGTGCCAGCATAGTATATACACAGTGTAAACTTTACTGATAGTACACCAGTTAACAGGTCTCCATCTTATGTAACTATACTGCGACTACACAGAGAGTATATCTATAGTCTACATATATAACAGGTAACAAACCTATCGTGATGTCAGTGATCACGTGATGTACAGGGTAGGGTCAGGCTTGCCCTGTGATGTCACGGTTTGACCCGTCCAGTGAAAGGTCCTCACCTTGATGTAACTGTGTTTGGCCAGAATCCCCTGGGCTTTCGATTACAAAGACTAGATGCACTAGAATACAATAACAGCTTTACACTTGGTTATGACCCAGAGAAGAGGGTGCTCGGGCGATGGACAATGATAAACTTGTTTGCCTTCTCCGTGCCCACATCTCTGGGTGGAGGATGACTCTAACACTCCAATGACCTTCTGAAACAGCGTTTGTGTTTCTTGGGTTTGGAGTGCTGGATGCTCAGATCAACGGTGGTGCAGCAGTCATAAGAACATAAGACCATAAGAAATAGGAGCAGGAGTAGGCCATTCGGCCCCTCGAGCCTGCTCCACCATTTAATACAATCATTGCTGATCCGATCATGGACTCAGCTCCACTTCCCTGCCCGCTCCCCATTACCCCTTAATCCCTTATCAGTTAAGAAACTGTCTATCTCTGTCTCAAATCCATTCAATGTCCCAGCATCCAAAGCACTCTGAGGCAGTGAATTCCACAGATTTACAACCCTCTGAGAGAAGAAATTCCTCCTCATCTCAGTTTTAAATGGGTGGCCCCTTATTCTAAGATTATGCCCCTAGTTCTAGCTGGAATAAACAAACCTTCTACAGCAACACCCTTCCGACTGTCAGCTGGTTGGCGATGATTCCATTGTTCACGCTCCCTTCACCAGGTCTTCTAGCCGGCCACATTCACCCCTAGAGAGATCAGCCAGTTAGTCACAGTCAGTACAGCTCCCTTTCCTTCACTGAAACTGCTTGTGCAGCCTCTCTGCCTCATGTTGCCCCTGTTTACAAACCTATCGTGATGTCAGTGATCACGTGATGCTCAGGGTAGGGTCAGGCTTGCCCTGTGATGTCACAGTTTGACCCGTCCAGTGAAAGGGCCTCACCTTGATGCAATGACCTTGGGCCTTAGACTGGATGTGCTGGAATACAATAACAGCTTTGCACTTGGTTATGACCCAGAGAGTCGGGTGTGTGGGCAATGGGCAGTGATGGGATTGTTTGCCTTCTCCGTGCCCCCTTCTCTCAGTGGGGCCCAGTTACATGTGTGACTGTTGCTCACCCTGCAGACTGTCCCCAGCAATGCCCCGGGAGATCTACCAATGATAAGTAGTTGTCTACATTTACAGAACACGGAGTGAGCACCAAACTCAAGGGCTGGGAGGGTCTGGTCAGTGAGGGAGCTGAAAGTGGGACTCAGTAACCATCTGTGAGCAGGCTACAGGCCCCAGACTAACTATTAACAACATCAAAGAAGATCGAATAACCACAAAATGAACTGTTCCAACAAGCTACTGTGCACCAGTATTACTGTATCTATTAAACTCGTTATGTTGCTCATTCTGACTTTCACAAATGATGATACAAGATCAATAGGTTAATACCAACTTTCAAAGCTCACAACCTTCTCTCTAATCTGCTGGTTGATGATGTTTTCATCGTGTTCTCTTCATAAAGCAAAGATGGTGAGATATTGTATCCGGCCACATTCACTGCTGGAGAGATCAGCCAGTTAGTCCCAGTCAGTGCTTTCCTTCACTGAAACTGCTTGTGTCTCAGGTAGCCCCAGGTTACAAACCTATTGTGATGCCTGATCTCACTGTGATGTACAGGGCAGGGGCAGGCTTGCCCTGTGATGTCACGGTTTGTCCCGTCCAGTGAAAGGTCCTCACCTTGATGTAACTGTGTTTGGCCAGAATCCCCTGGGCTTTAGATTACAAAGACTAGATGCACTAGAATACAATAACAGCTTTACAATTGGTTATGACCCAGAGAAGAGGGTGCTCGGGCGATGGACAATGATAAACTTGTTTGCCTTCTCCGTGCCCACATCTCTGGGTGGAGGATGACTCTAACACTCCAATGTCCTTCTGAAACAGCGTTTGTGTTTCTTGGGTTTGGAGTGCTGGATGCTCAGATCAACGGTGGTGCAGCAGTCATAAGAACATAAGATCATAAGAAATAGGAGCAGGAGTCAGCCATTCGGCCCCTCAAGCCTGCTCCGCTATTTAATACGATCATTGCTGATCCGATCATGGACTCAGCTCCACTTCCCTGCCCGCTCCCTTAATCCCTTATCAGTTAAGAGACTGTCTATTTCTGTCTTAAATTTATTCAATGTCCCAGCCTCCATAGCTCTCTGCGGCAGTGAATTCCACAGATTTACAACCCTCTGAGAGAAGAAATTCCTCCTCATCTCAGTTTTAAATGGGCGGCCCCTTATTCTAAGACCATGCCCCCTAGTTCTAGTCTCCCCCATCAGTGGAAACATCCTCTCTGCATCCACCTTGTCAAGCCCCCTCATAATCTTAAACGCTTTGATAAGATCCCCTCTCATTCTTCTCAATTCCAATGAGTAGATGCCCAACATACTCAACCTTTCCTCATAAGTCAACTCCCTCATCCCCAGAATCAACCGAGTGAACCTTCTCTGAACTGCCTCCAAAGCAAGTATATCCTTTCGTAAATATGGAAGCCAAAATGCACGCAGTACTCCAGGTGTGACCTCACCAATACCCTGTATAACTGTAGCAAGACTTTCCTGCTTTTATACTCCATCCCCTTTGCAATAAAGGCCAAGATACCATTGGCCTTCCTGATCACTAGCTGTACCTGCATACTAACCTTTTGTGTTTCATGCACAAGTACCCCCAGGTCCTGCAGCATTTTGCAATCTTTCTCCATTTAAATAATAACTTGCTCTTTGATTTTTTTTCTGCCAAAGTGCATGACCTCACACTTTCCAACATTATACTTCATCGGCCAAATTTTTGCCCACTCACTTAGCCTTTTGCAGATTTTTTGTGTCCTCCTCACACATTGTTTTACCTCTCATCTTTGTATCATAGCAAACTTGGCTACGTTACACTCAGTCCCTTCTTCCAAGTCGTTAATATAGATTGTAAATAGTTGGGGACCCAGCACTGATCCCTGGGGCACCCCACTAGTTACTGTTTGCCAACCAGAAAATGACCCATTTATCTCGACTCTCTGTTTTCTGTTAGTTAGCCAATCCTCTATCCATGCTAACATATTACCCCAACCCCGTGAACTTTTATCTTGTGCAGTAACCTTTTATGTGGCACCTTGTCAAATGCCTTCTGGAAATCCAAATACACCACATCCACTGGTTCCCCTTTATCCACCCTGTTCATTACATCCTCAAAAAATTCCAGCAAATTTATCAAACGTGACTTCCCCTTCATAAACCCATGCTGACTCTGCCTGACTGCATTATGTTTTTCCAAATGTCCTGCTACTGCTTCTTTAACAACATTTTCCCAACCCTGTCCTTTAACCAATCCTCAATCCATGCTAGTACATTACCCCTAATCCCATCAACCCTCATTTTGTTTAATAATCTCTGGTGTGGCACCTTATCGAATGCCTTCTGAATATCCAAACAGACAACATCCACTGATTCCCCCGATCTATTCTGCTAGTTACCACCTCAAAAAACTCAAAACAGATTTGTCAAACACGTTTTCCCTTTCATAAATCGATGTTGACTCTGCCCAATCCTATTGTTATTTTCTCAGTGCCCTTAATAATAGATTCTAGCATTTTCCCTCCTACTGATGTCAGGCGAACTGGTGTGTAGTTCCCCGTTTTCTCTCTCCCTCCTTTCTTAAATAGAGGCGTAACATTAGCAACATTCCAGTCCACGGGAACCGTTCTAGAATCAATGGGACTAGACTTTCGGCACATCATCAGTAAATGCAATGGTCCAGGCAGCATCCATGGTGCGCACATCTTGCGTGAGAGCACTGTCTCTGACCTGTTTAAGAGTCAGCCACAAGGTCACGGTTGGATGCTGGGGGATAAAGGATATGACCTTGCCAGGTGCCTCATGACCCCCCTGCGTAAGCTCCAGACAGAAGCCGAGAAGTGCTACAATGAAAGCCATATAGCGACATGCAATGTCGTTAGAAAGACAATTGGAGTGCTTAAACAGTGCTTCAGATACCTGGACCACTCAGGAGGTAACCTACAATACCACCCTGAGCAGGTCGCTGAGTTTATTGTGGTGTGCTGCATGTTGTAGAACCTAGCTATCAGGAGAGGACAACAATTGCAAATGGGATCGCCGGTCCACCTCAGGAGAGAGGGGAATCGGAAGAGGAGGATGAGGAGGAGGATGAGGAGGACCTCGGGGAGGACAATCAGCCTGGCGATGAACCCATGCTCCCCCCACAAGACTGGAAAAGCCCCATGGTAGTTACGTGGCTGTAAAACCCTTGTGTCAACAGCTGATAAATGAAGACTTTGTGTGAGCTTACATTGGTGACAGTTACAGTTGTGTTGTGTTCCATCCTTGCCCGGCCTGGGTTGACCATGGCCATTGTGTCCAACCCTTGTCCTGATGTTTCACCGTACGTTATTAGAAGGCACGTCAGGACAATTGTAAAGTTAAATAAAAATATTTAATAGTTAAACTCACATCTGAGAATTTTTACAACAAACATATATAACACCCCCTCACCCCCACCCCAAACATTCAACAATATTTTTAACACAACAATAACATAACAGTGAACATTTAACAAAAATGTATTTTGAACAAGAAGTAGCAACAATATACAACACCCCCCCTCCCTACCTGCGGCCACTCTTCCCTCCTGAACCTTGACCCCCCCCTTCTAATAAGCCCCCGTTTCAATCCCCGAGTAACGGGACCAATACGTCTTGCAGCAGGGGACCTCAAGGCCTGCTGCTGTGGGGGGCAGTGGCTGGAGGAGAAGACGTTTTGGAAGAAACATTTTCCGGGTCAGAAGGAAGATCTGCCCGTCGCAGTGCGTGCCCAGCTCGCTGACTCAACCTCCGTGGGGTTGGCCTGGGCACTATACACCTTGGAGTGGCCTGCTGTAAGCCGCTTGGCCCGCTACTTCATCCGCCCATGAAGACCGCAGGTACAACAGATGGCAATTGGTCATCTTCCTCCTCCTCAGTAGTCCCCTCTGGACCCGTGGTGATGACCACCTGCAATGGCACAGGTGTCCGTGAAGGGGCCTCCCTTCACACCTCGGGAGTCTCGGGACCTGCAAATCATCATTGAGGTTATTAGAACAGAAGGGTAGACAGGAGAATGCTTGCACTGTGCTGGTATATGTACGAGGAGCAACATTACTGCAATAAATGTGAACGAGAGACGTTACATATGATTACATCATATGGTTGTACAGCGATGGAATTCTCTGCCCCAGAGAGCTGTGGAGGCTGGGTCATTGAATATAGTTAAGGTGGAGATAGACAGATTTTTGAGTGATAAGGGAGTAAAGGGTTATGGGGAGCGGGCAGGGAAGTGGAGCTGAGTCCGTGATCGGATCGAGGGGTGTATGGCCTACTCCTGCTCCTATTTCTTATGTTCTTATGTTCTTGACCTGATAGTATTACAGAAGCTGCATGCATAACATGGCACCATTATTATGTTATAATGAAATGCCATTAGATGACATTAAATGACTCTGGTTTACCACTGCTTTACACATTAGTCACACGGTACAACAACGGGACCTGCACCACCGCCGGTGGCAGAGCGACTGTGACTGCCCACTGGTGCTACAGCACTTTGTGCCAAGTCAGTCAGGGTCTGTATATCAGCAGGGCCTCCTCCGGTGTGCCTCTGGTCCGCCTGATTCTTGGATATCTTCCTCTGCAAACGTGACAAGAGCATGGCATAAATTAATTGACTAGGTACTATTACAGAAAGGCAACGGACGTTGTATGCTAATATGGTTTGTATCCACAATGGATGCATGGTTATAACATCTACGTTCAGAGAAAATATTTGGACTTTCAAAAAGCTTTTGACAAGGTCCCACACAAGAGATTGGTGCAAAATTAAAGCACATGGTATTGGGGGTAATGTACTGACGTGGATAGAGAACTGGTTGGCAGACAGGAAGCAGAGAGTCGGGCTAAACGGATCCTTCTCAGAATGTCAGGCAGTGACCAGTGGGGTGAAAGGTCAAAATTCACTGGAACCCCCCAACCTCCCCCGCCGACCCCCCGCGCCCCCCCCACCCCCCGCACCCCCACCCCCTCCCCCGCACCCCCCCCCCGCAACCCCCCCACCTCCCCCGCACCCCCCCCCCGCAACCCCCCCACCTCACCCGCAACCCCCCCATCTCCCCCGCACCCCCCCCCACCACCCCCCCCCAACCCCCCCACCTCCCCCGCCCCCCACCACCCCCCCCCCCCGCACCACCCCCACCTCCCCCGCCCCCCCCCCACCCCCCCCCCACCCCCCCACCTCCCCCGCACCCCCGCACCCCCCCCCCGCCAGTATTTGGGCTCAGTGAAAAGGACATTTAATTTGGGACTATCTACCGGAAAGTTTGAAATCCTAAAGTACTTAAGGAAGAAACTACGAACTTTAATTGAATTTTGGACTTTTACAGGACAAATTCAAGTCTGTGGGTGGGCCTAAAGGAACTGCAGGAGTCAACGTGATTATTGGAACTGTCTGGGTGTGGGGCTAAGGTAAAGTGTCTGGAGAAATGGATATTTGAAAACCCTTCTCCACAAGAGACATTAATATTACAACACTAACTCAGAGATGGCCAGCCATCCAACCGGACCGAGAAAAGCCATCTTCAGCACGAATAAAAACAAAAGGGCCCACTACAGCCTGTATGTAAAAACCAAGCACAAAAGGACATTGCGATTACCAAGCTAATATTTCCCATCAGGTAACAGATTTAGAAGTGCAACCCACCCAAGACATATTAACTTTTATCGAGCCGCCAAAATATTACAAAGTAATGTCAAGCCTGCCAAATTTAAACAACAAATTCTGGACTGATTGGGCGCGAAGAATAGGACAGCTCAAACCGTATAACTGGCCCCTGTTTTAACAGAGGCTAGGTTGCTACTACCTCAGGAGACACTGGGGATGCTAT
Source organism: Pristiophorus japonicus (assembly GCF_044704955.1). Classification (NCBI taxonomy): domain Eukaryota; kingdom Metazoa; phylum Chordata; class Chondrichthyes; family Pristiophoridae; genus Pristiophorus; species Pristiophorus japonicus. Next base: position 1,429,853 of record NW_027250904.1, on the reverse strand, counting down.
GCTTGTATGCCATACTAGACTATGTATCAAGAAGGGAGCGAGACCAACGCGACAGTTGAAAACTAACTTCTCCAGCCTCGAAGTCCTGAAGTCCTAAAGGGAAGGAAGAAGATCACCATCGTGGCAGCAACTGACCACAGCCAACGTGGTATCACCAAAATCCACCGCCATCGACCAAACTCGAAACAAATCTCCAACGGAAACAAACCGAAGAATCGAAAGTTTCCAGCCTACAAGCTGTTCCTGAGGTACCAACAGGTAAAACATTACCTAAAGTACTGTACAAACCTACTTCTAATGAAAGAAAACGGGTACTTACCCCACAAATCCAAAACGCACCTTTCCGCATCAGCGGACTCAACCCAACTGAAGATTGTGCAGTAAGAAGTCCTCTCCGATGTTTGGGGTATTGCAAGCAGAACCTACAGAAGTCAATGAACCCTGAAATCACGAACTACTGCTAACTGACCAGAAAGGATTGGTGAGCATAGTCCTTGCCTGCCCTGGAGTCTGACCTAGCTAGGATTAGGTACTGGGAGGTGGGAGGTGTAACTTTTACTGTAACCCCCTTTGAATGTGTAATGTATTGTTCTTTATTAGAGTGATTATAAGGCTGACCTTGTACTTTCTTGTCTGCAATAAAAACAAAATTCTTTTGCACCAAACCAGTGTCCTTTGCACTTTGTCACATCCCCCAAATAAACCCAGAGTCCAGAACCCAAGGGAGTGGGAGCCATTCGAACTGTTCAAGTAGGTCAGAGGTGAACCTGAAGCCCGGGACCACCCCTTACAAATGGTGACCGCGGCAGGACTCTGGTCCAAGGGGTGTGATGCGGAGAGTGCTGGTTTGGGGGAAGAGAGGATTTCCTCCGATGTGTACAAGCAAGTGAATGTCACTGAGGAATGGGTGCTTGGTCTGTTGTGAGTTGAGTGTCCAGCCGACACTGCAGCCCAGTGGACAGCAAGCAAGGGTCACAAAGAATCAGTAGAGAAGGCAATCTGGTCGCTCTGTCTACAGCAACAGGTCCAACTCCTCGACAAAACCAATGAGACACTACAGGCAGAGTTATGGGAATGTGCAGAGACCTATCAGGAAAGGGCTGTGGCAGAAGAAAGATTATCGGGAGAACTCCGTGAGCTAAAACAGGAAAGGACCCTAATAATGGAAAGGTTTAAAAACAGTCAGGACTATTTTCAATGTCAGGTTACCGAGGCCAAAAGTAATGAAAAGTCACTGAGGGAGGAAAGCACTCGCCTCACCCTACAAGTAAAAGAGCTCCAGGAAAGATTAAAAGATGTGCAGGCAGTGTATAAAGTAACTAGCACTGATGGGTTTGAATCGGGAGACCACGGTCTCTGCCAGCAACAAATTAAAAGTTTAAACCTTGCTCTGTCCAAGGCAAAAGGCATGTTATGTTTAATAAGCCGGGTACGCCCCAGGTAAACCTGGGAGAGAAGGAAGGAACCACCTGGCCACTACCTGTGGTATCGGTGACTACACCGGTGAGGCAGCAGGAGGGGGGATCGAGTTGTGGGGCGGACAGGGATAGTGAACCACTACCTGTGGTACCGGTGACTACACCGGTGAGGCAGCAGGAGAGGGGAACGAGTTGTGGGACGGACAGGGATAGTGAACCACTACCTGTGGTACCGGTGACTACACCGGTGAAGCAGCAGGAGGGGGGATCGAGTTGTGGGACGGACAGGGATAGTGAACCACTACCTGTGGTACCGGTGACTACACCGGTGAAGCAGCAGGAGGGGGGATCGAGTTGTGGGACGGACAGGGATAGTGAACCACTACCTGTGGTACCGGTGACTACACCGGTGAAGCAGCAGGAGGGGGGATCGAGTTGTGGGGTGGACAGGGATAGTGAACCACTACCTGTGGTACCGGTGACTACACCGGTGAAGCAGCAGGAGGGGGGATCGAGTTGTGGGGTGGACAGGGATAGTGAACCACCACTACCTGTGGTACTGGTGACTACACCGGTGAGGCAGCAGGAGAGGGGATCGAGTTGTGGGGTGGACAGGGATAGTGAACCACTACCTGTGGTACCGGTGACTACACCGGTGAGGCAGCAGGAGGGGGGATCGAGTTGTGGGACGGACAGGGATAGTGAACCACTACCTGTGGTACCGGTGACTACACCGGTGAAGCAGCAGGAGGGGGGATCGAGTTGTGGGGCGGACAGGGATAGTGAACCACCACCGCCTGTGGTACTGAGTTTCAGCTCGGCTTGGCCGCAGGGAGGAGAGGGAGGGGAGCCAGAACAGGGAGAGCCAGAACCAGGGCCAATGTGCCCAGTCCGGCAACAGAGGTTTGGCCCACCCACCAGTGGCGGGGGTCCAGGGCCCCTGGAAAGTCAGTTTATGGTCCCCCACACTCCCCACCAGCTTAGGGCTATGTTAACCCACCTGGGAAAGCTCACTCCAAAGGGAGACCCCTCGGTTCACTTTGTGGAGGTGGAACAGGCCGGGGATATTAATGGGTGCGATGATGCAGAAATGGCAAAGATGCTTCTCCTATCCCTCGACAGCAAACTGTACCAGTCCCTCTCTACTGAGGGCAAAAGAGGACAGAAAACACTTGCTGCCACCCAGACAGACATTTAGAAACTATTGGCTGCAATGACGGAGTCCCTTCTCTAGAGTAAATGCTGCAGCTCCCAGGAGAAACCCCACAGGCTTTCTCAGACCGACTGTGGCCTGTGTACCAGAGCGCCTGTAGTGGGGACATAGACAGGGATCACTGAAACCCGGCCGAGTTAGCCCACTGGCTCCGAAGCCTAGTCACTAACAGTTTACCCAGAATAAGAACCAAGGCTGAGGCCTGGTTCGACCCCAGAGAGCCCCAGGCCACAGAACAGGGAGTGTTTAGGCAACTGACCCTAGCTTACAGAAACAGCAGAGGGACAGAAGAGCCCCCACAAAAGGGAAGGGTTCACCAAATCCGACCTAACCAAGACAAGAGGGAATGGCACCATGAGGGGGGTAACCCCCCCAATACAAAACATACCTGCTTCGGGTACGGAAAGAGTGGGCACTGGAGAAAGGATTTTGGAAATCCTTGGGAGAATAGCGCAGGAAAGAATTCTCCAACCCCGGCCCAAAAGACCGGGACAGATAAGCCAGTCCCTCCCCACTCGTTTGAGACCGATTTACCTGCGCTCCGAGCCATGTTAGATGGCCCTGGGAGGGTAGCCACTGCCACCGGTACAGAGATCCCACCTGCCCCCTCCCAACCAAAACCGTGACTGGGACAGGCACAGCCCGTCCACCTGTGTGTCCTCGAGTATGATGTGTGGGGGAGACCGACCGTACAGATGGAAGTGGAAAAGGTGAAAGGGACTTACCTGCTGGACACCGGTCCCTCAAGCACCCTTGTCTATACAGCTAACCCCACCACCTCACCTCTGTCTAACGGGGTCCCCTACAGCTTGGTGGGTTTCACAGGCACTGAACAGACTGGCTCATTCTCCGTTCCGCTCTCCATTCATTTCGGTACACTCCACACAAAGTGGACTTGTGTCCTGATGAAGTGGGAGCAGGAAGGGAGAGGGATCCCAGGCCACGGGATCCTAGAAGATTTAAGAAACCACAGTCTTTGGGGGTCAGTCTGTACGGGACAGGAGAGTGAGGTGATGGTTATCCCGGGAAAACATGGAAAAGGGACAGTGTGCACCATGAAACCAAAGGATGGTTACGACCTTGAATCACTGGTCAGTAACACCCCTGTAGAATATCAAGCGTATGTGAGGAAAAACCTTGCAGCTTTTGCTACTCACAAACACGACTGTGGGAGAATAAATGGGGTCAAGGTTAGTATAGATGGGGACCCCATGACCTGACCACGGAAACAGTACAACTTCCCCAAGGAGGCGGAGACAGACATGGAAACAGCCTTGGGTTCTCTGGTTAAACAGGGGGTACTGAGACCAATAGCGACCCATGTGAACTCTCCATTGTGGCCGGTTAAGAAACCGGACAACTCCTGGAGAGCCACGGTGGACTATCGAGTACTCGACCGTAACATCCTCGCCTGTGCACCCACTGTTGCTGCTGTCACTGACCTCACTGGAAGTATCCCAGCCTCCGCGACCACCTTCACGGTGCTGGATATTTCCAACGGGTTCTGGTCCATACCTTTAAGAAGGGAAGATCAGAACAAGTTTGCTTTTACCTTTAAAGGACAGCAATACACTTGGAACTGTCTCCCTCGGGGTTTCCACAACAGCCCCAGTGTTTTCCACCAGTGTATGGCCAACTGTTTAAAGGGCTTTAGCAGACCCCAGCAGTTGGTGCAGTATGTGGATGACCTGCTCCTGTTCACCGATCAGGGGGAGGAACATGGCCCACTGCTGGCTGAGCTACTGGAGCTGCTGAAAGAAGAGGGATTTAAAGTAAACCCCAAGAAGGCACAGATCGGCCTGAAGGAAGTCAAATTCCTGGGACTATGAGCGCGCTGGGGAGAGAGCCATTGACAAGGCTAGAAGGGAAGCAGTGCAGAAGTTACCCGCCCCCAACACAGTGACAGGAGTAAGATCTTTTCTCGGGCTAACCGGGTACTGCAGAGATTACATTGAGGATTATGCAGCCACCGTAGCCCCTCTGCTCCGACTCCTACACAAGGGAGTGGAGTGGGAATGGGACAAAGGTTGTGAGGCAGCATTTATCCAGCTCAAGAAAGACCTACAGACCGTGCCAGCTCTAGGGGCCATCGATGGGGGTAAAGAGTTTTTCCTGGAGGTAGCAGCCAATGGGGACAGTCTGAGTGCAGTACTGCTCCAAGAGTGGCATGGCCGGCTGAGACCAGTGGTCTACTCCTCCAGGATACTCACGGACATGGAGAAGGGATACTCCAACTGTGAGCGGCACCTCCTAGCCACTCACTGGGCTGTGAAAAGATCACTGATAACATAGAAACATAGAAAATAGGTGCAGGAGTTGGCCATTCGGCCCTTCGAGCCTGCACCACCATTCAATAAGATCATGGCTGATCATTCCCTCACTACCCCTTTCCTGCTTTCTCTCCATACTCCTTGATCCCTTTAGCCGTAAGGGCCACATCTAACTCCCTCTTGAATATATCCAATGAACTGGCATCAACAACTCTCTGCGGCAGGGAATTCCACAGGTTAACAACTCTCTGAGTGAAGCAGTTTCTCCTCATCTCCGTCCTAAATGGCTTACCCCTTATCCTTAGACAGTGACCCCTGGTTCTGAACTTCCCCAACATCGGGAACATTCTACCCGCATCTAACCTGTCCAGTTCCGTCAGAATCTTATATGTTTCTATGAGATCCCCTCTCATCCTTCTAAACTCCAGTGTATAAAGGCCCAGTTGATCCAGTCTCTCCTCATATGACAGTCCAGCCATCCCTGGAATCAGTCTGGTGAACCTTCGCTGCACTCCCTCAATAGCAAGAACGTCCTACCTCACATTAGGAGACCAAAACTGAACACACTATGCTAGGTGTGGCCTCACCAAGGCCCTGTACAACTGCAGTAACACCTCCCTGCTCCTATACTCAAATCCCCTAGCTATGAAGGCCAACATACCATTTGCCTTCTTCACCACCTGCTGTACCTGTATGCCCACTTTCAGTGACTGATGAACCCTGACACCCAGGTCTCGTTGCACCTCCCCTTTTCCTAATCTGCTGCCATTGAAATAATATTCTGCCTTCGTGTTTTTGCCCCCAAAGTGGATAACCTCACATTTATCTACATTATACTGCATCTGCCATGTATTTGCCCACTCACCTAACCTGTCCAAGTCCCCCTGCAGCCTCTTAGCATCCCCCTCACAGCTCACACCGCCACCCAGCTTAGTGTCATCTGAAAACTTGAGAGGAGGATCCCCTATCACACTCCTTACCCACCATACTCCCACCCAAATGTTCCTGGACGGGAGAATCAAGGACGGGACAGTGAGCAGTGCCCACATTGCTCGCTGGACCCTGCTCCTCTCCCAAATGGACCTAAGGGTAAAGGGTCTCTGCGAGCCAAGACTCACAGCCAACATGATTTATCCAGGGACAGCCCACCGGTGTTCTGTAGAAGGGGTATGGGAAATTAACATAGGCTTTCGGGCCGCGTTACACCCCACAGGCCGAGAGATCTATGTGGACGGTTCAAGCACAGTATCTGCGGGTGAACGACTCACAGGCTGCGGAGTTTATGACCCTGAGGCAGGTATTGCCCTGGTGATTAAACTCCCCAGTACTATGAACTGTCTGTGGTGGTGTATGTCGTCTGTAAGGGGTTTTCACAGGGTTGTTGTGCCTTGGGTGTCTATCTCTGGCCTTCTGCCCTCACAGCTTATGCCTGGCCTGTGAGGTACCCTGAGTGCTGCAAGAGCACCCCTGGAGAGACTGTGTCCACAGCTTATGCCTGGCCTGTGAGGTACCCTGAGTGCTGCAAGAGCACCCCTGGAGAGACTGTGTCCACAGCTTATGGCTGGCCTGTGAGGTACCCTGAGTGCTGCAAGAGCACCCCTGGAGAGACTGTGTCCACAGCTTATGAAGGGGGTTTTGAGACTCGTACGTCCCCACAGCTTATGCCTAGCCTGTGAGGCACCTGTGAGTGTCAAACACTCCTAACCCCTTCTTCCCGAGCCTGTGACACACAGTTGAGCGTTTTCAAGGCGCTCTTAGCTTCCCTTACACGGTTCTGACATACGACTCACGATCAGGAGATGTAATACAATAGAACTGAGACAAGGTGATTCCAAGACGAATTCAGCTTCCAATTTATTTGACAAGGTGTAACTCAACAAACAGCAATACACCAACAAAACAATCCCCCTAAATCCCACTAAACGGACCCAACGAAAATCTTTACACCAGTTTAGCAGTACAATGCCCAACCTCCCACCTTTCCTGGCCTAACTGAGTTGGGAGTTCCGGGGACCAGAGGTTATACTCACTACTGTGCCTTCTGCAGTCTGGTGGTTTGTTTCTTCTATCTTCGGTGTCTTCAGACACTGGTTTTCCTTCAGTGTCGAGAGGCTTGCTGGTTGTTAAATCATGAGGGCAGGGAAAATCATCACTTCTTTCTCACTATGTCAGAAACCCCTTTTTATAGCCAGATTATCCAGTCCGCCTCTCCTGCTGAAGTCGATTCTTTTCATTGGTGGACTTTTTGATTTTGAAAAATGCAGCAGTTTTAGATTGACGTTTTTTTTTCCACTGATCTTAACCTACTCAAGGTTTGAGTGGGTGTTGATTGCATTGGCCTCCTGTAGCCATTGTGCTAGTCTGGCCTGAGCCAGATATTTCTATGCCTGATGAAAAGGTGTTGGAATATGTATGTGGCATTGTTTAAATGCTAATGTTTTCAAGGGGCAAGTTTCGAGGGTATACAGTTCCCAGACAATTTGATTAGTTCCAATGTCCAAACTGGCCCTTTAGATATTGACCCCACCCCTTTTCTTGCAGACCCAACATACACCTTTTAAAAATCCCAAATTCGATTAAAGTTCGTAGTTTCTTCCATGTGCACTTTACGATTTCAAACTTTCTGGTAGATAGTTCCAAATTAAATTCCCTTTCCTACGAGTGCAAACACTGGGGGGGGGGGGGTCTCCATTTGTGTCCCAAAGTTTTCCTTCCATCGGTTTCAATTCACAGCACAGACTGATCCCACAGCCCTTTTCCTTCTGGGTAAAATGAGGGGGTTTTTGCCCTCCCCTACATAATCCCCCATCTGACACAGTCAGACACCACTCGAGTGTGTCAAAGTTCAGGGTGGTGAGAAAACCCTCGGTCTCCCAAATTGCCCAACTTTCCCCAGTTTAACTCTAAACTGATCCCGTCGATATATATCGTAATTCCTTTTAACGCGGTACTGAACACAGAAATCCAACAGGTTACAATACACGACAGCAACATACATATATGTACTTAAGGTTACAGCAGTAATTGTACATTGAGTCTCACTTTGGTCTCAACCGTAAAACAAAGAAACCTGCCCTGCAAACTCCCCAGGGGCCATGTATGAAAAACGCAGTCATCCCTGGGAATAACAAAACCGCCTAAGTGTCGCGGTCAAGCTTTGTTTACACACCTTGAGTGTTTAGCAATGGCTCTCCTGGCTGTGTAGTAGCCTGAGGAACTGCGTTCTTTTTCTTTTTCTCCTGAGCTTACAGCTTGTAACCAGCAGATAAGCTACAATCAGGAGTTGGCCGATCACCAAGGCATGCGATCCCACCCGGATCCATGCAGGTATGTCTGCCCGTATCCCCAAATCCCACCATGCTGGGGGTTTAATCTGGGCAATCTCCCCTGCTAGAATTTCAGTTTTCTGCTCCATGGTGTAAAACTGTTTTTGAGACAAATCCACTGCCTGGAGGAGGGCTGTAAGTTTCTCAGGTAGTGGGGCAATGGGATAGCCAAACTGGGCGACATATTGTTGTAGATGGCTGAGGTTGTTTTGTACCGTGAGGTGAATCGTGGAAGGTTCAGGGATGGGTGTGATTCTGGTGTGTGCCACTTGAACCTCTGCCCTGGGTTTAAAGCAAATGCTGCTGTACGGAATTGGACACCACCTTCCCGGTCCGTGTTCATACCGTTGGGCACTTGTGGTGACACAATATGTCCCACTGCCTACATATGCTACCTGTGGAGGCATGTGGTTAGGGGCCATTACCTCCATTGTACAATTGATAGGCTCTGCTCCAGCAGTGCTGAACCCACATTGTGGCCTTGCAAAAGCGTTCAAGTACTGGGGGCACAGGATTACCTGTGTTCCCCTGCTCCGACAACCCGAGAGGTCTGTACCTGTCACAGTGTGCTCCCACATTGTGACATCAGGTGGGACCTCTTGGAATCGAACATGCACCCCTCCACGAATGACTCCCACATTCTCCACTCGGTACAGGGGTGCTGGTCGTGGGGACGCCCCCATCACGGGCATCCTGACCACCACACCCATGGTGGTATGGTTTGACTTTCCACAGTCCACCGGTACCGGGTAGGCTTCCGACGCTACACGAAGTTGGCAAGGACTCAAAACATTATCATAAGGGTGCAGTGCTGCTAAGTGCTGGTTGCTGATCCAGGAGGGGACCTGTCCCTGTCTCAGATCCTCGAGGTTACTCCGTCCCTCTCCCAGCAACCAGGCCCCATAGAGCACGCACACCTAATTTTGGGCGGCTTGATCGGAGGTGTTTCTATCCTCCCGAATCAAGGCGTTTACAGCCCTGGCCTGTGCCTCCAATTGAGAGATAATCTCCTTTAAGTGAACTGTCATTGCCACCTCTTGGTGGAGCGCGGATCCCACGACGGTATTCTCGTCCCCCAGGACTTTGTGCAGCTGATTCTTTAACCCATTTATCTGGAGGGCCAGCTGCATGATATCCAAACTGTTTATGGCGGACGCCCCGGTGTTAAACCCCGTAAGAATGACATTTAAAGTGCCACGCCTCTGCCTGCCCGGTTCAGCCCTATCCCACTGTTTATACAAGTCTGTCACACTGACATCCCCGAAGTCCAGTTCATAGAACTTCCGGAACATCTCCCGCAGCAGATCCTGGTCTAACAGCTCGGTTTCCCGGGGACACCACGTGGGTAGGCGGACTTCTGTCAGATTTAGCACCACTGATGTCACCGTGCAGTGTACCCCCTGATAAAGTAGTTTCTCGGTAGGGACCAACACTAAACCATTCCCCGGCCCCCTGGTTGTTGTCGGGCCCTCGTGTGGGACGGTGGGCTTGGCCGTGGGTGGGGGCTTCCTTTCCCGAACTACAAGTTCGGTGGCATTTACTGGTACCCGGGGATTGGGGATCACACACACCTCCCCGCTGTGATCCCATCCCACCCCATCCCCGACATCCTGCCCCCACCTATAGAAAGCAATGGAGACCCCCTCTGAACACACGCGAGTGGATCCCCACATACACAAATAAATTCCTTGGTCGTACGCCCACCATTTCTCCCAGCACACCGTGACCCTGCCAGATAACCCCATGATGGTTCGGTAGGTATCATTATCCAGACGTTCCCAGTCCGAGTGTCGGTCTCCCGTGTCCCTCTTGAGCTTTCTGAGCCACCACCACCGTCCCAGAGGTATGTCCCCTTGGCAAGTTAGGCATACCTTCCTGCCTTCTGTCACTCTCACTCTGGAAGTGACCACAGTGATCTCCGGGCAGGGGATGGAGGCCTCTCCGTAGGTAAAGTCCTTATGGTTGGAGTACTTGGTGGAGTTCGATCCCAACCACCCAGGCCATCTCCCCTCGTGGGAGTAGGTGACCCGGCCATCCGCCACCGGAGTCCCTTCTCCTGTGGTCACTGTCGGCGCTCTGCCCCCGGAGCATCCGAAAACCAGGGAGTCCTCGGTGTCCCCTCGGTGCCCGGTGCAGATCCTTAGCGATACCAGCTTCACTAACGTCCAGTAGGGAGGTGTTGACATCTGAAAGGCAAGAAGAACATGGCCTTGCCTTGAGAGACCTCTCCAGGCTCGGCCCGCGTAACATGTTCCAAACATAAAATGCTGTACCCAACCGTCACTGCCTTACCTAAACACATATACACACAACACAAAGTAACAAAACAGGAAGGGAAAATATACACACCACCACCCGTCCCCGGGTGGCCAGGCTATATCCTGTCACTGTACAGGCGTCGTCGACCACTCGGCTGACCGTACCCTGGGGACCAGGATGCCCTCCGCTGAGGGGCTCGTATAGTCCCCCTTAATGAGTCTTGTGCTGCCCTCCAAGGCCCTCCCGAGCCCCGGATAATCAGTGGGAGACCCTTGCTAGTACAACAGAGCACCCTCCCTGTTGTCTTTCGCCTTCTCGGTCTGGGGCGGGGAGCTCAGTAAACAGGGGACCACGGTGCCCTGGGCTGTGGCACTCTGTTACTCCTCCTTACTGTCGGTGCAGAGTCCCACGTTATGGGCTGCAATGCCATCTCCTCCACCTCTTGGGCTAGCCCCAGCTGATCCTCCATGGGAGGTTCAGCTTCCCCTTGGACCTTGCTAATGGTAGAGCCTTTCTCCCTACTTCTGTTACTGGGCTGGGAAACATAGAAACATAGAAACATAGAAACATAGAAAATAGGTGCAGGAGCAGGCCATTCAGCCCTTCTAGCCTGCACCGCCATTCAATGAGTTCATGGCTGAACATGAAACTTCAGTACCCCATTCCTGCTTTCTCACCATACCCCTTGATCCCCCGAGTAGTATATTTAGTGAATTGGCCTCAACTACTTTCTGTGGTAGAGAATTCCACAGGTTCACCACTCTCTGGGTGAAGAAGTTTCTCCTCATCTCGGTCCTAAATGGCTTACCCCTTATCCTCAGACTGTGACCCCTGGTTCTGGACTTCTCCAACTTTGGGAACATTCTTCCTGCATCTAACCTGTCTAAACCCGTCAGAATTTGAAACGTTTCTATGAGGTCCCCTCTCATTCTTCTGAACTCCAGTGAATACAAGCCCAGTTGATCCAATCTTTCTTGATAGGTCAGTCCCACCATCCCGGGAATCAGTCTGCTGAATCTTTGCTGCACTCCCTCATAGCAAGAATGTCCTTCCTCAAGTTAGGAGACCAAAACTGTACACAATACTCCAGGTGTGGCCTCACCAAGGCCCTGTACAACTGTAGTAACACCTCCCTGCCCCTGTACTCAAATCCCCTCGCTATGAAGGCCAACATGCCATTTGCTTTCTTAACCACCTGCTGTACCTGCATGCTAACCTTCAATGACTGATGTACCATGACACCCAGGTCTCGTTGCACCTTCCCTTTTCCTAATCAGTCACCATTCAGATAATAGTCTGTCTCTCTGGTTTTACCACCAAAGTGGATAACCTCACATTTATCCACATTATACTTCATCTGCCATGCATTTGCCCACTCACATAACCTATCCAAGTCACTCTGCAGCCTCATAGCATCCTCCTCGCAGCTCACACTGCCACCCAACTTAGTGTCATCCGCAAATTTGGAGATACTGCATTTAATCCCCTCGTCTAAATCATTAATGTACAATGTAAACAGCTGGGGCCCCAGCACAGAACCTTGCGGCACCCCACTAGTCACTGCCTGCCATTCAGAAAAGTACCCGTTTACTCGTACTCTTTGCTTCCTGTCTGACAACCAGTTCTCAATCCACGTCAGCACACTACCCCCAATCCCATGTGCTTTTACTTTGCACATTAATCTCTTGTGTGGGACCTTGTTGAAAGCCTTCTGAAAGTCCAAATATACCACATCAACTGGTTCTCCTTTGTCCACTTTACTGGAAACATCCTCAAAAAATTCCAGAAGATTTCTCAAGCATGATTTCCCTTTCACAAATCCATGCTGACTTGGACCTATCATGTCACCATTTTCCAGATGCACTGCTATGACATCCTTAATAATTGATTCCATCATTTTACCCACTACCGATGTCAGGCTGACCGGTCGATAATTCCCTGTTTTCTCTCTCCCTCCTTTTTTAAAAAGTGGGGTTACATTGGCTACACTCCACTCGATAGGAACTGATCCAGAGTCAATGGAATGTTGGAAAATGACTGTCAATGCATCCGCTATTTCCAAGGCCACCTCCTTAAGTACTCTGGGATGCAGTCCATCAGGCCCTGGGGATTTATCGGCCTTCAATCCCATCAATTTCCCCAACACAATTTCCCGACTAATAAGGATTTCCCTCAGTTCCTCCTCCTTACTAGACCCTCTGACCCCTTTTATATCCGGAAGGTTGTTTGTATCCTCCTTAGTGAATACCGAACCAAAGTACTTGTTCAATTGGTCTGCCATTTCTTTGTTCCCCGTCATGACTTCCCCTGATTCTGACTGCAGGGGACCTACATTTGTCTTTACTAACCTTTTTCTCTTTACATAGCTACAGAAACTTTTGCAATCCACCTTAATGTTCCCTGCAAGCTTCTTCTCGTACTCCATTTTCCCTGCCCTAATCAAACCCTTTGTCCTCCTCTGCTGAGTTCTAAATTTCTCCCAGTCCCCGGGTTCGCTGCTATTTCTGGCCAATTTGTATGCCACTTCCTTGGCTTTAATACTATCCCTGATTTCCCTTGATAGCCACGGTTGAGCCACCTTCCCTTTTTTATTTTTACGCCAGACAGGAATGTACAATTGTTGTAATTCATCCATGCGGTCTCTAAATGTCTGCCATTGCCCATCCACAGTCAACCCCCTAAGTATCATTCGCCAATCTATCCTAGCCAATTCACGCCTCATACCTTCAAAGTTCCCTTCTTTAAGTTCTGGACCATGGTCTCTGAATTTACTGTTTCATTCTCCATCCTAATGCAGAATTCCACCATATTATGGTCACTCTTCCCCAAGGGGCCTCGCACAACGAGATTGCTAATTAATCCTCTCTCATTACACAACACCCAGTCTAAGATGGCCTCCCCCCTAGTTGGTTCCTCGACATATTGGTCCAGAAAACCATCCCTTATGCACTCCAGGAAATCCTCCTCCACCGTATTGCTTCCAGTTTGGCTCTACCCAGTGGTGGGATAGCCTTACAGGAGCAGTGAACCAGCCCCGGCTATAGAGTTTCAGGGCCCGCTGCCTCCTCCGGAGCCTCCAAATCCACCGGGGCCTGTTCCTCCCCCAGTGCCTGATTTCTTTCCCTCGCTCGTCCCCTCTGTTTTTTACCGCTTTTGGGGTCAAACAATTTACACTGATTAATGTGATACCACTTCACCCGGCGAGGTAATCGAACCGCATAGACCATAGGGCTAGCCTTGTCCACAATGCTGTATGGTCCCATATACAGTGGTTCAAATACCCCGACCCGAGCATAGTTCCTCACCATGGCCTGGTCCCCTATCTCCCATTCGTGGTGTTTGCTGGGTTCTAGCAGCAATCGGTTACTCTGATGCTGTCTGCCCATGTTACTAGCAGCCTGCCAGTGAATCTGTTCAAACAGGTTCCTGACAAACCGGTCCCGGTTCACCTCTCGGAGCTGCCCTTCAGTGAGAACCGGCACCAACACATGCACTGGGGTTCTCATGATTCGGCCAGTCATCAGCTCATGGGGTGAGTACCCTGTGCTCTTTGACTGACTGGCCCGGATTCCCATGAGGACCAACGGTAAGACCTCCACCCACTTGTTCGGTGAGTCTCCCGTCTCCTTGCTCAGCCTTTCCTTTAGGGTCCGGTTCAGGCGTTCTACGGGGCCTGAGGACTGAGGGTTGTAGGCCACATGCCATTTGGCTCTTATCCCCAGCACCTTTAGGGTGGCCTGCATCACCTGGCCGGTGAAGTGGCTTCCCCGGTCGGACTCTACGATTTGAGGTAGACCCCACCAAGAGAACACCTCCCTCACCAGGATTTTTGCAGTACCCACCGCGGGAGCTGTTCGGCAAGGGAAGGCTTCCACCCACTTGGAAAACACATCCACCAGGACGAGGCAGTATTTATAACCTCCCTGGGCGGCCGGTAGGGGTCCGATGTAGTCGATCTGGATCGACTGCCATGGTCTCTCTACCCACCTGACATGTCCCATAGACGCCTTCCTTTTCTGAGGGTCTGGGTTGTTTGCAGCACAAACCAGACAGCCCGCACAGAAGTCGCGGACGTCTTCCCGGAGGTCTGGCCACCACCCTGCCTTTTCTACCCGTTGCCAGGTAGATTCCGGCCCAGGGTGTCCCGCACCTGGACCCTCATGGGCCAGCTGAAGGAATTCCCTCCGGTGTTGTGGCGGCACTACCCATTTGTCCCCTTTAAACAACATGCCTTCCCGCACAGCAATATCTACAGCACTGTATGGGCCCTCCGCCTTTTCCCCTTTTAATAGCAGCCAAGGCAGCCTTCAGGATCGGATCCTGCATCTGGACTACTTTAAGGTCCGGGGCCACAGCTGCCCCTACGCTCCCTTGTGTCCCTGGCTTGCTTCTTGCTGCTGCTCTCCTGCCTGCCTCGTATGGGTCCCATGGGCGACCTGTGCGAGCACCTTCCCTTGCCAGCAGGTCTGCCTGCTGGTTACCTTCCCCCCGTGGCTCAGTTTTGGAGTGGGCCTTTATCTTATGGATATATACATCCCCGGTTTCTCCCACTGCAGCCACGATCTTTTCTAGCAGGGGTTTGGTCACAAGGGGCATCCCATCCACAGAGGTGTACCCCCGGCGTGACCAAATCGCCAGATACTCTGCACACCAATTGCAAGTGAACATGCTGTCTGAGCAAACCGTGTATGGGGGAGGGTATTCCTCGGGGTGTGTGACCACATACATCACCACCGAGAGTTCCGCCTGCTGGGCGCTCAGGGTGCATGGGAGTTTAAGAGCCAAGGCAATTCCTGCCTTGGGATCCCAAACTCCGCAGCCCGTGAGTCTTGTACCCGCGGACACTGAACTCGAGCCATCAACGTAGATCTCGTGGCCTGTGGGGTGTATCCCTGCCCGAAATCCAAAGTTAATGTCCCATACCCACTCCACAGAGCATCGATGCGGCTGCCCTGGATAGATTAAATTTGCTGAGAGCCTGGGCTCGCAGAGGCCCTTGACCTTTAAAGTAATTTGGGAGAGGAGGAGGGTCCAGCGAGTGATTCTAGCACTGCTCACTGTCCCGTCCTTAATCCTCCCGTCCAACAGCATCTGTGTCGGGGTATGATGGGTGAGGAGTGTAATGGGGGATATTCCGGTAAAGATCAGAGCTCTCTATACTGCCCAGTGGGTGGCAAGCAAGTGCCTCTCACAATTGGAGTATCCCTTTTCTACCTCCGTGAGGACCCTGGAGGAGTACACCACTGGTCTCAGCTGACCGTTTCACCCCTGGAGCAACACTGCACTTAAGCTGTCACCACTGGCTGCCACCTCCAGGAAGAATTCCTCCCCCCCATCAATAGCCCCGAGGACTGGTGCTACCTGCAGGTCTCTCTTAAGATGGACAAATGCTGCCTCACAGCCCTTGTCCCATTCCCACTCGACTCCCTTATGTCGGAGTCTGAGCAGAGGGGCGGCAGTGGCTGCATAGTCCTCGATGAAGTCCCTACAGTAGCCAGTGATTCCCAGGAAAGACCTTACCCCCGACACATCCCTAGGGACAGGGAGTTCCTGCACTGCCTTTCTTCTAGCCTTATCAATGGCCCTTTCTCCTGCCCTTATCGTCAGGCCCAGGAACTTTACCTCTCCTAGACCTATCTGGGCTTTCTTGGGGTTAACTTTAAAACCCCCTTCCTTCAGTAAGACCAGCAGTTCGGCCAGCAGTGGACCGTGTTCCTCACTGCTATCTGTGAACAACAACAGGTCGTCCACATACTGGACCAGCTGGTGTGGCTGGCTGAACCTGTTAAGCAGTTCGCCATGCATTGGTGAAAGGTGCTGGGACTATTATGAAAGCCCTGTGGGAGACAGCTCCAGGTATACTGCTGTTCCCGGAAGGTGAAGGCAAACTTGTACAGGTCTTCCCTCCGTACAGGGATAGACCAGAACACGTTGGATATGTCCAACACTGAACGTGGTTGTGGATGCAGGGATTTCCCCGATCAGATCCACAACCGTCGCTACTGTGGGGGCACAAGCTGGGATGTTTTTATTGAGCACCCTATAATCCACCGTAGCCCTCCAAGAATTGTCCGGTTTCCTAACCGGCCAAAGCGGGGAGTTGACATGGGTGGCTATGGGTCTGAAAACACCCTGCTCGACAAGTGAGCTTAAAGCTGTCTCCAAGTCTGCTTCTGCCTCTCGGGGAAAGCCATACTGCTTTTGCGGGCGGGACATGGGATCCCCATCTATTCTAACCTCCACTCCTGTGACTCTCCCACAGTCGTGTTTATGGGTGGCAAATGCTGCAAGATTTGCTTGTACATAGGCCCGGTACTCAGCCGGGGTGTTACCGACCAGAACCTCCAGGTCGTAACCCCCTTTTGGCTTCATTGTACACAGAGTCCCTTTTCCCTGTTTCTTATCAATAACCATGACTTCTCCCTCTGCTCCCGTGCCCACTGTGCCCCATAGACAGTGATTCCTCAAGTCTACTAGGATCTGGCGAGCGATGATAAAATCAGCCCCCAAAATCCCTTTTCCCACCTGATCCCAGTTCATCAGGACGCACTTCCATTGTGTTTGGAGTGCTCCCAAACGAACTGTGAGCGGGACTGAGAAAAACCCAGCCTTCTCATTACCTGTGAACCCAACTAGTTGATACGGCACCCCGTTTGATAGAGGTGAGGTTGTGGGGTCCTCCGAATGGACTATGGTGCTGGAAGCACCAGTGTCCAAAAGGTAAGTACCCAGTACACCCTCAACCTCCATCTTGACCCAGGGTCGTCCCCAGGGGTCGTATTCTAGTGGACACAGGTATACAGGCTGGGTCTGGGCTAGTCACGGCCTCTGTACTGGCAGGGTTGCTGGTGCTTCCCTGCCTGTTGCCGTGGCTACCTTCCCAGTCCCCTCCAGCACTGTCCTCACTGCAGCTACTATCTGGTCAAGGGATGGTGAGGAGCTCACTCCACTTCCCCCACTCTGGGCAGCTCCTGAAGGACTTCTCCCCCATATCTCTTTACTGGGCTCCTGCAATCCCTTTTAAAATGCCCCGCTTTCCCGCACCCGTAGCACACTCCCTCCTCATCAGACGAGCGGCCACCCTCCTGGTGCCATTCCCTTTGGGAATCGAGTTGGGTTTTACTTCATTTACCCGACCTTTGGAGGTTCTCTCCTCCTCCCCTCCTCCATTCCGTTGGACCAGTGCCAGTTGCCTGACCACTGCTTCCTCGGTGAGGTTGGGGTCCCGGGAATCGAACCACAGTTCTGCCCTGGCCTTGAGCCGGGGCAAGCAGTTTGCCCCCAGCATCCTCAGCCAGCGGCCAGTCTGTACCGCGGAAAGATTCGCCTGGTCGAGGAGCTCCCCACAGGCTGCGTGGTATACCACCCACAGCCTGTCCGCAAACGCCTGCGGGGTTTCCCCTGCGAGCTGCCTTGTCCTTTCGACCCGTTCGAAAGGACTGCCGTCATCGAAGCCCATAGCCTCAAGGACGGCCCTCTGGCCCTCAGTAAATGTACGCTGTCCCCTCCGGCATTCTGCCGGTAGGGCCTGGTACAATTTGGTGTCCAGAGAGAAGAGCAGCAGCTTGGCTGTCTCTTCCTCGTCGCACCCATTAATTTCCCCGGCCTGCATCACCTCCATGAAGTGGATAGACGGGTCCCCGCTGCGAGTGAGTTTGGCCAAATGGGCCACCATGGCCCTGAGTGATTGAACTCCATGGGGAATAATAAAGTCTCTCTCCAGCACTCCCCGACCTTGGCCACCTGCCTGTGGAGGACCGTACTTGTGCTGCCTGACCGGGCACATCCGCCCTGGTTCAGGATCTTTCTGCGCTGGTCCCTCTACCTCTGGCTGTCCCACCATACCCGGTGCAGCAGACAGTGCCTGGTCACCTGATCCAGCCCTTAACTGACCCTCGGCTGGAGCCTCACAGCCCTGCTGCCGAGCGGGACACATTGGTCCTGCCCCCAGCCCTGGGTATGCTACAACCTGCGTGCCCCACTCCTCCTGGTACCCCACCGGACAAACCACCGGTGCCTCAGGAGGTGGTCGGACGCCTCTTGCCTTTGGATTCTCCTCTACCCCCCAATACTCTCCTTTGTCCCCTGTGGACCCTCCGGGTCCTATCAGGGCGACCATCCCCTTTGCCTGGGATAGAGCGTGGCTGAGAGTTTTAATCCTCTCCTGGCAGGGACCGTGATCTGCAAACTCACTGCGACTGGCCACTTTATAGGCTGCCTGTACGTCTTTTAATTTATTCTCCAGTTCCCACATTTTCTGGGTGTACCGAGAGTTCTGTTCCCGGAGGGACCCCTCACTACCCTTGGCCTCAGTGACCTGACACTGAAGATAGTCCCGGCTATTTCGGAAGGTCTCCTCCAACTGCCGGTTCCTTTGCTGCTCCCCAGCTAATTCGGTCAGCAGGTTGTCCCCAACCACAGCCCGGATAGCAGAGAGCTCCTCTGATTTCTGAAGACTCTGTTCCAAGTCCTTCACCCGCTGGTCGAGCTTTCGGACTTGGCGGGTGAGGCAGATAAGCCAGATGGCCTTTTCCACCCTGTGGTTGTGGTCCTTCCCTGCTGTCCACTGGGCAGCAGCATCCACTGGGCGCTCTGCCCGAGTGAGGGCTTGTACCCAAGGTTTGGTGAGGTTCACCTTGCCAAAAATGTATGAGGAAATTCTCTCCTCCATTTTAGTTTCCTCCCTTATCACCTCATCTGTTATATTAACATCTCCTGTTTGCTTATGTCCCTTCGTGGTCGCCATGTTCTGTAAGGGGTTTTCACAGGGTTGTTGTTGTGCCTTGGGTGTCTCTCTCTGGTCTTCTGCCCTCACAGCTTATGCCTGGCCTGTGAGGTACCCTGAGTGCTGCAAGAGCACCCCTGGAGAGATGCGTCCACAGCTTATGCCTGGCCTGTGAGGTACCCTGAGTGCTGCAAGAGCACCCCTGGAGAGATGTGTCCACAGCTTATGCCTGGCCTGTGAGGTACCCTGAGTGCTGCAAGAGCACCCCTGGAGAGACTGTGTCCACAGCTTATGCCTGGCCTGTGAGGTACCCTGAGTGCTGCAAGAGCACCCCTGGAGAGACTGTGTCCACAGCTTATGAAGGGGGTTTTGAGACTTGTGCGTCCCCACAGCTTATGCCTAGCCTGTGAGGCACCTGTGAGTGTCAAACACTCCTAACCCCTTCTTCCCGAGCCTGTGACACACAGTTGAGCGTTTTTGAGGCGCTCCTAGCTTCCCTTACACGGTTCTGACATAAGACTCACGATCAGGAGATGTAATACAATAGAACTGAGACAAGGTGATTCCAAGAGGAACTTTAGGCTTCCAATTTATTTGACAAGTTGTAACTCAACAAACAGCAATACACCAACAAAACAATCCCCCTAAATCCCACTAAACGGACACAACGAAAATCTTTACACCAGTTTAGCAGTACAATGCCCAACCTCCCACCTTTCCTGGCCTAACTGAGTTGGGAGTTCCGGGGACCAGAGGTTATACTCACTACTGTGCCTTCTGCAGTCTGGTGGTTTGTTTCTTCTATCTTTGGTGTCTTCGGACACTGGTTTTCCTTCAGTGTCGAGAGGCTTGTGGTTGTTGAATCACGAGGGCAGGGAACCACACAATCTACGTCAGAAACCCCTTTTTATAGCCAGATTATCCAGTCCGCCTCTCCTGCTGAAATCGATTCTTCCCACTGGTGGGCTTTGTGATTTTGAAAAATGCAGCAGTTTTAGATAATTGCGGGTTTTTTCCACTGATGTTAACCTACTCAAGGTTTGAGTAGGTGTTGATTGCATTGGCCTCCTGTAGCCATTGTGTAGGCCCTTGGGTTGTTTTGGGTTCCCTAGTTTTCTGAAGGTCTGCATAATTTCCCTCCATAGTGTAAACATGGGGAAGACAATAGTCCGATAATGGCTGTGGGTCAGTCCCACAGTTTGAGCAAGTGCTCTCCCATTGGCTTGAAAGCCCCAGGCTTCGGGCTGACTCTGTCTCACCATTGGCCCTCCGGTGTCCTCCCCCGTCCAATCACTGCTCTGCCAAGGTCAAACTGTAACGGTTTCAATTCACAGCACAGACTGATCCCACAGCCCTTTTCCTTCTGGGTAAAATGAGGGGGTTTTCATCCTCCCCTACAACTGACTGGTGTCTCTCAGTCCCTCTCTCCCTCAGGGAGATATCTGTACACTGACTGGTGTCTCTCAGTCCCTCTCCCTCAGAGAGATATCTGTACACAGACTGGTGTCTCTCAGTCCCCTCTCCCTCAGGGAAATATCTGTACACTGACTGGTGTCTCTCAGTCCCCTCTCCCTCGGGAGGATATCTGTACACTGACTGGTGTCTCTCAGTCCCTCTCCCTCAGGGAGATATCTGTACACTGACTGGTGTCTCTCAGTCCCTTCTCCCTCAGGGAAATATCTATACACTGACTAGTGTCTCTCAGTCCCTCTCCCTCGGGAGGATATCTGTACACTGACTGGTGTCTCTCAGTCCCCTCTTCCTCAGGGAGATATCTGTACACTGGTGTCTCTCAGTCCCTCTCCCTCAGGGAGATATCTGTACACTGACTGGTGTCTCTCAGTCCCCTGTTCCTCAGGGAGATATCTGTACATTGAATGGTGTTTCCCAGTCCCTCTCCCTCAGGGAGATATCTGTACACTGACTGGTGTCTCTCAGTCCCTCTCCCTCAGGGAGATATCTGTACACTGACTGGTGTCTCTCAGTCCCTCTCCCTCAGGGAGATATCAGTACACTGACTGGTATCTATCAGTCCCTCTCCCTCAGGGAGATATCTGTACACTGACTGGTGTCTTTCAGTCGCTCTCCCTCAGGGAGATATCTGTACACTGACTGGTGTCTGTCAGTCCCCTCTTCCTCAGGGAGATATCTGTACACTGGTGTCTCTCTGTCCCTCTCCCTCAGGGAGATATCTGTACACTGACTGGTGTCTCTCAGTCCCCTGTTTCTCAGGGAGATATCTGTACATTGAATGGTGTTTCCAAGTCCCTCTCCCTCAGGGAGATATCTGTACACTGACTGGTGTCTCTCAGTCCCTCTCCCTCAGGGAGATATCTGTACACTGACTGGTGTCTCTCAGTCCCTCTCCCTCAGGGAGATATCAGTACACTGACTGGTATCTATCAGTCCCTCTCCCTCAGGGAGATATCTGTACACTGACTGGTGTCTTTCAGTCGCTCTCCCTCAGGGAGATATCTGTACACTGACTGGTGTCTCTCAGTCACTCTCCCTCAGGGAGATATCTGTACACTGACTGGTGTCTCCCAGTCCCTCTCCCTCAGGGAGATATCTGTATACTGACTGGTGTCTCTCAGTCGCTCTTCCTCAGGGAGATATCTGTACACTGACTGGTGTCTCTCAGTCCCCTCTCCCTCAGGGAGATATCTGTGCAGTGACACTGTCTCTCAGTCCCTCTCCCTCAGGGAGATATCTGTACACTGACTGGTGTCTCTCAGTCCCTCTCCCTCAGGGAGATATCTGTACACTGACTGGTGTCTCTCAGTCCCTCTCCCTCAGGGAGATATCTGTACACTGACTGGTGTTTCTGAGTCCCCTCTCACTCAGGGAGATATCTGTACACTGACTGCTGTCTCTCAGTCCCTCTCTCTCGGGGATATAGAAACATAGAAAATAGGTGCAGGTTTTCGCCATTCGGCCCTTCGATCCTGCACCACCATTCAATATGATCATGGCTGATCGTTCATCTTCAGTACCCCATTCCTACTTTCTCAGCATCCCCCTCGATCCCTTTAGCCATTGGGGCCACATCCACCTCCCTTTTGAATATATCTAATGAACTGACCTCACCAACATTCTGTGGCAGAGAACTGAGTGAAGAAGGGATTACGGATTACGGAGACGTGGCTCCAGGATGATCAGGGCTGGGAACTCAACATCCAGGGGTATTCAACATTCAACATTCAGGAAGGATAGAATATAAGGAAAAGGAGGTGGGGTAGCATTGCTGGTTAAAGAGGAGATTAATGCAATAGTTTGGAAGGACATTAGCTTGGATGATGTGGAATCTATATGGGTAGAGCTGCAGAATACCAAAGGGCAAAAAACGTTAGTGGGAGTTGTGTACAGACCTCCAATCAGTAGTAGGGATGTTGGGGAGGGCATCAAACAGGAAATTAGGGGTGCATGCAATAAAGGTGCAGCAGTTATAATAGATGACTTCAATATGCACATAGATTGGGCTCGCCAAACTGGAAGCAATACGGTGGAGGAGGATTTCCTGGAGTGAATAAGGGATGGTTTTCTAGACCAATATGTCGAGGAACCAACTAGGGGGGAGGCCATCTTAGACTGGGTGTTGTGTAATGAGAGAGGATTAATTAACAATCTCATTGTGCAAGGCCCCTTGGGGAAGAGTGACCATAATATGGTGGAATTCTACATTAGGATGGAGAATGAAACAGTTAATTCAGAGACCATGGTCCAGAACTTAAAGAAGGGTAACTTTGAAGGTATGAGGTGTGAATTGGCTAGGATAGATTGTGAATGATACTTAGGGGGTTGACTGTGGATGGGCAATGGCAGACATTTAGAGACCGCATGGATGAATTACAACAATTGTACATTCCTGTCTGGCGTAAAAGTAAAAAAGGGAAGGTGGCTCAACTGTGGCTATCAAGGGAAATCAGGGATAGTATTAAAGCCAAGGAAGTGGCATACAAATTGGCCAGAAATAGCAGCGAACCCGGGGACTGGGAGAAATTTAGAACTCAGCAGAGGAGGACAAAGGGTTTGATTAGGGCAGGGAAAATGGAGTACGAGAAGAAGCTTGCAGGGAACATTAAGGTGGATTGCAAAGGTTTCTATAGGTATGTAAAGAGAAAAAGGTTAGTAAAGACAAACGTAGGTCCCCTGCAGTCAGAATCAGGTGAAGTCATAACGGGGAACAAAGAAATGGCGGACCAATTGAACAAGTACTTTGGTTCGGTATTCACTAAGGAGGATACAAACAACCTTCCGGATATAAAAGGGGCCAGAGGGTCTAGTAAGCTGGAGGAACTGAGGGAAATCTTTATTAGTCGGGAAATTGTGTTGGGGAAATTGATGCGATTGAAGGCCGATAAATCACCAGGGCCTGATGGACTGCATCCCGGAGTACTTAAGGAGGTGGCCTTGGAAATAGCGGATGCATTGACAGTCATTTTCCAACATTCCATTTACTCTGGATCAGTTCCTATGGAGTGGAGGGTAGCCAATGTAACCCCACTTTTTAAAAAAGGAGGGAGAGAGAAAACAGGGAATTATAGACCGGTCAGCCTGACATCGGTAGTGGGTAAAATGATGGAATCAATCATTAAGGATGTCATAGCAGCGCATTTGGAAAATGGTGACATGATAGGTCCAAGTCAGCATGGATTTGTGAAAGGGAAATCATGCTTGACAAATCTTCTTGAATTTTTTGAGGATGTTTCCAGTAAAGTGGACAAAGGAGAACCAGTTGATGTGGTATATTTGGACTTTCAGAAGGCTTTCGACAAGGTCCCACACAAGAGATTAATGTGCAAAGTTAAAGCACATGGGATTGGGGGTAGTGTGCTGACATGGATTGAGAACTGGTTGTCAGACAGGAAGCAAAGAGTAGGAATAAATGGGTACTTTTCAGAATGGCAGGCAGTGACTAGTGGGGTATCTCAAGATTCTGTGCTGGGCCCCCAGCTGTTTACATTGTACATTAATGATTTAGACAAGAGGATTAAATGTAGTATCTCCAAATTTGCAGATTACACTAAATTGGGTGGCAGTGTGAGCTGCGAGGAGGATGCTATGAGGCTGCAGAGTGACTTGGATAGGTTAGGTGAGTGGGCAAATGCATGGCAGATGAAGTATAATGTGGATAAATGTGAGGTTATCCACTTTGGTGGTAAAAACAGAGAGACAGACTATTATCTGAATGATGACAGATTAGGAAAAGGGGAGATGCAACGAGACCTGGGTATCATGGTACATCAGTCATTGAAGGTTGGCATGCAGGTACAGCAGGCGGTTAAGAAAGCAAATGGCATGTTGGCCTTCATAGTGAGGGGATTTGAGTACAGGGGCAGGGAGGTGTTGCTACAGTTGTACAGGGCATTGGTGAGGCCACACCTGGAGTATTGTGTACAGTTTTGGTCTCCTAACTTGAGGAAGGACATTCTTGCTATTGAGGGAGTGCAGCGAAAATTCACCAGACTGATTCCCGGGATGGCGGGTCTGACCTATCAAGAAAGACTGGATCAACTGGGCTTGTATTCACTGGAGTTAAGAAGAATAAGAGGGGATCTCATAGAAATATTTAAAAATCTGACGGGTTTAGACAGGTTAGATGCAGGAAGAATGTTCCCAATGTTGGGGAAGTCCAGAACCAGGGGTCACAGTCTAAGGATAAGGGGTAAGCCATTTAGGACCGAGATGAGGAGAAACTTCTTCACCCAGAGAGTGGTGAACATGTGGAATTCTCTACAAAGAAAGTAGTTGAGGCCAATTCACTAAATATATTCAAAAAGTAGTTAAATGTAGTCCTTACTACTCGGGGGATCAAGGGATATGGCGAGAAAGCAGGAAGGGGGTACTGAAGATTCATGTTCAGCCATGAACTCATTGAATGGCGGTGCAGGCTCGAAGGGCCGAATGGCCTACTCCTGCTCCTATTTTCTATGTTTCGATGTTTCTAATAGCAAGAATGTCCTTCCTCAGATTAGGAGAGCAAAGCTGTACACAGTATTCAAGGTGAGGCCTCACCAAGGTTCTGTACAACTGCAGTATGACCGCCCTGATTCTATACTCAAATCCTCTCGCTATGAAGGCCAATATGCCAATAAGCCTTCTTCACTGCCTGTTGTACCTGCATGCCAACTTTCAATGACTGATGTACCATGACACCCAGGTCTCGTTGCACCTCCCCTTTTCCTAATCTGTCTACTTGAGATAATATTCTGCCTTCCTGTAATTACAACCAAAGTGGATAACCTCACATTTATCTACAATATACTGCATCTGTACACTGACTGGTGTCTCGAAGACCCATCTCACTCTGAGAGTATCTGTGAAACGACAGAGGGCTATGGGGAGAGAGCAGGGCAGTGGGTTTAGTTTGAGATTGACAGTGCTATGGGGAGAGAGCGGGGCAGTGGGATTAGCTTGGGATTGATACAAGGACATGGGGAGAGAGCAGGGTAGTGGGATTAGTTTAGGATTGATACAGGGCTATGGGGAGAGAGCGGGGCAGTGGGATTAGTTTGGGATTGATACAGGGCTATGGAGAGAGGGTGGGGCAGTGGGATTAGTTTGGGATTGATACAGGGCTATGGGGAGAGAGCAGGGGAGTGGGATTAGTTTGGGATTGATACAGGGCTTTGGGGATAGAGTGGGGCAGTGGGAATAGTTTGGGATTGATACAAGGCTAAGGGAAGAGAGCAGGCAGTGGGATTAGTTTGGGGATTGATACAGAGTTATGGGGAGAGAGTGGGGCAGTGCGATTCGTTGGGGATTGATACAGAGCTATGGGGAGAGAGCGGAGCAATGGGAATAGTTTGGGATTGATACAGTGCTATGTGGAGAGAGCGGGGCAGTGGGATTAGTTTGGGATTGATACAGGGCTATGGGGAGAGAGCAGGGCAGTGGGTTTAGTTTGAGATTGACAGTGCTATGGGGAGAGAGCGGGGCAGTGGGATTAGTTTGGGATTGATACAAGGACATGGGGAGAGAGCAGGGCAGTGGGATTAGTTTGGGATTGATACAGGGCTTTGGGGAGAGAGTGGGGCAGTGGGAATAGTTTGGGATTGATACAAGCCTAAGGGGAGAGAGCAGGGCAGTGGGATTAGTTTGGGGATTGATACAGAGTTATGGGGAGAGAGTGGGGCAGTGCGATTCATTGGGGATTGATACAGGCCTATGGGGAGAGAGCGGAGCAATGGGAATAGTTTGGGATTCATACAGGTCGATGGGGAGAGAGCGGGGCAGTGGGATTAGTTTGGGATTGATACAGGGCTATTTGGAGAGAGCAGGGCAGTGGGATTAGTTTGGGATTGATACAGGGCTATGTGGAGAGAGCGGGGCAGTGGGATTAGTTTGGGATTGATACAGGGCTATGTGGAGAGAGCGGGGCAGTGGCATTAATTTGGGATTGATACAGGGCTATGGGGAGAATGTGAGGCAGTGGGATTAGTTTGGAGATTGATACAGGGCTATGTGGAGAGAGCGGGGCAGTGGGATTAGTTTGGGATTGATACCGGGCTATGGGGAGAGAGCGGGGCAGTGGGATGAGGGTTGTACCAGGGGTAACAGCAAGCATTGGAGAGCGTATTATTTTTAATAGGGACTAGGGAATGAAAGGTGGTGGTGAGGGTCTGGTTGAGCAGATCGGTGACTGCAGAAATGCCATTGTTAAAAGAGGGCGAAAGGTTGGACCGTTTTGAGTTGATAAGTGCAGTTGTAAGAGAGTTTGGGGAGAGTTTTATTCCAGGGGCAGATACAGAAAGGAGTAGGTTTGTCTTGGGGAAAGGGGCATGTGGGTCTAGAGCGATACAAGGAAATGGTCAGAGATGGTCCCATCTGTAATTGACACTGTTGGAGTAACAAGGCAACGAGAGATTGCAAGGCCAAGGAGGTGTCTGTGAATATGGGTTGAGGAATTTACATGGAGGGAGTGATTGAGGGAGGAGTAGGTTTGTCTTGGGGAAAGGGGCATGTGGGTCTAGAGCGATACAAGGAAATGGTCAGAGATGGTCCCATCTGTAATTGACACTGTTGGAGTAACAAGGCAACGAGAGATTGCAAGGCCAAGGAGGTGTCTGTGAATATGGGTTGAGGAATTTACATGGAGGGAGTGATTGAGGGAGGACAGGAGGGTCATGAACTCAGAGTGAGTGTGAGCTCATATGGTGAGTGTGGGCTCACTACAGACCTTTAAAAGGGGAAGTTGAAACGTTTCTGAGAGGACATTGCCAGTTACAGGGAGTGAGTGGACACTTTAGATTGTGATGTTACCGGAGCAACAGTGCTCTCCCTGGAGACTCAGGCAGTTGGAGAGCAATTGCCCGGAGGCTTTTCCTGAATCCTGAATTGGCCACGTTTCTTTGTCTGTTCCGAGAGATAGTGTTACTGGGAGATGGGACAGGAACATGCCAGGTTATTCTGTCTGACAGACTTTATCTACTGACAGTCTTGGTGTACATTTGTATGTGCAGACTGGGGATTGTCTCTGGGACCTGCCTGGTGTGTGGCTCAGAGACTTCACCCAGTCAATAGCTGAGCCCAACGGCAATCCCCAGTCAGAAGCTGGCAAGATGGTTCGCTTTATTGACTGGATCTGGCGCTGGCTCCCATGGGTAACACTCACTTTGATCAATTTGTCCTGGGAGCCAGAGAGCCTGTTCCCTTACAGCACAGAAGGAGGCCATTCCATCCCATCGTGTCCTCACCGGCCGACAAAGAGCTACACGGCCCTCGGTCAGCAGCCCTGAAGGTTACATATAAACCTATGAACAATGAACAATGACGGAAAGGCAAAGAGCACCCAGCCCAACCAGTCCGCCCCACACAACTGCGACACCCCTTATACTGAAACATTCTACACTCCACCCCAACCGGAGTCATGTGATCTCCTGGGAGAGGCAAAAACCAGATAAAAACCCAGGCCAATTTAGGGAGAAAAAATCTGGGAAAATTCCTCTCCGACCCATCCAGGCGATCGACACTAGTCCAGGAGATCACCCTGGCCGTATTCTATTCCCTGCAGTACTTACCATTATATCTGCACCGTCCAACAAAAGGTCATCCAGTCTAATCCCAATTACCAGCTCTAGGTCTGTAACCCTGCAGGTTACTGCACTTTAAGTGACCATCCAACCATCTCTTAAAAGTGGTGAGGGTTTCTGCATCCACCACTCTTCCAAGCAGCGAATTCCAGATCCCCACAACCCTCTGCGTAAAGAAGCCCCCCCTCAAATCCCCTCTAAACCTTCAACCTACCACCTTAAAACTATGCCCCCTTGTAATAGACCCCTTCACCAATGGAAATAGACCCTTACTATCCACTATGTCCAGGCCTCTAAATATTTTCTGACATCGATGAGGTCTCCTCTCAACCTCCTCCGTTCCAATGAGAACAAACCCAGCCTATTTAATCTGTCCTCATAACTAAGATTCTCCATTCCAGGTAGCATCCTAGTAAATCTCCTCTGCACCCTCTCAGGTACAATCAAATCCTTCCTGCAATATGGCAACCAGAACTGCACGCAGTACTCCAGCTGTGGCCTAACCAAAGTATTATACAATTTAAGCATAACCTCCCTGCTCTTATATTCTATGTCTCGGCCAATAAAGGCAAGCATTCCGTATGCCTTCTTAACCACCTTATCCAACTGGCCTGCTACTTTCAGGGATCTGTGGACAAGCATTCCAAGGTCCCTTTGTTCATCTACACTATTAAGTGGCCTACCGCTTAATGTGTATACATACCCTTTCCTTATTAACATTCACAAAATGCATCAAAGGGGATAGAAAGGTGTTTCTGCGGTCGCAACCAAGACTCGAGGATGGTATGATGCCTCTCTGGTGCAAGGGTCAAGGATGTCTCGGAGCAGCTGTCGGCATACTGGAGGGGGAGTGTGAACAGCCAGTTGTCGTGGTACATACAGGTACCAACGATAAAGGTAAAAAGTGGGATGAGGTCCTACAAGCTGAATTTAGGGAGCCAGGAGTTAAATTAAAAAGTAGGACCTCAAAGGTGGTAATCTCAGGATTGCTACCAGTGCCACGTGCTAGTCAGAGTAGGAATCGCAGGATAGCTCAGATGAATACGTGGCTTGAGGAGTGGTGCAGCAGGGAGGGATTCAAATTCCTGGGGCATTGGAACCGGTTCTGGGGGAGGTGGGACCAGTACAAACCGGACGGTCTGCACCTGGGCAGGACCGGAACCAATATCCGAGGGGGAGTGTTGGCTGGTGCTGTTGGGGAGGAGTTAAACTAATATGGCAGGGGGATGGGAACCAATGCAGGGAGACAGAGGGAAATAAAATGGGGGCAGAAGCAAAAGGTGGAAAGGAGAATAGTAAAAGTGGAGGGCAGAGAAACCCAAGGCAAAAATCTAAAGCAGCGACATTGCAGAAAAAGTCTAAAGGGACAAAGGGTGTTAAAAAGACAAGCCTGAAGGCTCTGTGCCTCAATGTGAGGAGTATTCGTAATAAGGTGGATGAGTTAACTGCGCACGCAGCTAGTAACGATTATGATATAATTGGGATTACGGAGACATGGCTCCAGGGTGACCAAGGCTGGGAACTCAACATCCAGGGGTATTCATCATTCAGGAAGGTTAGACAGAAAGGAAAAGGAGGTGGGGTGGCGTTGCTGGTTAAAGAGGAAATTAACGCAATAGTAAGAAGGGACATTATCCTGGATGATGTGGAATCTGTATGGGTGGAGCTGCGGAATACCAAAGGGCAGAAAATGCTCGTGGCAGTTATGTACAGACCACCAAACAGTAGTAGTGAGTTTGGGGATGGCATCAAACAGGAAATTAGGGATGCGTGCAATAAAGGTACAGCAGTTATCATGCGACTTTAATCTACATATAGATTGAGCTAACTAAGCTGGTAGCTATGTAATGGAGGAGGATTTCCTGGAATGTATTAGGGATGGTTTTCTAGACCAATATGTCGAGGACCCAACTAGAGAGTTGGCCATCCTAGACTGGGTGATGTGTCATGCAAAAGGATTAATTAGCAATCTTGTTGTGCGAGGCCTCTTGGGGAAGAGTGACCATAATATGGTAGAATTATTAATTAAGATGGAGAGTGACATAGCTAATTCAGAGACTAGGGTCCTGAACTTAAGGAAAGGTAACTTCGATGATTGGCTTGGATAGACTGGCAAATTATACTTAAAGGGTTGACAGTGGACAGGCAATGCCAGACATTTATAGATTACATGGATGAGCTTCAACAATTGTACATCCCTGTCTGGAGTAAAAATAAAACAGGGAAGGTAGCTCAACCGTGGCTAACAAGGGAAATTAGGGATAGTGTTAATCTCCAAGGAAGAGGTTTATAAATTGGCCAGAAAAAGCAGCAAACCTGAGGACTGGGAGAAATTTAGAATTCAGCAGAGGAGGACAAATTGTCTAATTAGGAGGGGAAAATAGAGTATGAGAGGAAGCTTGCTGGGAACATAAAAACTGACTGCAAAAGCTTCTATAGATATGTGAAGAGATAAAGATTAGTGAAAACCAACGTAGGTTCTTTGCAGTCAGAATCAGGTGAATTTATAATGGGGAACAAAGAAATGGCAGACCAATTGAACAAATACTTTGGTCCTGTCTTCACTAAGGAAGACATATAACCTTCCGGAAATATTAGGGGTTCGAGGGTCTCGTGAAAAGGAGGAACTGAAGGAAATCCTTATTAGCCAGGAAATTATGTTCGTGAAATTGATGGGATTGAAGGCCGATAATTCCCCAGGGCCTGACAGGCTGCATCCCAGAGTATTTAAGGAAGTGGCCCTAGAATTAGTAGGTGCATTGGTGATCATTTCCCAACATTCTATTAATTCTGGATTAGTTCCTATGGACTGGGGGGAGAGAGAAAACTGGTAATTATAAACCGGTTAGCCTGACATCGGTGGTGGGGTAAATGTTGGAATCAATTATTAAAAATGAAATAGCAGCCCATTTGGAAAGCACTGATAGGATCGGTCCAAGTCAGCATGGATTTATGAAAGGGAAATCATGCTCAACAAATCTTCTAGAATTTTTTGAGAATGTAACTAGTAGAGTGGACAAGGGAGAACCAGTGGATTTGGTGTATTTGGTCTTTCAAAAGGCTTTTGACAAGTTCCACACAAGAGATTAGTGTGCAAAATTGAAGCACATGGTATTGGGGGTAATGTACTGACGTGGATAGAGAACTGGTTGGCAGACAGGAAGCAGAGAGTCAGGGTAAACAGGTCCTTTTCAGAATGGCAGGCAGTGACTAATGGGGTGCCGCAGGGCTCAGTGCTGGGACCCCAGCTATTTACAATATACATCAATGATTTAGATGGAGGAATTGAGTGTAATATCTCCAAGATTGCAGATAACACTAAGATGGGTGGTGGTGTGAGCTGTGAGGAGGACGCTAAGAGGCTGCAGGTTGACTTGGACAGGTTAGGTGAGTGGGCAAATGCATGGCAGGTGCAGTATAATGTGGATAAATGTGAGGTTATCCATTTTGGTGGCAAAAACTGTGAGACAGAATATTATCTGAATGGTGAGAGATTAGGAAAAGGGGAGGTGCAACGAGACCTGGGTGTCATGGTACATCAGTCATTGAAGGTTGGCATGCAGGTACAGCAGGCGGTGAAGGCGGCAAATGGCATGTTGGCTTCATAGTTAGAGGATTTGTGTATAGGAGCAGGGAGGTCTGACTGCAGTTGTACAGAACATTGGTGAGGCCACACCTGGAATATTGTGTTCAGTTTTGGTCTCCTGATCTGAGGAAGGATGTTCTTGCTATTGAGGGAGTGCAGAAAAGGTTCACCAGACTGATTCCTGGGATGGCAGGACTGACATATGTGGAGAGACTGGATCAATTGGGCTTGTATCCACTGGAGTTTAGAAGAATGAGAGGGGATCTCATAGAAACATACAAAATTCTGACGAGATTAGACAGGTTAGATGCGGGAAGAATGTTCCCATTGCTGGGGAGTTCCAGAACCAGTGGTCACAGTCTAAGGATAAGGGGTAAGCCATTTACGACCGAGATGAGGAGAAACTTCTTCACTCAGAGAGTGGTGAACCTGTGGAATTCTCTACCGCAGAAAGTTGTTGAAGTCAGTTCGTTAGATATATTCAAAAGGGAGTTGGATGGGGCCCTTACGGCCAAAGGGAGCAAGGGGTATGGAGAGAAAGCAGGGGTGGGGTACTGAGGGAATGATCAGCCATGATCTTATTGAATGGTGGTGTAGGCTCGAAGGGCCGAATGGCCTACTCCTGCAACTAATTTCGATGTTTCCACCTTTCTCACACTTCTCTGAATTAAATTCCATTTGCCACTGCTCTGCCCAGCTGACCAGTAGATTGATATCCTCCTGCAGCCCATGACTTTCCTCTTCATTATCAACCACACAGCCAATTTTAGCATTGTCTGCAAACTTCTTAATCCTACTCCCTATATTCAAATCTAAATCATTGATATATGCCACAAAAAGCAAGGGAACCAGTACTGAGCCTTGCGGAACCCCACTGGAAACATCCTTACAGTCACAAAAACATCCATCAACCATTACCCTTTGCTTCCTGCCTCCAAGCCAATTTTGGATCCAACTTGCCACTTTGCCCTGTATCCCATGGGCTTTAACCTTCATGACCAGTCTACCATGTGGGACCTTATCAAAAGCCTTGCTAAAGTCCATATATATTACATCGTACGCACTACCCTCATCGACCCTCTTGGTTACTGCCTCAAAAAAGTCAATCAGGTTAGTCAAACATGATCTTCCCTTAACAAATCCGTGCTGACTGTCCCTAATCAATCCTTGCCTATTCAAATGCAGATTTATCCTGTCTTTTAGGATTTTTCCAATAGTTTTCCCACCTCTGACGTTAGGCTGACAGGCCTGTAATTACTCGGCCTATAACTTTTGTCCCTTATTAAACAAGGGTACTACATTAGCAGTCCTCCAATCCTCCGGCACCTTGCCCAGATCCAAAGAGGACTGGAAAATGATGGTCAAGGTCTCGGCTATTTCCTCTATTAATTTGTTGGGATGCATTTCATCCGGGCCTGGGGACTTATCTACTTTCAAACCTGCTAACCCCTTTAATACTTCCTCTCTCAGTATATTTATTTCCTCCGAATATTACACTCCTCCTCTATAGCAGTATCCAGATTACATCTTTCCTTTGGATTGCTACCAGTGCCACGTGCTAGTCAGAGTAGGAATCGCAGGATAGCTCAGATGAATACATGGCTTGAGCATTGGTGCAGCAGGGAGGGATTCAAATTCCTGGGACACTGGAACCGGTTCTGGTGGAGGTGGGACCAGTACAAACCGGACGGTCTGCACCTGGGCAGGACCGGAACCAATATCCTCGGGGGAGTGTTTGCTCGTGCTGTTGGGGAGGAGTTAAACTAATATGGCAGGGGGATGGGAACCTATGCAGGGAGAGAGAGGGAAGTAGAATGGGGCAAGAAGCAAAAGATAAAAAGAAGAAAAGTAAAAGTGGAGGGCAGAGAAACCCAAGGCAAAAAGCAAAAAGGGCCACATTGCTGCAAAACTCTAAAAGGACAAAGTGTGTTACAAAGACAAGCCTGAAGGCTCTGTGCCTCAATGCAAAGAGTATTCGGAATAAAGTGGATGAATTAACTACGCAGATAGTAGTTAACGGGTATGATGTCATTGGCATCACAGAGACATGGCTCCAGGGTGACCAAGGCTGGGAACTCAACATCCAGGGGTATTTAACATTTTGGGAAGGATAGACAGAAAGTAAAAGGAGGTGGGTGGAATTGCTGGTTAAAGAGGAAATTAATGCAATAGTAAGGAGGGATATTAGCTTGGATGATGTGGAATCGGTATGGATGGAGCTGCGGAATACCAAGGGGCAGAAAACGCTAGTGGGAGTTGTGTACAGACCACCAAACAGTCGTAGTAAGGTTGGGGACAGCATCAAGCAAGAAATTAGTGATGCATGCAATAAAGGTACAGCAGTTATCATGGGTGACTTTAATCTACATATTGATTGGGCTAACCAAACTGGTAGCAATGCGGTAGAGGAGGATTTCCTGGAGTGTATTAGGGATGGTTTTCTAGACCAACTAGAGAGCTGGCCATCCTAGACTGGGTGATGTGTAATGAAAAGGACTAATTATCAGTCTTGTTGTGGGAGGCCCCATGGGGAATAGTGACCATAATATGGTCGAATTCTTTATTAGGATGGAGAGTGACACAGTTAATTCAGAAACTAGGGTGCTGAACTTAAGGAAAGGTAACTTCGATGGTTTGAGGCGTGAATTGGCGAGAATAGACTGGCAAATGACACTTAAAGGGTTGACAGTGGATAGACAATAGCAAACATTTAAAGGTCACATGGATGAACTTCTGCAATTGTACAACACTGTCTGGAGTAAAAATAAAATGGGGAAGGTGGCTCAACCGTGACTAACAAGGGAAATTAAGGATAGTGTTAAATCTAAGGAAGAGGCATAGAAATTGGCCAGAAAAAGCAGCAAACCTGAGGACTGGGAGAAATTTAGGATTCAGCAGAGGAGGACAAAAGGTTTAATTAAGAGGGATGAAAATAGAGTACGAGAAGAGGCTTGCCGGGAACATAAAATCTGACTGCAATAGCTTCCATAGATATGTGAAGAGAAAAAGATTAGTGAAGACAAACGTAGGTCCCTTGCAGTCGGAGTCAGGTGAATGTATAATTGCAAGTTGGCTCCAAAATTGGCTTGGAGGTAGGAAGCAAAGGGTAATGATTGATGGATGTTTTTGTGACTGGAAGGATGTTTCCAGTGGGGTTCTGCAGGGCTCAGTACTGGGTCCCTTGCTTTTTGCGGTATATATCAACAATTTAGATTTGAATATAGGGAGTTTGATTAATGCTTTTGTTCTGCATCCTTTTTTAAATAGGGGCGTTACATTTGCGGTTTTGCAATCCACTGCGACCGCCTCAGAATCCAGGGAATTTTGGTCGATTACAACCAAAGCATCCACTATTGCTGCCGCTACTTCTCCGAAGATGTAGGCGTCAGGTCCAGGGTGTAGTGTCCCTGCACCTTACTACAAACTCACACATGGCATGGATATATCAATCACGGTCACTCTGTGACCTTCACCTTTATTCCCAGGACCAAGGAGTACTGACCCTGGGTGGGACCTCCCCTTTTATACCTGGAAACCCAGGTGAGGAGTGTCTCCCGCAAGTTCACCCCCTGTGGTCATGGTGTGCATTTCTAGGGTACAGGTACAGTGTGCATGAGTTACAGTTACATGACTATATCATTACAAGATGGTTAAATACATGACACAGAGGACTTGTACGCCTTTAGTCCCATTATTTTACTGAGTACTACTTCATTAGCGATAGTGATTGTATGAAGTTCCAACCTCCCTACAGCCCCTTGCTTATCCACTATTGGGGTGTTTCAGTGGCTTCGACAGTGAAGACGGATACAATATATTTGTTCAATGTCTCGACCATTCCCCAGTCTCATCCTCCAGGGGAGGAACATTTACTTTAGCCACTCTTTTCCTTATTATGTACCTGTAGAAACTCTTACTGTGTTTTTATATTTCGTGCTTGTTTACTTTCATACTCTATCTTCCCTCTCTTTGTCAATTTTGTATTTGTTCTTTGCTGGCTTTTAAACGTTTCCCAATCCTCTGGTCTCCCACTGATCTTGGCCCATTGCAGGCCCTTGTTTTCAATGTGATACCATCCCTTATTTCCTCAGTTAGGCACGGATGGTTGTCCCTTCTCTTACAGTCTTTCCATCTCATTGGGATATATTTTAGTTGCGAGTTAAGAAATATCTCCTTAAATGTCTGCCACTGATCATCAACCGTCACGTACTTTAATCTATTTTCCCAGTCCACTTTAGCCAACTCTGCCCTCATACCTTTGTTTTCTCAATAATTTAAGCTTAGGACACTGGTTTGAGAACTAACTTACTCATCGCCCAACAGAATTTCAAATTGAACCATGTTATGGTCATTCATTTCACTGTACCAGATCTAAGATAGCCTGCTCGCTGGTTGGATCCGCAATATGCTGTTCAAGGAAACCATCCAGGATACACTCTATGAACTCTTCCTCGGGGCTACGCTGGCCAATTTGCTTTGTCCAATCAATATGTAGGTTAAAATCACCCAGGATTCTTTCGGTGCATTTATTACAGGCCTCCACCTGCCACGATCTTGCGTGGCAGAGCAGGCTCGAGGGGATCAATGGACTAATCATGCTCCTATTTACTGCAAAAGCTTCCACAGATATGAGAAGAGAAAACGATTAGTGAAGACAGACGTAGGTCTCTTGCAGTCAGATTCAGGCACTGATGTAAAGCCTGGCCGACAGGAGCTGCCATCGTACCTGGTGTTGGACCTCCTCCTTACCATGCTGGATTGTGGGGATTGGTGCAGGGCCGGGCCGAGTGGCTCCCCCTAGCCACTCACTCACTGCTTTGGTGAACAAACCTCTATCTGCTGCTGACCTCGACTCTCGCTGTAACTCACCTGGCCTCACTTCTGGGAAGGGGAAGGTCAGTGACATCAACCAGCCAATGGGAATAGATCCTGCCGCCAGCTTTGTGCTGGGTACCAGAGCTGTATGTGCTGTGCCGAGCGCGAGTGAGGACATCCATATGTGAGGCAGGGAGTGGTCCTGAGGAACACTACTCCATTGTCCAGGCAACGGATGTCGCCACCTTAGTGCAGGCGGGAGACCAGCTACTTTAGGTGGTACTTTAGGGGGTGCCATCCTTTTGCAGGTCACTGCTGACCTTGCAGAGTATTCTGACAGATTGTCACTCCCCGCCCAGGGAGCCCTGTGTAGACAGTGTGTGAGTGAGTGTGATAATATTCACCAAGAGGGAGAGTGGCTCGGACACAATGGGCCTTAAATTCCGGCCTCACCAGGTCAGGCCCAAGTGTACATGCCCCGGAAACCGGCTTTTCCGATCTGTCAAAGATTTCTCCATATGGATTCTCCACATCCCGGGGAGAAGACCATTTGTGTGGGTGAGATTGGGTCATTTGCCCAAATCATGCCCAGAGAATGTCCTTCAAACTCTTAAACCAGGTAAAAGCAGGTCGATACATTACTTTTACCAGTGTAAGAGTTCTAAAACAGATCGAAAATAAACTGAAATACATATTTTTACAGTAAAAACCCTTTCCACCAAGGATCATTTATTTTAAACCTTATTGAAACATGTTAAAAACATTCCAAAACATTTTTTTAACAAAACATTTAATTGACTTTAATTTCAATTAATTTTAAATATGTGATGTGTTTTTAATTTATTCTGTTGCTTTTCAATATTGAGGTGTTTATTCACATTGATAATATTGGGAACTCTGAAAAAGCGAGTTGCCATTATTATCACTGAGAATACTGCAGCGTGATTGGTGCTTCAGGCCCATGTGACTCCAGCTTTACTGTACGTATGGGGAAGGCCATTTCCCTAACGCTACACATGGAATGAAGGTCTCGGATGGGAATCGAAGGTTTACGTAAAATATCCTCCGGTCGGAGGCATTTGTCCGAAGGAAGCCCCCAACCGGGATTTCCCCCCCATTATCTGGTGGCATTGAGTTCTGAGGCTGTAAAGTCTCTGCTGCTTCTTATCGTTTAATGCATTTTACAATTACAACAAAGGGATATTTCAGCACATTCTTCCACTGCTCCCGGAACTTAGTCTGTATCACGGCGTAAATCCCAGTGTTTGTACAGCAACTCAGCTGCTGCAGCATGTATCCCAGTTCAGTTACTAACGCAGGTATAAATACAAGATGTGAAATCCAAACAAGCCGGTTTGCCATAAGAACCACCATATACATTGCCCATAGCAGGATGAAATTCCCCGAGATAACAAACAATAAAATCATGGATTTCCTGCGACTCTCCATCTCGGGGTCTCTGGGACTCTCCCCACTGCTGTGACCCCGGAGTCTCCTGCGAGCTCTGCTGGCCAATAAAATGTGTCTGACAGTGAGAGCATTGAGCAGCAGGATCAGAATAAATGGGACACACGGGGTTAGAATATAATGAAGTAGTTCGAATACTGCCCAGCCCAGTGATGCATAATTAGTGTAATACAGATCACAAAACCAGGGGTTGTTACCTAGCACATACCTACTTGTGAACATAAAATACCAGGGTATGTTCTTTAAACAGCTCAGCACAGTCACTGTTCCCAGAACCACAGCCGCCGTTCTCTCGGTGCTATATTTAGTTTTCAGCTTCTGGCAACAAATGGCCACAAATCGATCGAAGGTGAAAGTGATGGTGAACCAGACAGAACAGTCTGTGGCTGCATAGAGCAGGACGGCGTGGATATTACACAGGGGGATGGAATACACGAAAATAAACTGTTCCTCATAACGAATCGGAATGTGCCTCAGTATCAGATCCAGGATCACGACCAGTAGATCCGCTGTTGCCATGGCCACCAGGTAACGAGTGACACATTTGGAGAGTCCACACTTTCCCCGGGACAGGATCATTATCGTCACTAAGTTCACTGTG
Source organism: Pristiophorus japonicus (assembly GCF_044704955.1). Classification (NCBI taxonomy): domain Eukaryota; kingdom Metazoa; phylum Chordata; class Chondrichthyes; family Pristiophoridae; genus Pristiophorus; species Pristiophorus japonicus. The sequence goes on along the minus strand of NW_027250904.1, from coordinate 1,391,141 downwards.
AGGAAAGGAAATAACCAGTTAAATTAAACATCAGGCTGGGAGCAAGAGCAGAAGATTGATGGGATTCGGTCTGCAATCTGCAAATCATTAGTGACATGAAAAGATATAATCTAATTCTCGTACCTGAGGAAATGAATGCAGTGTTTATTGCAAAAATAATAAGGAATCAATAAATGAAATGGGGATAAAGACAACATGAAATGAACAGATGTTTGATCAATGAGACATTAAATGATAGATCTACCTTTAGCTCAGCAGACAACAACACTGCCCAAGGTAACAGGGACACACGGGTCAAGAACCTCTCAGGAAGCCTTCGTGTCCCGGGATCAGTCAGCACCGAGAGCGGTGGGATTCGCTTCTGTGCCGCTGTGTTGGTGGGAGGGGGCGGTGATGGGGGGAGAGGGAGGGAGACCCTCATTGTATTCTTGCTCCTGCTGAGGATATGGATTCGAATTCGAACTGAAAGTGAGTGTAACAGAAATAAACATCGACTGCAATTTTGGCGTGCAATAATTACAGGTGGTTCTACTTAAAATGTATGAAGCTAATATGACGATGTTAGGTTATTAAATACAAATGTACAGCAGTTAGAAAGATAACTGGGCTGCAGGAAGTGTATTGAACAATGAGCTTTACACCTTTTTGTTGAAATTGTCGCTCATTGAAAGAAAGAATTTCCGAATAACATGGCAAAGAATGGACTCTGAATAAAATAAATGGTTATCATTGACCAGGGAATGTCCAACTAAATGCTTTGTTTTAGCATCGAAATCGGACGACTTATTCCACAGGTAAAGTGCTGCCCAATGTTTCTGTAAAGTATCTGAACACAAATGGATATGAGTTATTCTTGTTTTCTTTCACATGCTGGTTTCCAACTTGTGCATCGTATATTGGATGGAAAAATATCAAAGGATTGTTTGATCATTAATACTTTAGTTACAATCAGCTGACATTCTTTATGCTGAATGAAAGCAGGGTACAACAGAGAATTACTCCGATTCTCACTGAGAGACCCACTGAGCTGTGGCAGACATACATGAGAGTCAATTGTAAACTCTAAACAAAGATTGCAAATAAATGTCTGGAAATCTGACTGAATGAGCATTTAGTGAGAATGAAAATGAACCGGATAAATCTGTTCCAACCATCAGAAGCAGTGGCAGTAATGCAGAACTGGAGAATGTGGAAAATGAGGCACTGGCTGCAACTGAATGATTCGAAACATAGAAACATAGAAAATAGGACCAGGAGTGGGCCATTCGGCCCTGCGAGTCTGCACCACCATTCAATATGATCAAGGCTGATCCTCTATCTCAACACCATACCCCGCTTTTCCCTCATACCCCTGGATAACCTTTATAGAAATATAGAAAATAGGAGAAACATAGAAAATAGGAGATATTTCAGTGATTTAAGAAGGTGTGTATGATCTGTCAGGATTTGTTCTTCGCACTGTGTGTAAGTAAACATGGCGAGCATTCGGTGAACACAACAGTAAAATACTGTGGATGATGAACGTCTGAAATAAAAATAGAAAATCCGAGAGATAATCAACAGGTCAGGCAGCATCTGAGGAGAGAGAAACACAGTGACTGTTTCAGGTCAATCACCTGTCGTCATTTGGTGACAAGTTCCCGAAACTTAGAAAACCTGCTCCTGATCCGATACAAATGTGCAGTGTAGCGAGGATTCTCAAATTCAGGAAATAAAGTGTCTCTTCCAATATCTTTGCTTGAGTTCAATACAGAACATTTGAATCTTGATGGAGCAATATCATTTATAGAATCAATAGCCGACAGCACGGTGAGGTACCAGATACACTAACAGCGAGGTACCAGATACACTAACAGCGAGGTACCAGATACACTAACAGCGAGGTACCAGATACACTAACAGCGAGGTACCAGATACACTAACAGCGAGGTACCAGATACACTAACAGCGAGGTACCAGATACACTAACAGTGAGGTACCAGATACACTAACAGTGAGGTACCAGATACACTAACAGTGAGGTACCAGATACACTAACAGTGAGGTACCAGATACACTAACAGTGAGGTACCAGGGACACGAAGAGTGAGGTACCAGATACACTAACAGTGAGGTACCAGATACACTAACAGTGAGGTACCAGATACACTAACAGCGAGGTACCAGATACACTAACAGTGAGGTACCAGATATACTAACAGTGAGGTACCAGATACACTAACAGCGAGGTACCAGATACACTAACAGCGAGGTACCAGATACACTAACAGCGAGGTACCAGATACATTAACAGCGAGGTACCAGATACACTAACAGTGAGGTACCAGATACACGAACAGTGAGGTACCAGATACACTAACAGGGAGGTACCAGATACACTAACAGGGAGGTACCAGATACACTAACAGTGAGGTACCAGATACACTGACAGTGAGGTACCAGATACACTAAAAGTGAGGTACCAGATACATTAACAGCGAGGTACCAGATACACTAACAGTGAGGTACCAGATACACTAACAGCGAGGTACCGGGGACACTAACAGCGAGGTACCAGATACACTAACAGTGAGGTACCAGATACACTAACAGCGAGGTACCAGACACACTAACAGTGAGGTACCAGATACACTAACAGTGAGGTACCAGATACACTAACAGTGAGGTATCAGATACACTAACAGTGAGGTACCAGATACACTAACAGTGAGGTACCAGATACACTAACAGTGAGGTACCAGATACACTAACAGTGAGGTACCAGATACACCAACAGTGAGGTACCAGATACACTAACAGTGAGGTACCAGATACACTAACAGTGAGGTACCAGATACACTAACAGTGAGGTACCAGATACACTAACAGCGAGGTACCAGATACACTAACAGTGAGGTACCAGATACACTAACAGTGAGGTACCAGATACACTTACAGCGAGATACCAGATACACTAACAGTGAGGTACCAGATACACTTACAGCGAGGTACCAGATACACTAACAGCGAGGTAACAGATACACTAACAGTGAGGTACCAGATACACTAACAGTGAGGTACCAGATACACTAACAGTGAGGTACCAGGGACACTAACAGTGAGGTACCAGATACACTAACAGCGAGGTACCAGATACACTAACAGTGAGGTATCAGATACACAAACAGTGAGGTACCAGATACACTAACAGCGAGGTACCAGATACACTAACAGTGAGGTACCAGATACACTAACAGCGAGGTACCAGATACACTAACAGTGAGGTACCAGATACACTAACAGCGAGGTACCAGATACACTAACTGTGAGGTACCAGATACACTAACAGTGAGGTACCAGATACACTAACAGTGAGGTACCAGATACACTAACAGTGAGGTACCAGATACACTAACAGTGAGGTACCAGGGACACTAACAGCGAGGTACCAGATACACTAACAGTGAGGTACCAGATACACTAACAGTGAGGTACCAGATACACTAACAGTGAGGTACCAGATACACTAACAGCGAGGTACCAGGTACACTAACAGTGAGGTACCAGGGACACTAACAGTGAGGTACCAGATACACTAACAGTGAGGTACCAGATACACTAACAGTGAGGTACCAGATACACTAACAGTGAGGTACCAGATACACTAATAGTGAGGTACCAGATACACTAACAGCGAGGTACCAGATACACTAACAGCGAAGTACTAGATACACTAACAGCGAGGTACCAAATACACTAACAGTGAGGTACCAGATACACTAACAGTGACGTACCAGATAAACTAACAGAGAGGTACCAGATACACTAACAGCGAGGTACCAGATACACTAACAGTGAGGTACCAGATACACTAACAGTGAGGTACCAGATACACTAACAGCGAGGTACCAGATACACTAACAGCGAGGTACCAGATACACTAACCGTGAGGTACCAGATACACTAACAGTGAGGTACCAAATACACTAACAGTGAGGTACCAGATACACTAACAGCGAGGTACCAGATACACTAACAGCGAGGTACCAGATACACTAACAGCGAGGTACCAGATACACTAACAGTGAGGTAACAGATACACTAACAGTGAGGTACCAGATACACTAACAGTGAGGTACCAGATACACTAGCAGTGAGGTACCAGATACACTAACAGTGAGGTACCAAATACACTAACAGTGAGGTACCAGATACACTAACAGCGAGGTACCAGATACACTAACAGCGAGGTACCAGATACACTAACAGTGAGGTAACAGATACACTAACAGTGAGGTACCAGATACACTAACAGTGAGGTACCAGATACACTAGCAGTGAGGTACCAGATACACTAACAGCGAGGTACCAGATACACTAACAGCGAGGTACCAGATACACTAACAGTGAGGTACCAGATACACTAACAGCGAGGTACCAGATACACTAACAGCGAGGTACCAGATACACTAACAGTGAGGTACCAGATACACTAACAGTGAGGTACCAGATACACTAACAGCGAGGTACCAGATACACTAACAGCGAGGTACCAGATACACTAACCGTGAGGTACCAGATACACTAACCGTGAGGTACCAAATACACTAACAGTGAGGTACCAGATACACTAACAGTGAGGTACCAGATACACTAACAGTGAGGTACCAGATACACTAACAGCGAGGTACCAGATACACTAACAGTGAGGTACCAGGTACACTAACAGTGAGGTACCAGATACACTAACAGTGAGGTACCAGATACACTAACAGCGAGGTACCAGATACACTAACAGCGAGGTACCAGATACACTAACCGTGAGGTACCAGATACACTAACCGTGAGGTACCAGATACACTAACCGTGAGGTACCAGATACACTAACAGTGAGGTACCAGATACACTAACCGTGAGGTACCAGATACACTAACCGTGAGGTACCAGATACACTAACAGTGAGGTACCAGGGACACTAACAGTGAGGTACCAGGGACACTAACAGTGAGGTACCAGATACACTAACAGTGAGGTACCAGATACATTACAGCGAGGTACCAGATACACTTACAGCGAGGTACCAGATACACTAACAGTGATGTACCAGATACACTAACAGTGAGGTACGAGATACACTAACAGCGAGGTACCAGATACACTAACAGCAGTGAGGATGTCCCATTATTTTTAAACAACAACACGTGCATAAACAAAATGCAATAGAATACCATTAATAACTGATTATCCCTTGGTACAGAGCAAGAATGATATTACAGTGAAACATGATTTATATATTTAATAATTGAACATAGATACTTACTCGGAACACCAAAAGCAGCGAGTAGAGGATAGTAAATATGTTGTATGTCGATCAATAATTTTCTTATCATGCCTTCTAGAGCCCATCTATCAATGATGGCTAGAAATTCATCAGTCATGGGAGGCGCTGGTGGGATGCGAGACACAACCATGACTTCCCTTCTGTGACTCACTTCAGTTGTCTGTGATGGAATAGACCTGCTGATTGTGTGAGGTGAAACATTGAAGGGCGCTCCTTACATCGAGCAGAGGGAAAATCCCCGATGACATCATTAGGCATCACTGTAACTGACATTAATCACAGACATTGAACAAACAGACTCATTGAACCAATGTCATCACAAAATTTCACTGCAACTTAATCCAGCTCACCGTATTGTACACAGTTTTAAATTAAAAGTGAGATAATGTGCGATTTTTTATACACCTATAAAGTACCGAGGACAAAGATAACATAGTTTATATTCCTGTCTTGAATTAAAATTGAGAACAAAAGATGCGAAAGTGACAGAAACAAAGGAGGGATAAAAGATGAAAAGTCAGATTGCAGCAATCTTGTTCTCTGATGCATTGGATCCCAGGCCATCAGGGTCAAAACATTCCCAATCAATAAATGTTCCCAAACGGCAGTATCTGAGCGATGGTCGCTGTAATGGATCAATGGGACTAGCGTACGTGACACAACTCCAGCCTCAATCCAGGAATTCCATTCCAAGCCCTCTAGATTACAGTCCTTCCACTTCAGTCCAGGAATTCCATTCCAAGCCCTCTAGATTACAGTCCTTCCACTTCAGTCCAGGAATTCCATTCCAAGCCCTCTAGATTACAGTCCTTCCACTTCAGTCCAGGAATTCCATTCCTAGCCCTCTAGATTACAGTCCTTCCACTTCAGTCCAGGAATTCCATTCCTAGCCCTCTAGATTACAGTCCTTCCACTTCAGTCCAGGAATTCCATTCCCGGGACGGTCTCTATTATCTGACACTCGAACAGGAACAACAGGTTATTTGTAAAGAATGACCTTACCCAGTCAAGCATCTCCTTTATCGAGGGGAGGAATAATAAAAGAAGCAAAGGTTTGATCCCAAGGAACCAAAGGAAATTGCTTAAATATTAACCATTGAGATAAGTACTCTGTAAATATCTCAAAACACCATGAAATGCTCTCGAAACATTGAAGTCTTGTATAATCATAATCTTATTCAGAGATCCATCCCTAGCAGTCAACATTGTGGATTCTCCCAACACCATCCCAGTGTTGGTCCACTTCCTCCAGCAGCACAGCCCCAGTGGAGTTGGGGCACATTTGTGTAACAGTCGGAAAGGATTGGCTCTGAGATTCCTAACATTGACTCTCGATCATATGAGTTCTTGTGGAATTAGGTCAAACAGTTAGTACAGGGAAAGCACATGCTGTTTACCAGCTATCGCCCGCCCTCAGTGGAGGAACCCTCCATGTTGAACAACACTTGGAAGGAGCATTGAGAGTAGCAACGTCAGAGAATGTACCCTGAGTTGGAGATTTCAATGTCCATCACCAAGAGTGGCTCGGTAGATCCACTACTGACAGAGCCAGCCGAGTCATGAAGGACAAAGCTGCCAGACTGGGCATGTGGCAAATGGTGAGAGAACCAACACCATGGAAACAGACCTGAACTCGTCCTCCCCAATCTACCTCTCACAGACATTACTGGTAGCAGTGACCACAACACAGTCAATGTGGGGACAAAGTTCTGTCTTCACACGAACAACACCCTCCATCGTGCTGTGTGGCATTACCACTGTGATCAATGGGATAGAGACATAGAAACATAGAAAATAGGTGCAGGTGTAGGCATTCGGTCCTTCGAGCCTGCACCACCATTCAATAAGATCATGGCTGATCATTCCTGCTTTCTCTCCATACCCCTTGATCCCTTTAGCCATAAGGGCCATACCTAACTCCCTCTTGAATATATCTAACGAACTGGCATCAACAACTTTCTGCGGAAGAGAATTCCACAGGTTAACATCTCTCTGAGTGAAGCAGTTTCTCCTCACCTCAGTCCTAAATGGCCTACCCCTTATCCTTAAACTGTGTCCCCTGGTTCTGGACTTCCCCAACATCGGGAACATTCTTCCTGCATCTAACCTGTCCCGTCCCGTCAGAATTTTATATGTTTCTATGAGATCCCCTCTCATCTTTCTAAACTTCAGTGAATACAAACCCAGTCGATCCAGTCTCTCCTCATATGTCAGTCCTGCCATCCCAGGAATCAGTCTGGTGAACCTTCGCTGTATTCCCTCAATAGCAAAAACATCCTTCCTCAGATGAGGAGACCAAAACTGAACACAATATTCCAGGTGAGGCCTCACCAAGGCCCTGTACAACTGCAGTAAGACCTCCCTGCTCCTATATTCAAATCCCCTCGCTATGAAGGCCAACATACCATTTGCCTTCTTCACCGCCTGCTGTACCTGCATGCCAACTTTCAATGACTCATGTACCATGACACTCAGGTCTCGTTGCACCTCTCCATTTCCTAATTTGCTGCCATTCAGATAATATTCTGCCTTCATGTTTTTGCCAGCAAAGTGGATAGCCTCACATTTATCCACATTATACTGCATCTGCCATGCATTTGCCTACTCACCTAACCTGTCCAAGTCACCCTGCAGCCTCTTAGCGTCCCCCTCACAGCTCACACCGCCACCCAGCTTCATGTTATCTGCAAACTTGGAGATATTACACTCAATTCCTTCATCTAAATCATTGATGTAGATTCAGCACAGAAATAGCCGTTTAAAAGTGGGCATCCATGATGCACCATCAGCAGGAGAGGACAATCTGTAAACTCATGGCCCAGAATACCCCTCACACTCCCATTGCTATCAGAGACTACACAGGGGGAATCACAGAGTGGGTCAGTACTTACAGAGACTACACAGGGGGAGTCACAGACTGGGTCAGTAGTTACAGAGGCTACACAGGGGGAGTCACAGAGTGGGTCAGTACTTACAGAGACTACACAGGGGGAATCACAGAGTGGGTCAGTACTTACAGAGACTACACAGGGGAATCACAGAGTGGGTCAGTACTGACAGAGACTACACAGGGGGGAATCACAGAGTGGGTCAGTACTTACAGAGACTACACAGGGGGAGTCACAGAGAGGGTCAGTACTTAGAGACTACACAGAGGGAATCACAGAGTGGGTCAGCACTTCGAGACTACACAGGGAGAGTCAGAGTGGGTCAGTACTTACAGAGACGAGACAGGAATCACAGAGTGGGTCAGTACTGACAGAGACTACACGGGGGGAATCACAGAGTGGGTCAGTACTTACAGAGACTACACAGGGGGAATCACAGAGTGGGTCAGTACTTACAGGGAGTAAACAGGGAGTCACCGAGTGGGTCTGTACTTACAGCGAGTAAACAGGGAGTCACAGAGTGGGTCTGTACTTACAGAGACTACACAGGCGGAGTCACAGATTGGGTCAATACTTACAGAGACGACACAGGGGGAATCACAGAGTGGGTCAGTACTTAAAGAGACTACTCAGCGGGAGTCACACAGTGGGTCAGTACTTACAGGGAGTAAACAGGGAGTTACAGAGTGGGTCTGCACTTACAGCGAGTAAACAGGGGAGACACAGAGCGGGTCTGTACTTACAGCGAGTACAAAGGGGTCACATAAGAACATAACATCAGAATTAGGAACAGGAGTAGGCCATCTAGCCCCTTGAGCCTGCTCCGCCATTCAACAAGATCATGGCTGATCTGGCCGTGGACTCAGCTCCACTTACCTGCCCGCTCCCCGTAACCCTTAATTCCCTTATTGGTTAAAAATCTATCGATCTGTGACTTGAATACATTCAATGAGCTAGCCTCAACTGCTTCCTTGGGCAGAGAATTCCACAGATTCACAACCCTCTGGGAGAAGAAATTCCTTCTCAACTCGGTTTTAAATTGGCTCCCCTGTATTTTGAGGCTGTGCCCCCTAGTTCTAGTCTCCCCGACCAGTAGAAACAACCTCTCTGCCTCTATCTTGTCTATCCCTTTCATTATTTTAAATGTTTCGAGAAGATCACCCCTCATCCTTCTGAACTCCAACGAGTAAAGACCCAGTCTACTCAATCTATCATCATAAGGTAACCCCCTCATCTCCGGAATCAGCCTCGTGAATTGTCTCTGTACCCCCTCCAAAGCCAGTATGTCCTTCCTTAAGTAAGGTGACCAAAACTGCACGCAGTACTCCAGGTGCGACCTCACCAATACCCTATACAGTTGCAGCAGGACCTCCCTGCTTTTGTACTCCATCCCTCTCACAATGAAGGCCAACATCCCATTTGCCTTCCTGATTACCTGCTGCAGCTGCAAACTAACTTTTTGGGATTTTTAGAGTTTAATTTGTTTTAATTGCCGGTGCTTTTAGTGTCCCCCTCTCCTTTTATAGGGGGCACTTGGAAAAATGTGATTTTAGCGATCAAAAAAAAACAAAGAAAAAAAAAACACAAAAAAAGGAAAAAAAAAGGGACCTTGAAAATGTCTGCTGTGTCACCCAGGCGGGTGGCACGGTTTAATGTTTATGTTTTTCAGGTAAACTCAAAAGAGTTTTCTAAAAGAGTTTCACGCACAAGGACCAATTGTGGAGCAGTGGAGGCGTGTCCTGCTCAGTTGGAGCTGAGCTGCAGTGAGGAGAGGAGCTACCAACCTTAGCTCCTGTTTGGAAGGCCTGGAGTGAGCCCTGAGACCAGCCCAGGAAGAGGAGGAAAGGGCTAGCTTGCTACCCATTCAACATCCGGAGGGAGAGGAGGAGCACAGAAACATTTTAACATTTATTACAACTACAGAGAGTTGGAGAGAGGGGGAAAAAACAACAACCTGTTTGGAAGGAGGGAGAGTCTACAACATTCTACAGGTGGGTGTTGGTGCATTTCCCCGGAAAGACTTTGCTGTATCGGTGGGGGGAGGAAAGAAGACCACTGAGGGCCGGAACATCGCGGGGGGTGTGTGTGGGTGGAAGTGTGTGTGGGGGCCTTGCTTACAACTAGGCCCCACACACAATTGACCCCCCCCCCAATTGCCTAGGATAGCTGGAGCTACCAGGCTGAAGATTTTATTTACCACCACTTTAAACATCGTTAGGAGTGTGTGCCTGGTGGCTCTAGCTGCCCCAGGTGAAGACATCTTCTCCCCTCACCCGAAGACCACCCCAAAGACTATTGTGTGTTTTGCCATCTGGGGAGTGCACCCACCCACAGCTGCGAGGGGAGACCTGCCCCCCCCCCTTCCCACCCCCTCTCTCTTTCTCTGTTACTCTCTGTTTCTCCCCTCTCTCTCTGAGAGCCCTTTTTCTCCCAAATTAATTGAGAAAAAACAATTAAGACAACTGAGCAGAGGGAGCAAGGCCCCTCCCCAATTGCCAACTAGGGGAGAGGTGTGCCTCGTTAAGAGCTCCTCTGCTCAGTCTTACTATAAGAGGCCAATTAAGACCATTAAGGCCTGTGACTTTGCGGTTCGTGTAGCCCTTAAAGGGACCCCGTGATGGCGACCCCATCCACGCCGGTGGCAGGGCCAGCGAAGACGTATGCGCAGGTGGCAACCGCTTCCACCGCACCTCCTGCGCCACCCGCTGCCCTGCCACCATTCAGACTTATAACAAAGAAACACGGGGTCAAGAGCTACACTCACCCCACAATGACCATCGAGGAGTGCGTGCAGGCGATGGCTGGGGTAGTCGGCCCCTCGGCCATTGTCGCAGCCTCCAAGATGTCTGGGAAGGCCGTGTTCTTCCTGGGGTCGGAGCGGGCGGTGTCCCTGGCCCTTGAAAAGGGGCTCACGGTGGGCGGGTCGTTCCTGCCGGTGGACCCTCTCGAGGCCACCGCGCAGAGGGTCATCGTGTCAAACGTCCTGCCCTTTGTTCCCGCTGAGCTCCTCCTCCCTCACCTACACCAACTGGGGGAGGTAAGGTCGGGGATCAACCCCATACCGCTCGGCCTCAGGGAGAGCAGCCTGCGCCACGTGTTCTCCTTCCGCCGCCAGCTCTTTGTCCGGCTGGCGCGGGAGGACACGACGGAGGGGAACTTTAATGTGGTGCACGAGGGGACTGCCTACCGCGTCTTCTGGACGTCGGACGGCGTGCGGTGCCATGCCTGCAGGGAGGTGGGGCACGTTCGCAAGAACTGCCCCGCCTCCAAGGCCACCAAACCACCGAAGGCGGCCAAGGCTGGCACCGCCGCCACCCCTCCCCCTAGTTGCGTCCGCGTGCCGGGAGCCATGGGTGCGCGGGCATCGTCGGAGGCCTTTGTTTTCAGGGCCTCCGGCGGGGGGGAGGGAGAGCGTCCGACCGGAAAGAAGGCGCGGAACAAGAAGAAACATCTAGAGGCGGGTCCCCTCGGTGCGCCAGATAATTTGACCACCGCGCTCAGCCCAACCCAGTCACCGGCGAGCGCGTGGTGCCCCGAGCCCGTGCCCAAGCCCTTGACCAATACCGCAGAGGGGCCCGGGTGCGGGCAAGAAAAGGAAAAGGGGGGGGCGGAGCGGGAGGCCTCGGCAGACATGGGGGTCTCCCTGCCTCCGCGCGCCCCCAGGAACAAAAGGAGGCTCGGCTCCGATGAGGCGGAGGGGGAACAACATCCCTCCACAGAGGAGTCGGTGCCCGCCGCGTGTCCCGCGTCCCCCACCAGCGCTCCCAAATTGCGCTGCAGGCGCGAAGAGTCTGTCCCCGGGGAGGGTGAGGCAGTCGAGGCTGCCCAGCCTCTGCCTCCCGGGGATGGAGTGGAAGATCTGCCTGTCGTGGGGGGCGTGGGGACCGCGGAGGAATGCGTAGCCGCCGGGCCGGGCGTCCCGGGGTCTGAGGCGGGCGAGGCCGAAAAGGCCGAACCTGAGCCCGCCCAGCCAATACCCAACTTCCCCCGGGAGTCGCTCGACCCGGCAGAAACACAATTTACTGATTTTAATGACACTGTAGATGCTGGGCCGGGGGGTGGCAGCGGGGAGGGGGAGGAACACCCACCCTCGCCCCTTACTTTTGAGCTGGTGCACTTGGGGAGCCTGGGGATTTCCCATGGCCGGGTCTCTCCTTGTTCTCCGGTTCCTGGGGCGGAGGGGGAACCCCTTCCGCTGTCATTTCCCGACCCAGCACCATTTTTAAAAGAGCCCAGTGGGGACTCCTCTGCCGACGATCCTGGGGGTGGGATCGGGGCAGTGCCAGGGCCGGTTGGAGCGGCCGGGTCATTTGCCGTACCTTGTGCGGTCGATGGGCTGGCTGCTGGCGGCCACCTCCCGGAGGAGGACGGGGACTCGGTGGGGGACGCGGGTGAAGACCTAGAGACCACCGCCAGCGAGGCGGTGGATCTGCTCGCGGCCGCCGCTGAGGCCCTCCTCATTCCTGCAAAGGAACTCCGGGACTTTTTGGCCCAGAGCCGGGGTCGCCGCGACCAAGCCCGACTGGCCCTGGAAAAATGGTCCGAGCCGGAGCTGATCAAGGGGTCCGTCCGCGCCGCCGTTAAAACCTTGGCCGCGGGCGGGCCCTTGACAAAGGAGCAACACCTTGAGCTGCGCGAGCTCGAGGGACTCCTCGCTGGGCTGCGGAGGGAGCGGAGTTCAACAAAAGACTCCGCTCCCTCCCCCACAATAGGTTAAGGTAGAGGTTGCACTATGCTTTTGCCATGAAGATAACCATAGCCAGCCTCAACATCAACGGCGGCAGAGGGGCACGCCGTAGATTTGACAATTTTTCGCTCCTGCGGGAGGGGAAATATGCGGTGTGCTTCCTGCAAGAAACACACACCGTTCCGGGAGACGAAGCCACGTGGCTCCTGGAATGGCAAGGAGAGGTCCTCATGAGCCACCTCACCGCCATTTCTAGTGGGGTGGCCATCTTGCTGGGCCCGCATTTTCAGCCGGAGATCTTGGGGGTCGAGGAGCCCGTGCCAGGCCGCTTGCTGCACGTAACGGTTCGCCTGGGGGACGTGCCGCTCCATCTCGTGAACGTGTACGCCCCTCATCCCGGCCCGCAGCAGACGCACTTCTTTGAAGAGGTGTCCGCTCTTCTTGGCTCCGTCGACGTCGGCGACTGCATTGTCCTCGGGGGGGATTTTAACTGCACCCTCGAGGCGAGGGACCGCTCCGGTGCCCCGCAGTGCATGACGGCGATGGAGAAGTTGAGGGACCTGGTCGGGTCCTTCGACTTGGTGGACGTCTGGCGAAATCTCCACCCCGACTCCAGCGCCTTTACTTGGGTGAGGCCTGGAGTTGGATGGTCTAGAGTCGACCGCCTTTACGTGTCTCGGGCATACGTTTCCTGCGTCCCGGCGGCCTCCATGCGGCCGGTGCCGTGTTCGGACCACCACCTGGTGTGGGCGGAGCTCGCTTCGCTCCGCGCGAGGACGGGGTCCGCGTACTGGCACTTTAACAACCGGCTGCTGGAGGACGTGCGGTTCCAGGACTCGTTCCGTCGATTCTGGTCCGACTAGAGAAGGAAGCAGGGGGGCTTCCCCTCCTTGAGGCTATGGTGGGACGTGGGCAAGGCCCACGTCCGCGTCTTCTGTCAAGAGTACGCGAGGGGGTCGACCAAGAGGCGGGCGGCCAGAGTCGGGCGCCTAGAAAAAGAGGTGCTCGACCTGGAAGCCCGTCTCGGTCAAGTCGTCCAGGACCCGGCCCTGCGGACGGTGTACGAAGCGAAGAAGGCCGCGCTGAAGGACCTGCAGCTCGTCGGGTCCCGAGGCGCGTTCGTGAGGTGGCGGATCCGGTTCCTGCGGGATCTGGACCGCGGCTCCCCCTTCTTCTACTCGCTGGAAAAAAGGCAGAGTGTCCGTAAGCAGCTCTTGACGCTGCTGGCCGACGACGGCTCTCTCGTCTCGGATCCGGAGGGCGTCAACAACAGGGTCCGTGAATATCACGGGGCTCTGTTCTCTCCGGATCCGTCCAGCGAGGAAGAGCGTAGAGTTTTGTGGGAGGATCTGCCGAAGGTCGGCCCGGAGGGCGGCGAAAATCTGGAAGCTCCGCTAAGCCTGGCGGAGCTGACCGGTGTCCTCGCCCGGCTCTCGAGGGGAAAATCCCCGGGGCTGGACGGGCTGACCGTGGAGTTCCACAGGGCGTTCTGGGACGTCCTGGGGAGCGACTACGCGCGGGTCCTGGGGGAAAGTCTGGCGACCGGGGAGATGCCCCTCTCTTGGCGGAGGGCAGTCATCGTCCTGCTGCCTAAGAAGGGCGATCTCCGCCTCCTTAAGAACTGGCGCCCGGTCTCCCTCCTCAGCACGGACTACAAAATCTTCTCCAGGGCGATGTCTGCTCGCCTTGGTGCCGTGCTGGACCACATGATCCACCCCGACCAGTCATACACGGTCCCGGGCCGGACAATCCACGATAACATCCATCTGGTCCGGGACCTCATCCATTGTTCCCAGGAGGCTGGTCTGTCGGTCGCCTTCCTATCCCTCGACCAAGAGAAGGCGTTCGACAGGGTGGATCACGACTATCTGCTCGGAACTCTGCGCGCTTTCGGGTTCGGGATGCATTTCGTCGCCCGGATCCAACTTTTGTACGCCGCCGCGGAGTGTCTGATTAAGGTTAACGGGTCCTTGACGGCGCCCCTTCGCTTTAGGAGAGGGGTGCGCCAGGGATGCCCCATGTCCGGCCAGTTATACGCCGTTTGCGTGGAGCCTTTCCTGCGCCTCTTGCGGACGAGGTTGACGGGACTGGCTCTGCAAGGGCCGGGCGTGGAGGTCGTCCTCTCGGCTTACGCCGATGACGTGCTCCTCGCGATAGAGGATCCCGCTGACCTGCGGAGGATGCGTGAGTGCCAGGAGATTTACTCGGCCGCGTCCTCCGCCAGGATCAACTGGGAGAAATGTTCCGGACTCCTGGTGGGTCAGTGGCGGGTGGACTCCCTGCCGGAGGAGCTCAGGCCTTTTGCCTGGAGCACGACCCATCTCCTCTATCTGGGAGTCTACCTTAGCCCCGACGAAGAAGCCTGGCCGGCGAACTGGCAGGAGCTGGAGGCCAAGGTCGCCGCTCGCCTAGGGCGCTGGACAGGACTGCTCCGAGTGCTGTCCTACAGGGTTCGAGCGCTAGTCATAAACCAGCTGGTGGCCGCAATGCTGTGGTACCGGCTGGTCACTTTGACCCCTCCCCCTGCGTTTGTCGCCAAGATACAGAAGAAGCTGGTGGACTTCTTCTGGAACAACAGGAAGCACTGGGTCTCTGCCGCGGTCTTGAGTCTCCCGCTTGAGGAGGGCGGTCAGTCGTTGGTGTGCGTCGGCGCCCAGCTCGCGACTTTCCGTCTTCAGACCCTGCAGAGATACCTTTACGTCGAGCCCCATCCTAGGTGGTGCGCTCTGGCGAGGTATTTCTTCCGCCAGCAGCTCGACCTCAATTATGACACGCAGCTCCTGTTTGTGAACTTGGGGGGTGCCAGGACCGCCCTCCGGGAGCTGCCTGTCTTTTACAGGGAACTCATCAGGGTCTGGAACAAAGTCTCCACCAAGCGCAGCTCTCCGCCGGCTGGAGTGGCGGCCGTCCTGCAGGAACCGCTGCTCGGGAATCCGTACCTCCACGGCCGAGGCTTTATGTGGCGGTCGGAAGAGAGGGCTGTGGCTGGTGAGGTGACCAAGGTCAGGGACCTGCTCGATGGCGGAGGAGCGGGCTGGATGGCGCCAGACACGCTGGCGCGGCGCCTAAATTCTGCCAACGTCCGCCACGCGGCCGATGCCATCGAGTCGCTAAAAGCAGCTC
This sequence comes from Pristiophorus japonicus, assembly GCF_044704955.1. Taxonomy (NCBI): domain Eukaryota; kingdom Metazoa; phylum Chordata; class Chondrichthyes; family Pristiophoridae; genus Pristiophorus; species Pristiophorus japonicus. The sequence continues at coordinate 1,375,123 of NW_027250904.1, read as the reverse complement.
TGGGCCCTGACTCCGTTAGGTGCATCGAGGAGGCTCAAGCACGTGGGGAGATCCCGTCCGAACTGACCCCCGTCCGGACGGAATTCCTCATCGGCGCCAAACCCCGGAACCTCCCTCGGGGACCGGCGCCTCACAACTTGAGCCGCCTCGGGGAAATCCCCTCCATGCCTTAAAGTTCCGCGCGGAGGGGTTTCCTGTACGGGCTGCTCCTGCCACCCTCAACTTTGCCATCCTCGCCAGCCGTCCGGACACGCCATGGCGTACCATCTTGCCGTCCGGAGGAGGCGGGGGTCCCCGATGGAGGGCACTCTACGCAGGGGTCCTCCCACTATTCATCGGGGACTTGGCCTGGAGGGTGGTGCACGGAGCAGTGCCGTGCAACAAATTTTTAAGCCGGTTCACGGACTCCCAGGCCGCCTGCAATTTCTGCGGTCTGGAGGAGTCCGTGTTCCATGTTTTTATGGAGTGCACAAGGTTGCAGCCCCTGTTCCACTATTTGAAGGGGCTGCTCCTGAAATTCTGGCTGCACTTCAGTCCCACTCTCCTGATCTTTGGGCACCCTGTGCGGAGGGGAGCGGGTAGGTCCGAGGGCCTCCTCGTAGGACTGCTCCTGGGCACGGCCAAGGGTGCCATCAGCCGGTCCAGGCAGCGGGCGGTCGAGGGGGTCGTTGAACCTGACTGCCTGCCTCTCTTCCGCTCTTACATCCGGTCCAGGGTGTCCTTGGAGATGGAGCACGCGGTGTCCACCGGTACGCTCGCGGCCTTCCGCGAGAGGTGGGCACCGGAGGGACTGGAGTGCATCATCACGCCCGGCAACCAAATTTTAATTTGATTTTACGTTTTAAAGTTTAATTTGTTTTAATTGCCGGTGCTTTTAGTGTCCCCCTCTCCTTTTATAGGGGGCACTGGAAAAAAGGAAAAATTTGATTTTAGTGCCCAACAAAAAAAACCACAAAAAAAAAAAAAAAAAAAAGGGCCTTGTAAATGTCTTGTGTGTGTCATCCAGGTCGGGTGGCACGGATACATGTTTTATGTTTTCACAGGTAAACTCAAAAGAGTTTCATGCACAAGGACCAATCGTGAAGCAGTGGAGGCGTGTCCTGCTCAGTTGGAGCTGTGAGCAGTGAGGGAAGCAGCTAGCAACTTGAGCTCCTGCCTGGAGAGCCCTGAGACCAGCCCAGGAAGAGAAGGAAGGAAGGGGCTTCACCACCAACTTTCACCCAGAGGGAGAGGAGGAGAACAGAAAACTTTAAACAACTTTACCATTTCTGCAAGGAGTTGGAGAGAGGGGGAAAAACCAACAACATCCAGTGTGGAAGGAGGGAGACTCAACATTCTACAGGTGGGTGTTGGTGCATTTCCCCAAACAGACTTTGTTGTATCGGTGGGGGGAGGAAAGAAGACCACTGAGGGCCGGAACATCGCGGGGGGTGTGTGTGTGTGTGGTAGTGTGCGTGGGGGCCTTGCTTACAACTAGGCCCCCCCCACAATTGGAACCCCCCCCACCCCCCCACATTTGCCTAGCCTGGGATAGCTGGAGCTACCAGGCTGAAGATTGTCATTAATCACCCAATTAAGGATCGTTAGGAGTGCCTGGTGGCTCCAGCTACCCCAGGTGAAGACATCTTCTCCCCCCACCTGAAGACCACCCCAAAGGCTTTTGTGTTTTGCCATCTGGGGAGTGCACCCACCCACAGCTGCGAGGGGAGACCTGCCCTCGCAGCCCCCCCCCTTCCCACCCCCCTCTCTCTTTCTCTGCTACTCTGTTTCTCCCCTCTCTCTCTGAGGCCTCTTCCTTCCAAATTTACAAAAAAAAACAAAACCAATTAAGACAACTGAGCAGAGGGAGCAAGGCCTCTCCCCAATTGTCAACGAGGGGAGAGGTGCCTCGTTAAGGGCTCCTCTGCTCAGTTAATATACGAGGCCATTAAAGACCATTAAGGCCTTTGACTTTGGGATGGGTGTAGCCCTTAAAGGGACCCCGTGATGGCGACCCCATCCACGCCGGTGGCAGGGCCAGCAAGGACGTATGCGCAGGTGGCAACCGCTTCCACGGCACCTCCTGCGCCACCCGCTGCCCTGCCACCTTTCAGATTCATTACAAAAAAACACGGGGTCAAGAGCTACACTCACCCCACAATGACCATCGAGGAGTGCGTGCGGGCGATGGCTGGGGTAGTCGGCCCCTCGGCCATTGTTGCAGCCTCCAAGATGTCTGGGAAGGCCGTGTTCTTCCTGGGGTCGGAGCGGGCGGTGTCCCTGGCCCGCGAAAAGGGGCTCACGGTGGGCGGGACGTTCCTGCCGGTGGACCCTCTCGAGGCCACCGTGCAGAGGGTCATCGTGTCAAACGTCCCGCCCTTTGTTCCCGCTGAGCTCCTCCTCCCTCACCTACACCAACTGGGGGAGGTAAGGTCGGGGTTCAACCCCATACCGCTTGGCCTCAGGGAGAACAGCCTGCGCCACGTGTTCTCCTTCCGCCGCCAGCTCTTTGTCCGGCTGGCGCGGGAGGACACGACGGAGGGGAATTTTAATGTGGTGCACGAGGGGACTGCCTACCGCGTCTTCTGGACGTCGGACGGCGTGCGGTGCCATGCCTGCAGGGAGGTGGGGCACGTTCGTAAGAACTGCCCCGCCTCCAAGGCCGCCAAACCACCGAAGGCGGCCAAGGCTGGCGCCGCCGCCACCCCTCCCCCCAGTTGCGTCCGCGTGCCGGGAGCCGTAGGTGCGCGGGCATCGTCGGAGGCCTTTGTTTTCAGGGCTTCCGGCGGGGGGGAGGGAGAGCGTCCGAGCGGAAAGAAGGCGCGGGACAAGGAGAAACATCTAGAGGTGGGTCCCCTCAGTGCGCCAGACAATTTGACCACCGCGCTCAGCCCAACCCAATCACCGGCGAGCGCGTGGTGCCCCGAGCCCGTGCCCGAGCCCTTGACCAATACCGCAGAGGGGCCCGGGCGCGGGAAAGGAAAGGAAAAGGGGGGGGCGGAGCGGGAGGCCTCGGCAGACATGGGGGTCTCCCTGCCTCCGCGCACCCCCAGGAACAAAAGGAGGCGCGGCTCCGATGAGGCGGAGGGGGAACAACATCCCTCCGCGGAGGAGTCGGTGCCCGCCGCGTGTCCCGCGTCCACCACCAGCGCTCCCAAATTGCGCTGCAGGCGCGAGGAGTCTGTCCCCGGGGAGGGTGAGACAGTCGAGGCTGCCCAGCCTCTGCCTCCTGGGGATGGAGTGGAAGATCTGCCTGTCGTGGGGGGCGTGGGGACCGCGGAGGAATGCGTAGCCGCCGGGCCGGGCGTCCCGGGGACTGAGGCGGGCGGGGCCGAAAAGGCCGAACCTGAGCCCGCCCAGCCAATACCCAACTTCCCCCGGGAGTCGCTCGACCCGGCAGAAACACAAACTGATTTTAATGACACTGTAGATGCTGGGCCGGGGGGTGGCAGCGAGGAGGGGGAGGAACACCCACCCTCGCCCCTTACTTTGGAGCTGGAGCACTTGGGGAGCCTGGGGATCTCCTATGGCCGGGTCTCTCCTTGTTCCCCGGTTCCTGGGGCGGAGGGGGAACCCCTTCCGCTGTCATTTCCCGACCCAGCACCATTTTTAAAAGAGCCCAGTGGGGACTCCTCTGCCGACGATCCTGGGGGTGGGATCGGGGCAGTGCCAGGGCCGGTTGGAGCGGCCGGTTCATTTGCCGTACCTTGTGCGGTCGATGGGCTGGCTGCTGGTGGCCACCTCCCGGAGGAGGACGGGGACTCGGTGGGGGACGCGGGTGAAGACCTAGAGACCACCGCCAGTGAGGTGGTGGATCTGATCGCGGCCGCCGCTGAGGCCCTCCTCATTCCTGCAAAGGAACTCCGGGAATTTTTGGCCCAGAGCCGGGGTCGCCGCGACCAAGCCCGACTGGCCCTGGAAAAATGGTCCGAGCCAGAGCTGATCAAGGGGTCCGTCCGCGCCGCCGTTAAAACCTTGGCCGCGGGCGGGCCCTTGACAAAGGAGCAGCACCTTGAGCTGCGCGAGCTCGAGGGACTCCTCGCTGGGCTGTGGAGGGAGCGGAGTTCAACAAAAGACTCCGCTCCCTCCCCCACAATAGGTTAAGGTAGAGGTTGCATTATGCTTTTGCCATGAAGATAACCATAGCCAGCCTCAACATCAACGGCGGCAGAGGGGCACGCCGTAGATTTGACAATTTTTCGCTCCTGCGGGAGGGGAAATACGCGGTGTGCTTCCTGCAAGAAACCCACACCGTTCCGGGAGACGAAGCCACGTGGCTCCTGGAATGGCAAGGAGAGGTCCGCATGAGCCACCTCACCGCCATTTCTAGTGGGGTGGCCATCTTGCTGGGCCCGCATTTTCAGCCGGAGATCTTGGGGGTCGAGGAGCCCGTGCCAGGCCGCTTGCTGCACGTAACGGTTCGCCTGGGGGACGTGCCGCTCCATCTCGTGAACGTGTACGCCCCTCATCCCGGCCCGCAGCAGATGCGCTTCTTTGAAGAGGTGTCCGCTCTTCTTGGCTCCGTCGACGTCGGCGACTGCATTGTCCTCGGGGGGGATTTTAACTGCACCCTCGAGGCGAGGGACCGCTCCGGTGCCCCGCAGTGCATGACGGCGATGGCGAAGTTGAGGGACCTGGTCGGGTCCTTCGACTTGGTGGACGTCTGGCGAAATCTCCACCCCGACTCCAGCGCCTTTACTTGGGTGAGGCCTGGAGTTGGATGGTCTAGAGTCGACCGCCTTTACGTGTCTCGGGTGTACGTTTCCTGCGTCCCGGCGGCCTCCATGCGGCCAGTGCCGTGTTCGGACCACCACCTGGTGTGGGCGGAGCTCGCTTCGCTCCGCGCGAGGACAGGGTCCGCGTACTGGCACTTTAACAACCGGCTGCTGGAGGACGTGCGGTTCCAGGACTCGTTCCGTCGATTCTGGTCCGACTGGAGAAGGAAGCAGGGGGGCTTCCCCTCCTTGAGGCTATGGTGGGACGTGGGCAAGGCTCACGTCCGCGTCTTCTGTCAAGAGTACGCGAGGGGGTCGACCAAGAGGCGGGCGGCCAGAGTCGGGCGCCTAGAAAAAGAGGTGCTCGACCTGGAAGCCCGTCTCGGTCAAGTCGTCCAGGACCCGGCCCTGCGGACGGTGTACGAAGCGAAGAAGGCTGCGCTGAAGGACCTGCAGCTCGTCGAGTCCCGAGGCGCGTTCGTGAGGTCGCGGATCCGGTTCCTGCGGGATCTGGACCGCGGCTCCCCCTTCTTCTACTCGCTGGAAAAAAGGCAGAGTGTCCGTAAGCAGCTCTTGACGCTGCTGGCCGACGACGGCTCTCTCGTCTCGGATCCGGAGGGCGTCAACAACAGGGTCCGTGAATATTACGGGGCTCTGTTCTCTCCGGATCCGTCCAGCGAGGAAGCGCGTAGAGTTTTGTGGGAGGACCTGCCGAAGGTCGGCCCGGAGGGCGCCGAAAATCTGGAAGCTCCGCTAAGCCTGGCGGAGCTGACCGGTGCCCTCGCCCGGCTCTCGAGGGGAAAATCCCCGGGGCTGGACGGGCTGACCGTGGAGTTCTACAGGGCGTTCTGGGACGTCCTGGGGGGCGACTACGCGCGGGTCCTGGGGGAAAGTCTGGCGACCGGGGAGATGCCCCTCTCTTGGCGCAGGGCAGTCATCGTCCTGCTGCCTAAGAAGGGCGATCTCCGCCTCCTTAAGAACTGGCGCCCGGTCTCCCTCCTCAGCACGGACTACAAAATCTTCGCCAGGGCGATGTCTGCTCGCCTTGGTGCCGTGCTGGACCACATGATCCACCCCGACCAGTCCTACACGGTCCCGGGCCGGACAATCCACGACAACATCCATCTGGTCCGGGACCTCATCCATTGTTCCCAGGAGGCTGGTCTGTCGGTCGCCTTCCTATCCCTCGACCAAGAGAAGGCGTTCGACAGGGTGGATCACGACTATCTGCTCGGAACTCTGCGCGCTTTCGGGTTCGGGACGCATTTCGTCGCCCGGATCCGACTTTTGTACGCCGCCGCGGAGTGTCTGATTAAGGTTAACGGGTCCTTGACGGCGCCCCTTCGCTTTAGGAGAGGGGTGCGCCAGGGATGCCCCATGTCCGGCCAGTTATACGCCGTTTGCGTGGAGCCTTTCCTGCGCCTCTTGCGGACGAGGTTGACGGGACTGGCTCTGCAAGGGCCGGGCGTGGAGGTCGTCCTCTCGGCTTACGCCGATGACGTGCTCCTCGCGATAGAGGATCCCGCTGACCTGCGGAGGATGCGTGAGTGCCAGGAGATTTACTCGGCCGCGTCCTCCGCCAGGATCAACTGGGAGAAATGTTCCGGACTCCTGGTGGGTCAGTGGCGGGTGGACTCCCTGCCGGAGGAGCTCAGGCCTTTTGCCTGGAGCACGACCCATCTCCTCTATCTGGGAGTCTACCTTAGCCCCGACGAGGGAGCCTGGCCGGCGAACTGGCAGGAGCTGGAGGCCAAGGTCGCCGCTCGCCTAGGGCGCTGGACAGGACTGCTCCGAGTGCTGTCCTACAGGGGTCGAGCGCTAGTCATAAACCAGCTGGTGGCCGCAATGCTGTGGTACCGGCTGGTCACTTTGACCCCTCCCCCTGCGTTTGTCGCCAAGATACAGAAGAAGCTGGTGGACTTCTTCTGGAACAACAGGAAGCACTGGGTCTCTGCAGCGGTCTTGAGTCTCCCGCTTGAGGAGGGCGGTCAGTCGTTGGTGTGCGTCAGCGCCCAGCTCGCGACTTTCCGTCTTCAGACCCTGCAGAGATACCTTTACGTCGAGCGCCCTCCTAGGTGGTGCCCTCTGGCGAGGTATTTCTTCCGCCAGCAGCTCGACCTCAACTATGACACGCAGCTCCTGTTTGTGAACTTGGGGGGTGCCAGGACCGCCCTCCGGGAGCTGCCTGTCTTTTACAGGGAACTCATCAGGGTCTGGAACAAAGTCTCCACCAAGCGCAGCTCTCCGCCGGCTGGAGTGGCGGCTGTCCTGCAGGAGCCGCTGCTCGGGAATCCGTACCTCCACGGCCGAGGTTTCATGTGGCGGTCGGAAGAGAGGGCTGTGGCTGGTGAGGTGACCAGGGTCAGGGACCTGCTCGATGGCGGAGGAGCGGGCTGGATGGCGCCAGACACGCTGGCGCGGCGCCTAAACTCTGCCAACGTCCGCCACGCGGCCGATGCCATCGAGTCGCTAAAAACAGCTCTGGGCCCTGATTCCGTTAGGTGCATCGAGGAGGCTCAAGCACGGGGGGAGATCCCGTCCGAACTGACCCCCGTCCGGACGGAATTCCTCATCGGCACCAAACCCCGGAACCTCCCTCGGGGGCCGGCGCCTCACAACTTGAGCCGCCTCAGGGAAATCCCCTCCGTGCCTTTCAGTTCCGCGCGGAGGGGTTTCCTGTACGGGCTGCTCCTGCACACCCTCAACTTTGCCATCCTCGCCGGCCGTCCGGACACGCCATGGCATACCATCTTGCCGTCCGGAGGAGGCGGGGGTCCCCGATGGAGGGCACTCTACGCAGGTGTCCTCCCACTATTCATCGGGGACTTGGCCTGGAGGGTGGTGCACGGAGCAGTGCCGTGCAACAAATTTTTAAGCCGGTTCACGGACTCCCAGGCCGCCTGCAATTTCTGCGGTCTGGAGGAGTCCGTGTTCCATGTTTTTATTGAGTGCACAAGGTTGCAGCCCCTGTTCCACTATTTGAAGGGGCTGCTCCTGAAATTCTGGCTGCACTTCAGTCCCACTCTCCTGATCTTTGGGCACCCTGTGCGGAGGGGAGCGGGTAGGTCCGAAGGCCTCCTCGTAGGACTGCTCCTGGGCACGGCCAAGGGTGCCATCAGCCGGTCCAGGCAGCGGGCGGTCGAGGGGGTCGTTGAACCTGACTGCCTGCCTCTCTTCCGCTCTTACATCCGATCCAGGGTGTCCTTGGAGATGGAGCACGCGGTGTCCACCGGTACGCTCGCGGCCTTCCGCGAGAGGTGGGCACCGGAGGGACTGGAGTGCATCATCACGCCCGGCAACCAAATTTTAATTTGATTTTACGTTTTAAAGTTAATTTGTTTTAATTGCCGGTGCTTTTAGTGTCCCCTTCCCTTTTATAGGGGGCACTGGGGAAAAATTGTGATTTTAGTGCCCAAAAAAAAAACCAAAAAAAAGAAAAACACAAAAAAAAAAAAAGGGGGTAAAAAAAGGGCCTTGTAAATGTCTGGAGTGTCACCCAGGTCGGGTGGCACTCTTTAATGTTTTATGTTTTCGCAGGTAAACTCAAAAGAGTTTCATGCACAAGGACCAATTGTGAAGCAGTGGAGGCGTGTCCTGCTCAGTTGGAGCTGTGAGCAGTGAGAGGAGCAGCTATCAACTTGAGCTCCTGCCTGGAGAGCCCTGAGACCAGCCCAGGAAGAGAAGGAAGGAAGGGGCTTCAACACCAACTCTTATCCAGAGGGAGAGGAGGAGAACAGAAAACTTTATTTAACATCTTTTTACCATTCTACAAGGAGTTGGAGAGAGGGGGAAAAGACCAACAACATCCAGTGTGGAAGGAGGGAGACTCTACATTTCTACAGGTGGGTGTGGGTGCATTTCCCCAAACAGACTTTGTTGTATCGGTGGGGGGAGGAAAGAAGACCACTGAGGGCCGGAACATCGCGGGGGGTGTGTGTGTGTGTGGTAGTGTGCGTGGGGGCAGTGCTTACAACTAGGCCCCCCCCCCACAATTGGAACCCCCCCCCACCCCCCCCACATTTGCCTAGCCTGGGATAGCTGGAGCTACCAGGCTGAAGATTTTTCATTAATCACCCTATTAAAGATCGTTTAGGATTGTGTGCCTGGTGGCTCTAGCTACCCCAGGTGAAGACGTCTTCTCCCCCCACCTGAAGACCAAATCCAAAGACTGTGTTTTTTGTGTGTGTTTTGCCATCTGGGGAGTGCACCCACCCACAGCTGCGAGGGGAGACCTGCCCTCGCAGCCCACCCCCTTCCCACCCCCCTCTCTCTTTCTCCGTTAACCTCTGTTTCTCCCCTCTCTCTCTGAGGCCCCTTTTCTTCCTAATTTAAAAAAAAACCCAATTAAGACAACTGAGCAGAGGGAGCAAGGCCTCTCCCCAATTACCAACGAGGGGAGAGGTGCCTCGTTAAGGGCTCATCTGCTCAGTTAATATACGAGGCCATTAAAGACCATTAAGGCCTGTGACTTTGGGGTGGGTGTGGCCCTTAAAGGGACCCCGTGATGGCGACCCCATCCACGCCGGTGGCGGGGCCAGCAAGGACGTATGCGCAGGCGGTGTCCACATCCATAGCACCTCCTGCGCCACCCGCTGCCCTGCCACCATTTACACTTATAACCAGGAAACACGGGGTCAAGAGCTACACTCACCCCACAATGACCATTGAGGAGTGCGTGCGGGCGATGGCTGGGGTAGTCGGCCCCTCGGCCATTGTCGCAGCCTCCAAGATGTCTGGGAAGGCCGTGTTCTTCCTGGGGTCGGAGCGGGCGGTGTCCCTGGCCCTTGAAAAGGGGCTCACGGTGGGCGGGACGTTCCTGCCGGTGGATCCTCTCGAGGCCACCGCGCAGAGGGTCATCGTGTCAAACGTCCCGCCCTTTGTTCCCGCTGAGCTCCTCCTCCCTCACCTACAACAACTGGGGGAGGTAAGGTCGGGGATCAACCCCATACCGCTCGGCCTCAGGGAGAGCAGCCTGCGCCACGTGTTCTCCTTCCGCCGCCAGCTCTTTGTCCGGCTGGCGCGGGAGGAGACGACGGAGGGATCTTTTAATGTGGTGCACGAGGGGACTGCCTACCGCGTCTTCTGGACGTCGGACGTTGTGCGGTGCCATGCCTGTAGGGAGGTGGGGCACGTTCGTAAGAACTGCCCCGCCTCCAAGGCCGCCAAACCACCGAAGGCGGCCAAGGCTGGCGCCGCCGCCACCCCTCCCCCTAGTTGCGTCCGCGTGCCGGGAGCCGTAGGTGCGCGGGCATCGTCGGAGGCCTTTGTTTTCAGGGCCTCCGGCGGGGGGGAGGGAGAGCGTCCGAGCGGAAAGAAGGCGCGGAAGAAGGCAAAACATCTAGAGGCGGGTCCCCTCGGTGCGCCGGAAAGTTTGACCACCGCGCTCAGCCCAACCCAGTCATCGGCGAGCGCGGGGTGCCCCGAGCCCGTGCCCGAGCCCTTGACCAATACCGCAGAGGGGCCCAGGCGCGGGCAAGATAAGGAAAAGGGGGGGGCGGAGCGGGAGGCCTCGGCAGACATGGGGGTCTCCCTGACTCCGCGCGCCCCCAGGAACAAAAGGAGGCGCCGCTCCGTTGAGGCGGAGGTGGAACAACATCCCTCCGCGGAGGAGTCGGTGCCCGCCGCGTGTCCCGCGTCCCCCACCAGCGCCCCCAAGCTGCGCTGTAGGCGCGAGGAGTCTTTCCCCGGGGAGGGTGAGACAGTTGAGGCTGCCCAGCCTCTGCCTCCCGGGGATGGAGTGGAAGATCTGCCTGTCGTGGGGGGCGTGGGGACCGCGGAGGAATGCGTAGCCGCCGGGCCGGGAGTCCCGGGGACTGAGGCGGGCGGGGCCGAAAAGGCCGAACCTGAGCCCGCCCAGCCAATACCCAACTTCCCCCGGGAGTCGCTCGACCCGGCAGAAACACAAACTGATTTTAATGAAACTGTAGATGCTGGGCCGGGGGGTGGCAGCGGGGAGGAGGAGGAACACCCACCCTCGCCCCTTACTTTGGAGCTGGAGCACTTGGGGAGCCTGGGGTTTTCCTATGGCCGGGTCTCTCCTTGTTCTCCGGTTCCTGGGGCGGAGGGGGAACCCCTTCCGCTGTCATTTCCCGACCCAGCACCATTTTTAAAAGAGCCCAGTGGGGACCCCTCTGCCGACGATCCTGGGTGTGGGATCGGGGCAGTGCCAGGGCCGGTTGGAGCGGCCGGTTCATTTGCCGTACCTTGTGCGGTCGATGGGCCGGCTGCTGGCGGCCACCTCCCGGAGGAGGACGGGGACTCGGTGGGGGACGCGGGTGAAGACCTAGAGACCACCGCCAGCGAGGCGGTGGATCTGCTCGCGGCCGCCGCTGAGGCCCTCCTCATTCCTGCAAAGGAACTCCGGGACTTTTTGGCCCAGAGCCGGGGCCGACTGGCCCTAGAAAAATGGTCCGAGCCGGAGCTGATCAAGGGGTCCGTCCGCGCCGCCGTTAAAACCTTGGGGCAGAGGGGCACGCCGTAGATTTGACAATTTTTCGCTCCTGCGGGAGGGGAAATACGCGGTGTGCTTCCTGCAAGAAACCCACACCGTTCCGGGAGACGAAGCCACGTGGCTCCTGGAATGGCAAGGAGAGGTCCGCATGAGCCACCTCACCGCCATTTCTAGTGGGGTGGCCATCTTGCTGGGCCCGCATTTTCAGCCGGAGATCTTGGGGGTCGAGGAGCCCGTGCCAGGCCGCTTGCTGCACGTAACGGTTCGTCTGGGGGACGTGCCGCTCCATCTCGTGAACGTGTACGCCCCTCATCCCGGCCCGCAGCAAACACGCTTCTTTGAAGAGGTGTCCGCTCTTCTTGGCTCCGTCGACGTCGGCGACTGCATTGTCCTCGGGGGGGATTTTAACTGCACCCTCGATTCGAGGGACCGCTCCGGTGCCCCGCAGTGCATGACGGCGATGGAGAAGTTGAGGGACCTGGTCGGGTCCTTCGACTTGGTGGACGTCTGGCGAAATCTCCACCCCGACTCCAGCGCCTTTACTTGGGTGAGGCCTGGAGTTGGATGGTCCAGAGTCGACCGCCTTTACGTGTCTCGGGCGTACGTTTCCTGCGTCCCGGCGGCCTCCATGCGGCCGGTGCCGTGTTCGGACCACCACCTGGTGTGGGCGGAGCTCGCTTCGCTCCGCGCGAGGACGGGGTCCGCGTACTGGCACTTTAACAACCGGCTGCTGGAGGACGTGCGGTTCCAGGACTCGTTCCGTCGATTCTGGTCCGATTGGAGAAGGAAGCAGGGGGGCTTCCCCTCCTTGACGCTATGGTGGGACGTGGGCAAGGCTCACGTCCGCGTCTTCTGTCAAGAGTACGCGAGGGGGTCGACCAAGAGGCGGGCGGCCAGGGTCGGGCGCCTAGAAAAAGAGGTGCTCGACCTGGAAGCCCGTCTCGGTCAAGTCGTCCAGGACCCGGCCCTGCGGACGGTGTACGAAGCGAAGAAGGCCGCGCTGAAGGACCTGCAGCTCGTCGGGTCCCGAGGCGCGTTCGTGAGGTCGCGGATCCGGTTCCTGCGGGATCTGGACCGCGACTCCCCCTTCTTCTACTCGCTGGAAAAAAGGCAGAGTGTCCGTAAGCAGCTCTTGACGCTGCTGGCCGACGACGGCTCTCTCGTCTCGGATCCGGAGGGCGTCAACAACAGGGTCCGTAAATATTACGGGGCTCTGTTCTCTCCGGATCCGTCCAGCGAGGAAGCGCGTAGAGTTTTGTGGGAGGACCTGCCGAAGGTCAGCCCGGAGGGCGCCGAAAATCTGGAAGCTCCGCTAAGCCTGGCGGAGCTGACCGGTGCCCTCGCCCGGCTCTCGAGGGGAAAATCCCCGGGGCTGGACGGGCTGACCGTGGAGTTCCACAGGGCGTTCTGGGACGTCCTGGGGGGCGACTACGCGCGGGTCCTGAGGGAAAGTCTGGCGACCGGGGAGATGCCCCTCTCTTGGCGCAGGGCAGTCATCGTCCTGCTGCCTAAGAAGGGCGATCTCCGCCTCCTCAAGAACTGGCGCCCGGTCTCCCTCCTCAGCACGGACTACAAAATCTTCGCCAGGGCGATGTCTGCTCGCCTTGGTGCCGTGCTGGACCACATGATCCACCCCGACCAGTCCTACACGGTCCCGGGCCGGACAATCCACGATAACATCCATCTGGTCCGGGACCTCATCCATTGTTCCCAGGAGGCTGGTCTGTCGGTCGCCTTCCTATCCCTCGACCAAGAGAAGGCGTTCGACAGGGTGGATCACTACTATCTGCTCGGAACTCTGCGCGCTTTCGGGTTCGGGACGCATTTCGTCGCCCGGATCCGACTTTTGTACGCTGCCGCGGAGTGTCTGATTAAGGTTAACGGGTCCTTGACGGCGCCCCTTCGCTTTAGGAGAGGGGTGCGCCAGGGATGCCCCATGTCCGGCCAGTTATACGCCGTTTGCGTGGAGCCTTTCCTGCGCCTCTTGCGGACGAGGTTGACGGGACTGGCTCTGCAAGGGCCGGGCGTGGAGGTCGTCCTCTCGGCTTACGCCGATGACGTGCTCCTCGCGGTAGAGGATCCCGCTGACCTGCGGAGAATGTGTGAGTGCCAGGAGATTTACTCGGCCGCGTCCTCCGCCAGGATCAACTGGGAGAAATGTTCCGGACTCCTGGAGGGTCAGTGGCGGGTGGACTCCCTGCCGGAGGAGCTCAGGCCTTTTGCCTGGAGCACGACCCATCTCCTCTATCTGGGAGTCTACCTTAGCCCCGACGAGGGAGCCTGGCCGGCGAACTGGCAGGAGCTGGAGGCCAAGGTCGCCGCTCGCCTAGGGCGCTGGACAGGACTGCTCCGAGTGCTGTCCTACAGGGGTCGAGCGCTAGTCATAAACCAGCTGGTGGCCGCAATGCTGTGGTACCGGCTGGTCACTTTGACCCCTCCCCCTGCGTTTGTCGCCAAGATACAGAAGAAGCTGGTGGACTTCTTCTGGAACAACAGGAAGCACTGGGTCTCTGCCGCGGTCTTGAGTCTCCTGCTTGAGGAGGGCGGTCAGTCGTTGGTGTGCGTCAGCGCCCAGCTCGCGACTTTCCGTCTTCAGACCCTGCAGAGATACCTTTACGTCGAGCCCCCTCCTAGGTGGTGTGCTCTGGCGACGTATTTCTTCCGCCAGCAGCGCGACCTCAATTATGACACGCAGCTCCTGTTTGTGAACTTGGGGGGTGCCAGGACCGCCCTCCGGGAGCTGCCTGTCTTTTACAGGGAACTCATCAGGGTCTGGAACAAAGTCTCCACCAAGCGCAGCTCTCCGCCGGCTGGAGTGGCGGCCGTCCTGCAGGAACCGCTGCTCGGGAATCCGTACCTCCACGACCGAGGTTTTATGTGGCGGTTGGAAGAGAGGGCTGTGGCTGGTGAGGTGACCAGGGTCAGGGACCTGCTCGATGGCGGAGGAGCGGGCTGGATGGCGCCAGACACGCTGGTGCGGCGCCTAAATTCTGCCAACGTCCGCCACGCGGCCGATGCCATCGAGTCGCTAAAAACAGCTCTGGGCCCTGACTCCGTTAGGTGCATCGAGGAGGCTCAAGCACGTGGGGAGATCCCGTCTGAACTGACCCCCGTCCGGACGGAATTCCTCATCGGCGCCAAACCCCGGAACCTCCCTCGGGGGCCGGCGCCTCACAACTTGAGCCGCCTCGGGGAAATCCCCTCCGTGCCTTTCAGTTCCGCGCGGAGGGGTTTCCTGTACGGGCTGCTCCTCCACACTCTCAACTTTGCCATCCTCGCCGGCCGTCCGGACACGCCATGGCGTACCATCTTGCCGTCCGGAGGAGGCGGGGGTCCCCGATGGAGGGCACTCTACGCAGGGGTCCTCCCACTATTCATCGGGGACTTGGCCTGGAGGGTGGTGCACGGAGCAGTGCCGTGCAACAAATTTTTAAGCCGGTTCACGGACTCCCAGGCCGCCTGCAATTTCTGCGGTCTGGAGGAGTCCGTGTTCCATGTTTTTATTGAGTGCACAAGGTTGCAGCCCCTGTTTTATTATTTGAAGGGGCTGCTCCTGAAATTCTGTCTGCACTTCAGTCCCACTCTCCTGATCTTTGGGCACCCTGTGCGGAGGGGAGCGGGTAGGTCCGAAGGCCTCCTCGTAGGACTGCTCCTGGGCACGGCCAAGGGTGCCATCAGCCGGTCCAGGCAGCGGGCGGTCGAGGGGGTCGTTCAACCTGACTGCCTGCCTCTCTTCCGCTCTTACATCCGGTCCAGGGTGCCCTTGGAGATGGAGCACGCGGTGTCCACCGGTACGCTCGCGGCCTTCCGCGAGAGGTGGGCACCGGAGGGACTGGAGTGCATCATCACGCCCGGCAACCAAATTTTAATTTGATTTTACGTTTTAAAGTTTAATTTGTTTTAATTGCCGGTGTTTTTAGTGTCCCCCTCTCCTTTTATAGGGGGCACTTGGAAAAATGTGATTTTAGCGCCCAAAAAAAAAAAGAAAAGAAACAAAAAGGAAAAAAAAAAGGGGGCCTTGAAAATGTCTGCCATGTCACCCAGGGCGGGTGGCACGGTTTAATGTTTATGTTTTTTTTTCATGTAAACACAAAAGAGTTTCATGCACAAGGACCCCCAGGTCCCTCTGCACCGCAGCATGTTGTAATTTCTCCCCATTCAAATAATATTCCCTTTTACTGTTTTTTTTTCCAAGGTGGATGACCTCACAATTTTCGACATTGTATTCCATCTGCCAAACCTTAGCCCATTCGCTTAACCTATCTAAATCTCTTTGCAGCCTCTCTGTGTCCTCTACACAACCCGCTTTCACACTAATCTTTGTGTCATCTGCAAATGTTGTTACACTACACTCTGTCCCCTCTTCCAGGTCATCTATGTATATTGTAAACAGTTGTGGTCCCAGCATCGATCTCTGTGGCACACCACTAACCACCGATTTCCAACCCGAAAAGGACCCATTTATCCCGACTCTCTGCTTTCTGTTAGCCAGCCAATTCTCTATCCATGCTAATACATTTCCTCTGACTCCGCGTATCTTTATCTTCTGCAGTGACCTTTTGTGTGGCACCTTATCGAATGCCTTTTGGAAATCTAAATACACCACATCCATCGGTACACCTCTATCCACCATGCTCGTTATATCCTCAAAGAATTCCAGTAAATTAGTTGAACATGATTTCCCCTTCAAGAATCCATGCTGCGTCTGCTTGATTGCACTATTCCTACCTAGATGTCCCGCTATTTCTTCCTTAATGATAGTTTCAAGCATTTTCCCCACTACAGATGTTAAACTAACCGGCCTATAGTTACCTGCCTTTTGTCTGCCCCCTTTTTTAAACAGAGGCGTTACATTAGCTGCTTTCCAATCCGCTGGTACCTCCCCAGAGTCCAGAGAATTTTGGTAGATTATAACGAATGCATCTGCTATAACTTCCGCCATCTCTTTTAATACCCTGGGATGCATTTCATCAGGACCAGGGGACTTGTCTACCTTGAGTCCCATTAGCCTGTCCAGCACTACCCCTCTAGTGACAGTGATTGTCTCAAGGTCCTCCCTTCCCACATTCCTGTGACCAGCAATTTTTGGCATGGTTTTTGTGTCTTCCACTGTGAAGACCGAAGCAAAATAATTGTTTAAGGTCTCAGCCATTTCCACATTTCCCATTATGAAATCCCCCTTCTCATCTTCGAAGGGACCAACATTTACTTTAGTCACTCTTTAGCGTTTTATATATCTGTAAAAGCTTTTACTATCCGTTTTTATGTTTTGCGTAAGTTTACCTTCGTAATCTATCTTTCCTTTCTTTATTGCTTTCTTCGTCATTCTTTGCTGTCGTTTAAAATTTTCCCAATCTTCTATTTTCCCATTAACCTTGGGCACCTTATACGCATTGGTTTTTAATTTGATACTCTCCTTAATTTCCATGGTTATCCACGGCTGGTTATCCCTTCTCTTACCGCCATTCTTTTTCACTGGAATATATTTTTGTTGAGCACTATGAAAGAGCTCCTTAAAAGTCCTCCACTGTTCCTCAATTGTGCCACCGTTTAGTCTGTGTTTCCAGTCTACTTTAGCCAACTCTGCCCTCATCCTACTATAGTCCCCTTTGTTTAAGCATAGTACGCTCGTTTGATACACTACTTCCTCACCCTCAATCTGTATTACAAATTCAACCATACTGTGATCTCTCATTCCGAGAGGATCTTTTACAAGGAGATCGTTTATTATTCCTGTCTCATGACACAGGACCAGATCTAAGATAGCTTGCTCCCTTGTAGGTTCTGTAACATACAGTTCTCAGAAACAATCCCGTATGCATTCTATGAATTCCTCCTCCAGGCTACCCCGTGCGATTTGATTTGACTGACATCAGTAGTGGGGAAAATGTTGGAATCAATCATTAAGGATGAAATAGCAACGCATTTGGAAAGCAGTGACAGGATCGGACCAGGTCAGCATGGATTTATGAAAGGAAAATCCTGCTTGACAAATCTTCTGGAATTTGTTGAGGATGTACCTCGTAGAGTGGACAAGGGAGAACCAGTGGATGTGATGTATTTGCACTTTCAAAAGGCTTTTGACAAAGTCCCACACAAGAGATTGGTGTGCAAAATTAAAGCACATGGTATTGGGGGTAATGTACTGACGTGGACAGAGAACTGGTTGGCAGACAGGAAGCAGAGAGCCGGGATAACTGGGTCCTTTTCAGAATTGCAGGCAGTGACTAGTGGGGTGCCGCAGGGCTCAGAGCTGGGACCCCAGCTCTTTCCAATACATATTGATGATTTAGATGAAGGAATTGAATATAATATCTCCAAGTTTGCAGATGACACTAAGCTGGGTGGTGGTGTGAGCTGTGAGGAGGATGCTATGAGGCTGCAGGGTGACTTGGACAGGTTAGGTGAGTGGGCAAATGCATGGCAGATGCAGTATAATGTGGATAAATGTGAGATTATCCATTTTTGGGGCAAAAACACGAAGGCAGAATATTATCTGAATGGTGACAGATTAGGAAAAGGGGAGGTGCAACGAGACCTGGGTGTCATGGTTCATCAGGCATTGAAAGTTGGCATGCAGGTACAGCAGGCGGTGAAGAAGGCAAATGGCATGTTGGCCTTCATAGCGAGAGGATTTGAGTATAGGAGCAGGGAGGTCTTATTGCAGTTGTACAGGGCCTTGGTGAGGCCTCACCTGAAATATCGTGTACAGTTTTGGTCTCTTAATCTGAGGAAGGACATTCTTACTATTCAGGGAGTACAGCGAAGGTTCACCAGACTGATTCCCGGAATGGCGGGATTGACATATGAGGAGAGACTGCATCAACTGGGCCTTTATACATTGGAGTTTAGAAGGATGAGAGGGGATCTCACAGAAACTTACAAGATTCTGACGGGACTGGACAGGTTAGATACAGGAAGAATGTTCCCGATGTTGGGGAAGTCCAGAACCAGGGGACATAGTCTTAGGATAAGGGATAGGCCATTTCGGACTGAGATGAGGAGAAACTTCTTCACTCAGAGAGTTGTTAACCTGTGGAATTCCCTGCCGCAGAGAGTTGTTGATGCCGCTTCATTGGATACAGTCAAGTGGGAGTTAGATATGGCCCATATGGCTAAAGGAATCAAGGGGTATGGAGAGAAAGCAGGAATGTGATACTGAGGTGAATGATCAGCCATGATCTTATTGAATGGTGGTGCAGGCTCGAAGGACCGAATGGCCTACTCCTGCACCTATTTTCTATGTTTCTATGTTTCTAATCCTGTCAGAATTTTACATGCTTCTATGAGATCCCCTATCCTTCATCTAAATTCCAATGAATATAAGCCTAGTCGATCCAATCTTTCTTCTCATTTCAGTCCTCCAATCCCAGGAATCAGTCTGATGAACCTTCGCTGCACTCCCTCAATAGCAAGAATGTCCTTCCTCAGATTAGGAGACCAAAACTGAACACAATATTCCAGGTGTGGTCGCACCAAGGCCCTGTACAACTGCAGCAAGACCTCCCTGCTCCAACACTCAAATACTCTCGCTATGAAGGCCAACATACCATTTGCTTTCTGAGCTGCCTGCTGTACCTGCTTGCCAACTTTCAATGACTGATGTATCATGACACCCAGGTCTCGTTGCAACTTCCCTTTTACCGATCTGTCACCATTCAGATAATCTGCCTTCCTGTTTTTGCCAACAAAGTGGATAACCTCACATTTATCCACATTATACTGCATCTGCCATGCATTTGCCCACTCACCTAACCTGTCCAAGTCACCCTGCAGCCTTTTAGCATCCACCTCTCAGCTCACACCGCCACCAATTTATTGTCATCTGCAAACCTGGAAATATTACATTCAATTCCTTTGTCTAAATCATTAATATATATTGTAAATATCTGGGGTCCCAGCACTGAACCTTGTGGTACCCCATGCATCACTGCCTGCCATTTTGAAAAAGTCCCTGTTTATTCCCACACTTTGCTTCCTGTCTGTCAACCAGTTCTTTATCCACATCAATACATTACCCCCAATCCCATGTGCCTTAATTTTGCACACTAATCTCTTCGGGTTAGATACAGTGAAAAGCTCCCTCTACACTGTCCCATCAAACACTCCCAGGGCAGGTACACGGGGTTAGATACAGAGTAAAGCTCCCTCTAACCTGTCCCATCAAACATTCCCAGGGCAGGGTACAATGGGTTAGATACAGAGTAAAGCTCCCTCTACACTGTCCCATCAAACACTCCCAGGGCAGGGTACAGTGGGTTAGATACAGAGTAAAGCTCCCTCTACACTGTCCCATCAAACCTCCCAGGGCAGATACAGCACGTGCTAGATACAGCATAAAGCTCGCTCTACACTGTCCCAATCACAACTCATAGTCCAGATACAGCACGCATTAGATTACAGAGTAAAGCTTCTAGTACACTGCCCCATCAAACACTCCCATAGCAGCTTCACCACGTGTTAGATACAGAGTAAAGCTCCTTCTACATTATCTCCTCAAACACTCCCAGGGCAGGCACAGCATGGGTGAGATACAGAGTAAAGCTCTATCTGCACTGCCCCATCAAACACTCCCAGGGCAGGTAATGCACGGGGTTAGATACAGAGTAAAGCTCCCTCTGCACTCTCCCCTCAAACAATCCCAGGGCAGGCACAGCATGGGTGAGATACAGAGTAAAGCCTCATCTACACTGCCGCATCAAACACTCCCAGGGCAGATAATGCACGGGTTTAGATACAGAGTAAAGCTCCCTCTACACTGTCCCATCAAACACTCCCAGGGCAGGTAATGCATGGGGTTAAATACAGAGTAAAGCTCCCTCTGCACTGTCCCATCAAACACTCCGAGGGCAGGTAATACATGGGGTTAGATACAGAGTAAAGCTCCCTCTGCACTGTCCCATCAAACACTCCCAGGGCAGGTAATGCATGGGGTTAAATACAGAGTAAAGCTCCCTCTGCACTGTCCCATCAAACACTCTCAGGGCAGGTACAGCACGGGGTTAGATACAGAGTAAAGCTCCCTCTGCACTGTCCCATCAAACACTCCCAGGGCAGGTACAGCACGGGGTTAGATACAGAGTAAAGCTCCCTCTGCACTGTCCCATCAAACACTCTCAGGGCAGGTACAGCACGGGGTTAGATACAGAGTAAAGCTCTCTCTACACTGTCCCATCAAACACTCCCAGGGCAGGTAATGCACGGGGTTAGATACAGAGTAAAGCTCCCACTCCACTGTCCCATCAAACACTCCCAGGGCAGGTAATGCCGGGGTTAGATACAGAGTAAAGCTCCCTCTGCACTGTCCCATCAAACCTCCCAGGGCAGATACAGCACGTGCTAGATACAGCATAAAGCTCGGTCTACACTGTCCCAATCACAACTCATAGTCCAGATACAGCACGCATTAGATTACAGAGTAAAGCTTCTAGTACACTGCCCCATCAAACACTCCCATAGCAGCTACACTACGTGTTAGATACAGAGTAAAGCTCCTTCTACATTATCCCATCAAACACTCCCAGGGCAGGTACAGGGGGTTAAATGCAGAGTAAAGCTCCCTCTGCACTGTCCCATCAAACACTCCCAGGGCAGGTAATGCACGGGGTTAGATACAGAGTAAAGCTCCCTCTGCACTGTCCCATCAAACACTCCCAGGGCAGGTAATGCACGGGGTTAGATACAGAGTAAAGCTCCCTCTACACTGTCCCATCAAACACTCCCAGGGCAGGTACAGCACGGGTTTAGATACAGAGTAAAGCTCCCTCTGCACTGTCCCATCAAACACTCCCAGGGCAGGTACAGCACGGGGTTAGATACAGAGTAAAGCTCTCTCTACACTGTCCCATCAAACACTCCCAGGGCAGGTACAGCACGGGGTTAGATACAGAGTAAAGCTCCCTCTCCACTGTCCCATCAAACACTCCCAGGGCTGGTAATGCACGGGGTTAGATACAGAGTAAAGCTCCCTCTGCACTGTCCCATCAAACACTCTCAGGGCAGGTACAGCACGGGGTTAGATCCAGAGTAAAGCTCTCTCTACACTGTCCCATCAAACACTCCCAGGGCAGGTAATGCACGGGGTTAGACGGGGTTAGATACAGAGTAAAGCTCCCACTCCACTGTCCCATCAAACACTCCCAGGGCAGGTAATGCCGGGGTTAGATACAGAGTAAAGCTCCCTCTGCACTGTCCCATCAAACCTCCCAGGGCAGATACAGCACGTGCTAGATACAGCATAAAGCTCGGTCTACACTGTCCCAATCACAACTCATAGTCCAGATACAGCACGCATTAGATTACAGAGTAAAGCTTCTAGTACACTGCCCCATCAAACACTCCCATAGCAGCTACACTACGTGTTAGATACAGAGTAAAGCTCCTTCTACATTATCCCATCAAACACTCCCAGGGCAGGTACAGGGGGTTAAATGCAGAGTAAAGCTCCCTCTGCACTGTCCCATCAAACACTCCCAGGGCAGGTAATGCACGGGGTTAGATACAGAGTAAAGCTCCCTCTACACTGTCCCATCAAACACTCCCAGGGCAGGTACAGCACGGGGTTAGATACAGAGTAAAGCTCCCTCTGCACTGTCCCATCAAACACTCCCAGGGCAGGTACAGCACGGGGTTAGATACAGAGTAAAGCTCTCTCTACACTGTCCCATCAAACACTCCCAGGGCAGGTAATGCACGGGGTTAGATACAGAGTAAAGCTCCCTCTCCACTGTCCTATCAAACACTCCCAGGGCTGGTAATGCACGGGGTTAGATACAGAGTAAAGCTCCCTCTGCACTGTCCCATCAAACACTCCCAGGGCAGGTAATACATGGGGTTAGATACAGAGTAAAGCTCCCTCTGCACTGTCCCATCAAACACTCCCAGGGCAGGTAATGCATGGGGTTAAATACAGAGTAAAGCTCCCTCTGCACTGTCCCATCAAACACTCTCAGGGCAGGTACAGCACGGGGTTAGATACAGAGTAAAGCTCTCTCTACACTGTCCCATCAAACACTCCCAGGGCAGGTAATGCACGGGGTTAGATACAGAGTAAAGCTCCCACTCCACTGTCCCATCAAACACTCCCAGGGCAGGTAATGCCGGGGTTAGATACAGAGTAAAGCTCCCTCTGCACTGTCCCATCAAACCTCCCAGGGCAGATACAGCACGTGCTAGATACAGCATAAAGCTCGGTCTACACTGTCCCAATCACAACTCATAGTCCAGATACAGCACGCATTAGATTACAGAGTAAAGCTTCTAGTACACTGCCCCATCAAACACTCCCATAGCAGCTACACTACGTGTTAGATACAGAGTAAAGCTCCTTCTACATTATCCTATCAAACACTCCCAGGGCAGGTACAGGGGGTTAAATGCAGAGTAAAGCTCCCTCTGCACTGTCCCATCAAACACTCCCAGGGCAGGTAATGCACGGGGTTAGATACAGAGTAAAGCTCCATCTCCACTGTCCCATCAAACACTCCCAGGGCTGGTAATGCACGGGGTTAGATACAGAGTAAAGCTCCCTCTGCACTGTCCCATCAAACACAGCAGGGCAGGTAATGCACGGGGTTAGATACAGAGTAAAGCTCCCTCTGCACTGTCCCATCAAACACTCCCAGGGCAGGGTAAAGTGGGTTAGATACAGAGTAAAGCTCCCTCTACACTGTCCCATCAAACCTCCCAGGGCAGGTACAGCACGTGCTAGATACAGCATAAAGCTCGCTCTACACTGTCCCAATCACAACTCATAGTCCAGATACAGCACGCATTAGATTACAGAGTAAAGCTTCTAGTACACTGCCCCATCAAACACTCCCATAGCAGCTTCACCACGTGTTAGATACAGAGTAAAGCTCCTTCTACATTATCTCCTCAAACACTCCCAGGGCAGGCACAGCATGGGTGAGATACAGAGTAAAGCTCTATCTGCACTGCCCCATCAAACACTCCCAGGGCAGGTAATGCACGGGGTTAGATACAGAGTAAAGCTCCCTCTACACTGTCCCATCAAACACTCCCAGGGCAGGTACAGCACGGGGTTAGATACAGAGTAAAGCTCCCTCTGCACTGTCCCATCAAACACTCCCAGGGCAGGTACAGCACGGGGTTAGATACAGAGTAAAGCTCTCTCTACACTGTCCCATCAAACACTCCCAGGGCAGGTAATGCACGGGGTTAGATACAGAGTAAAGCTCCCTCTCCACTGTCCCATCAAACACTCCCAGGGCTGGTAATGCACGGGGTTAGATACAGAGTAAAGCTCCCTCTGCACTGTCCCATCAAACACTCCCAGGGCAGGTAATGCACGGGGTTAGATACAGAGTAAAGCTCCCTCTGCACTGTCCCATCAAACACTCCCAGGGCAGGGTACAGTGGGTTAGATACAGAGTAAAGCTCCCTCTACACTGTCCCATCAAACCTCCCAGGGCAGATACAGCACGTGCTAGATACAGCATAAAGCTCGGTCTACACTGTCCCAATCACAACTCATAGTCCAGATACAGCACGCATTAGATTACAGAGTAAAGCTTCTAGTACACTGCCCCATCAAACACTCCCATAGCAGCTACACTACGTGTTAGATACAGAGTAAAGCTCCTTCTACATTATCCCATCAAACAGTCCCAGGGCAGGCACAGCATGGGTGATATACAGAGTAAAGCTTCCTCTACACTGCCCCATCAAACACTCCCAGGGCAGGTAATGCACGGGGTTAGATACAGAGTAAAGCTCCCTCTGCACTGTCTCATCAAACACTCCAGGGCAGGTAATGCACGGGGTTAGATATCGATTAAAGCTCCCTCTGCACTGTCCCATCAAACACTCCCAGGGCAGGTACAGCACGTGTTTAGATACAGAGTAAAGGTCCCTCTACACTGTTCCATCAAACACTCCCAGGGCAAGTACAGGGGGTTAAATGCAGAGTAAAGCTCCCTCTGCACTGTCCCATCAAACACTCTCAGGGCTGGTAATGCACGGGGTTAGATACAGAGTAAAGCTCCCTCTGCACTGTCCCATCAAACACTCCCAGGGCAGGTAATGCACGGGGTTAGATACAGAGTAAAGCTCCCTCTGCACTGTCCCATCAAACACTCCCAGGCCAGGTAATGCACGGGGTTAGATACAGAGTAAAGCTCCATCTGCACTGTCCCAAGAAACACTCCCAGGGCAAGTAATGTACGGGGTTAGGTGTACATTAACTCTCCATTTACATTGTTCCAATCAACACTTGATGTTCAGAAAAGGGAAGTGTTGTAAACAGAGGATAGTTCCGTGTAAACAGTGACATCCAGCACTCCAATGACAATCAGAGCCCAGCTTCGATACATTTTAAAGCTCCCTCTCCACTGTCCTGAAATACATACCTAGGTCAGGTAAAGTGCTCATTAGAAACAGATCGAAGTTCGCTCTACACTATCCCGTCAAACACTTCCAGTGCAGGTGCAGCATGCATTAGATGCAAATTTCCTTCTCCACTGTCGCATTCAACAATCCCGAATGACTCTGCATCGAACCGATCCCGTACCTGCCCTGGGTGTTTTGCTTTATTCGTTCTGGGATCTTGGTGTCTATGACAAGTCCAGCATTAATTGCCCCCCATAATTGACATTACATCCCTGCAGTCGGTGTGTTGAAGGTTCACTCACAGTGCTGTGAAGGAGGGAGTTCCAGGATTTAGACCTCGCGACGATGAAAGAACGTCGATATATTTCCAAGTCCGGGTGGTGTGTAACTTCGAGGGGAACTTGCAGGTGGTTGTGTTCCCATGCGCCTGCTGCCCTTGTCCATCTAGGTTTTAGAGTTTGGGAGTTTGGGAGGAGCTACTAAAGAAACATTGGTGAGTTGCCACAGTGCATCTTATAGAGGGTCTACACTGAGCCACGGTGTGACAGTGGTGGAGGGAATGAATGATTCAGGGGTGGATGGGATACAAATCATGCAGGCTGCTTTGTCCTTGATGGTGTCGGGCTACTGGAGTCTTTTTGGAGCTGCATTCCTCCAGGCAATTGGAGCATATTCCATCACACTCCTGATGTGTGTCTTGCAGATGGAGGAAAGGCTTTGGGGATTCGAGAGTTGTGATACACGGCACAGAATAATCCACATCTGATGTGTTCCTGTTGCCACGGTGTTGATGTGGCTCATCCAGTTAAGTTTCTGGTTAATGGTAACCACAAGGATGTCGATGATGGGGATTCACCGATGGAAATGCCGTTGAATATCAATGGGAGCTGGTTAGACTCTCGCTTGTTGGAGATGGTCATTGCCTGGCACTTGTGTGGCGTGAATATAACTTGCCACTTATCAGCCCAAGCCTGAATGTCCTCCAGGTCTTGCTGCATGCGAGCATGGACTGCTTCATTATCTGAGGAGTTGTGAATGGAACTCAACATTGTGCAATTATACCCACTTGTGACATTCTGATGGAGGGAAGATCATTGATGAAGCAGGTGAAGATGGTTGAACCTGGGACATTGCCCTCAGGAACTCCTGCAACCATGTCCTGGGGCTGTGATGATTGACATGCCATCACCGGAACCATCTTCCTTTGTTCTAGCTATGACTCCAGCCAATGGAGAGCTTCCCCCCTGATTCCCATTGCCTTCAATTTTACTAGGGCTGCTTGGTGCCACACTCGGTCAAATCCTGCCGTGATTTCAAGGGCAGTCACTCTCAGCTCACCTCTGGAATTTAGCTCTTTTGTTCATGTTGGTCCAAGGCTGTAATGTGGTCTGGAGCCGAGTGGTCCTGGCAGAACCCAAACTAGGCTGCTGTGAGCAAGGCTATTAGTGAGTAAGTGCCACTTGATCGTAGGATTGACGAGACCTTCTATCACTTTGCTGATGATTGAGAGTAGACCGATGGGGCAGTAATTGGCCGGATTGGATTTGCCCTGATTTTTGTGGACAGACATACCTGGGCAGTTTTCCACATTGCCGGGTAGATGCCAGTGTTGTATCTGTACTGGAACAGCTCGGCTAGAGGCGAGGCTAATTCTGGAGCACATGTCTTCAGCACGATAGCCGGGATGTTGTCAGATCCCGTAGCCTTTGCTGTATCCAGTGCATGCTGCTGTTTCTTGATATCACCAGGAGTGAAGACTGACTTCTGTGATGATGGTTACCTCCGGAGGAGACAGATGTGGAAAACCCACTCTACATTTCGGGCTGAAGATGGTTCTACACCATTCAGCCTTGTCTTTTGCACGTGTGTGCTAGACTTCACCATCATTGAGGATTGGGATATTCATGGAGCTTCCTCCTCCCGTTAGTTGTTTAATGATCCATGACCATTCACAACTGGATGTGGCAGGACTGTAGATCTTTGATCTGATCCATTAATTGTGGGATCACTTAGCTTTGTTAACAGCATGCTGCTTCTGCTGGTTAGGATGCTTGTAGTCCTCAGGTGCAGCTTCCCCAGGTTGGCACCACATCTTTGTGTACGCCTGGTGTTACTCCCAGCATGCTCTTCTGCCCTGGTATTGAACCAGGGTTGGTCCGCTGGCCTGATGGTAATGATAGAGTTAGATATATGTTGGTCCATGAGGTTAGAGATTGTGCTGGAATTAAATTGTGCTGCTGGTGATGGCCCACAATGCCTGATGGACAGCCAGGTTTTAGCTGCAAGATCAGTTCAGAATCTATTCAATTTAGCACGGTGATAGTTGTACACAACACGATTGGGTGTCACCTCAGTGTGAAAAACGAATTTGTCTCCACAAAGACTGTGTGCTGATCACTGCTATCAATGCACTCATGGACAGATACATGGCGATAGGTAGTTTGGGGAGGCCAGGGTCAAATGGGTATTTTTGTTGTGTTGTTTCTCTCACCACCTGACGCAGGCCCGGTCTGGCACTTATACCCTTGAGCACTGGGCCAGCTCGGTCTGTAGTGGTACTGCACAGCCACTCTTGAGATGGACATTGAAGTCCCCCACCCACAGTACATTCTGTGCCCTCGATACTCTCCGTGCTGCTTGCAAGTGGTGTTCAACACGATTCATAGCCTGATGGAGTGCGGGAGAAGATTGTTAGCTGGTGGTGGGTCTGTAGTTACATAGACCTCCCAGTGGGATCACATAGTGTGTCTGCACTTACAGAGATTCAATGTCGGAGTCAAAAGTGATTCTGATCTCAAATATATTCCATAGGAAGAGTCATAGAACGGGTCTGTATTTATAGGGATTCAATATCAGAGTCACACTGTATGTCTGCTCAGGAGAACTACTTACAGCGACTACTCACAGGATTGACAGAGTGTGTCTGTATTTACAGCGAGTAAACAGGGGGAGTCACAGAGTGTGTCTGCACTTACAGAGACAACACAGGGAGTCACAGAGTGGATCAGCACTTACAGAGACTACACAGGGGGAGTCACAGAGTGGGTCAGTACTTACAGAGACGACACAGGGGGAAACACAGAGTGGGTCAGTACTTACAGAGACTACACAGGGGGAGTCACAGAGTGGGTCAGTACTTACAGAGACTACACAGGAATCACAGAGTGGGTCAGTACTTACAGAGACTAAACAGGGGGAATCACAGAGTGGGTCAGTAATTACAGAGACTACACAGGGGGAGTCACAGAGTCGGTCAGTACTTACAGAGACTACACAGGGGGAATCACAGATTGGGTCAGTACTTACAGAGACGACACAGGGGGAATCACAGAGTGCGTCTGTACTTACAGAGACTACACAGGGGGAATCACAGAGTGGGTCAGTACTTACAGAGACTACACAGGGGGAATCACAGAGTGGGTCAGTACTTACAGAGACTACACAGGAATCAGAGTGGGTCAGTACTTACAGAGACTACACAGGGGGAATCACAGAGTGGGTCAGCACTTAGAGACTACACAGGGGGAGTCACAGAGTGGGTCAGTACTTACAGAGACGACACAGGAATCACAGAGTGGGTCAGTACTTACAGAGACGACACAGGGGGAATCACAGAGTTTCAGTACTTACAGAGACTACACAGGGGAATCACAGAGTGGGTCAGTACTTACAGAGACTACACAGTGGGAATCACAGAGTGCGTCTGTAATTACAGAGACTACACAGGGGAATCACAGAGTGGATCACCACTTACAGAGACTACACAGGGGGAGTCACAGAGTGGGTCAGTAGAAACATAGAAACATAGAAAATAGGTGCAGGAGTAGGCCATTCGGCCCTTCTAGCCTGCACCGCCATTCAATGAGTTCATGGCTGAACATGCAACTTCAGTACCCCATTCCTGCTTTCTCACCATACCCCTTGATTCCCCTCGTAGTAAGGACTTCATCTAACTCCTTTTTGAATATATTTAGTGAATTGGCCTCAACAACTTTCTGTGGTAGAGAATTCCACAGGTTCACCACTCTCCGGGTGAAGAAATTCCTCCTCATCTCGGTCCTAAATGGCTTCCCCCTTATCCTTCGACTGTGTCCCCTGGTTCTGGACTTCCCCAACATTGGGAACATTCTTCCTGCATCTAACCTGTCTAACCCCGTCAGAATTTTAAACGTTTCTATGAGGTCCCCTCTCATTCTTCTGAACTCCAGTGAATACAAGCCCAGTTGATCCAGTCTTTCTTGATAGGTCAGTCCCGCCATCCCGGGAATCAGTCTGGTGAACCTTCGCTGCACTCCCTCAATAGCAAGAATGTCCTTCCTCAGGTTAGGAGACCAAAACTGTACACAATACTCCAGGTGTGGCCTCACCAAGGCCCTGTACAATTGTAGCAACACCTCCCTGCCCTTGTACTCAAATCACCTCGCTATGAAGGCCAACATGCCATTTGATTTCTTAACCGCCTGCTGTACCTGCATGCCAACCTTCAATGACTGATGTACCATGACAGCCAGGTCTCTTTGCACCTGCCCTTTTCCTAATCTGTCACCATTCAGATAATAGTCTCTCTCTCTGTTTTTACCACCAAAGTGGATAACCTCACATTTATCCACATTATACTTCATCTGCCATGCATTTGCCCACTCACCTAACCTATCCAAGTCGCTCTGCAGCCTCATAGAATCCTCCTTGCAGCTCACACTGCCACCCAACTTAGTGTCATCCGCAAATTTGGAGATACTACATTTAATCCCCTCGTCTAAATCATTAATGTACAGTGTAAACAGCTGGGGCCCCAGCACAGAACCTTGCGGTACCCCACTAGTCACTGCCTGCCATTCTGAAAAGTCCCCATTTACTCCTACTCTTTGCTTCCTGTCTGACAACCAGTTCTCAATCCATGTCAGCACACTACCCCCAATCCCATGTGCTTTAACTTTGCACATTAATCTCTTGTGTGGGACCTTGTCGAAAGCCTTCTGAAAGTCCAAATATACCACATCAACTGGTTCTCCCTTAGCCACTCTACTGGAAACATCCTCAAAAAATTCCAGAAGATTTGTCAAGCATGATTTCCCTTTCACAAATCCATGCTGACTTGGACCTATCATATTACCTCTTTCCAAATGCACTGCGATGACATCCTTAATAATTGATTCCATCATTTTACCCACTACCGATGTCAGGCTGACCGGTCTGTAATTCCCTGTTTTCTCACTCCCTCCTTTTTTAAAAAGTGGGGTTACATTGGCTACCCTCCACTCCATAGGAACTGATCCAGAGTCAATGGAATGTTGGAAAATGACTGTCAATGCATCCACTATTTCCACGGCCACCTCCTTAAGTACTCTGGGATGCAGTCCATCAGGCCCTGGGGATTTATCGGCCTTCAATCCCATCAATTTCCCCAACACAATTTCCCGACTAATAAGGATTTCCCTCAGTTCCTTCTCCTTACTAGACCCTCCGACCCCTTTTATATCCGGAAGGTTGTTTGTGTCCTCCTCAGTGAATACCGAACCAAAGTACTTGTTCAATTGGTCCGCCATTTCTTTGTTCCTCGTTATGACTTCCCCTGATTCTGACTGCAGGGGACCTACGTTTGTCTTTACTAACCTTTTTCTCTTTACATATCTTAGAAACTTTTGCAATCCGTCTTAATGTTCCCTGCAAGCTTCTTCTCGTACTCCATTTTCCCTGCCCTAATCAAACCCTTTGTCCTCCTCTGCTGAGTTCTAAATTTCTCCCAGTCCCCAGGTTCACTGCTACTTCTGGCCAATTTGTATGCCACTCCCTTGGCTTTAATACTATCCCTGATTTCCCTTGATAGCCACGGTTGAGCCACCTTCCCTTTTTTATTTTTACGACAGACAGGAATGTACAATTGTTGTAGTTCATCCATGCGGTCTCTAAATGTCTGCCATTGCCCATCCACAGTCAACCCCTTCAGTATCATTCGCCAATCTATCCTACCCAATTCAAGCCTCATACCTTCAAAGTTAGCCTTCTTTAAGTTCTGGACCATGGTCTCTGAATTAACTGTTTCATTCTCCATCCTAATGCAGAATTCCACCATATTATGGTCACTCTTCCCCAAGGGGCCTCGCACAACGAGATTGCTAATTAATCCTCTCTCATTACACAACACCCAGTCTAAGATGGCCTCCCCCCTAGTTGGTTCCTCGACATATTGGTCTAAAAAACCATCCCTTATGCACTCCAGGAAATCCTCCTCTACCGTATTGCTTCCAGCTTGGTTAACCCAATCCATGTGCATATTAAAGTCACCCATTATAACTGCTGCACCTTTATTGCACGCACCCCTAATTTCATGTTTGATGCCCTCCCCAACATCACTACTACTGTTTTGAGGTCTATGCACAACTCCCACTAACGTTTTTTGTCCTTTGGTATTCTGCAGCTCTACCCATATAGATTCCTCATCATCCAAGCTAATGTCCTTCCGAACTATTGCCTTAATTTGCTCCTTAACCAGCAATGCTACCCCACCTCCTTTTCCTTTTATTCTATCTTTCCTGAATGTTGAATACCCCTGGATGTTGAGTTCCCAGCCCTGATCATCCTGGAGCCACGTCTCCGTAATCCCAATCACATCATATTTGTTAACATCTATTTGCACAGTTAATTCATCCACTTTATTGCGGATACTCCTTGCATTAAGACACAAAGCCTTCAGGCTTGTTCTTTTAACACCCTTTGTCCTTTTAGAATTTTGCTGTACAGTGGCCCTTTTTGTTCTTTGCCTTGGGTTTCTCTGCCCTCCACTTTTCCTCATCTCCTTTCTGCCTTTTGCTTTTGCCTCCTTTTTGTTTCCCTCTGTCTCCCTGCATTGGTTCCCATCCCCCTGCCATATCAGTTTAAATCCTCCCCAACACCACTAGCAAACACTCCCCCTAGGACATTGGTTCTGGTCCTGCCCAGGTGCAGACCGTCCGGTTTGTACTGGTCCCACCTCCTTACAGATACTCCTTACTGGTACTTACAGAGACGACACAGGGGGAATCACAGAGTGGGTCAGTACTTACAGAGACTACACAGGAATCACAGAGTGGTTCAGTACTGACAGAGACTACACAGGGGGAATCACAGATTGGGTCAGCATTTACAGAGACTACACAGGGGGAGTCACAGAGTGGGTCAGTACTTACAGAGACTACACAGGAATACAGAGTGGGTCTGTACTTACAGAGACTACATAGGGGGAATCACAGAGTGGGTCAGTACTTATACAGACTACACAGGGGGAGCCACAGAGTGTGTCTCCACTTAGAGACTACACAGGGGGAGTCATAGAGTGGGTCAGTACTTACAGAGACGACACAGGAATCACTGAGTGGGTCAGTACTTACAGAGACGACACAGAGGGAATCACAGAGTGGGTCAGTACTGACAGAGACTACACAGGGGGAATCACAGAGTGGGTCAGTACTTACAGAGACTACACAGGGGAATCACAGAGTGGGTCAGTACTTACAGAGACTACACAGGGGGAATCACAGAGTGGGTCAGCACTTACAGAGACTACACAGGGGGAGTCACAGAGTGGGTCAGTACTTACAGAGACGACACAGGGGGAATCACAGAGTGGGTCAGTAATTACAGAGACTACACAGGGGGAGTCACAGAGTGGGTCAGTACTTACAGAGACTACACAGGGTAATCACAGAGTGGGTCAGTACTTACAGAGACTACATAGGGGGAGTCACAGAGTGGGTCTGTACTTACAGAGACTACACAGGAGGAATCACAGAGTGGGTCAGTACTTACAGAGACTACATAGGGGGAGTCACAGAGTGGGTCTGTACTTACAGAGACTACACAGGGGGAATCACAGAGTAGGTCAGTACTTACAGGGAGTAAACAGGGAGTCACCGAGTGGGTCTGTACTGACAGCGAGTAAACAGGGAGTCACAGAGTGGGTCTGTACTTACAGAGACTACACAGGCGGAGTCACAGAGTGGGTCAGTACTTACAGATACTACACAGGGGGAATCACAGAGTGGGTCAGTACTTACAGAGACTACATAGGGGGAGTCACAGAGTGGGTCTGTACTTACAGAGACTACACAGGGGGAATCACAGAGTAGGTCAGTACTTACAGGGAGTAAACAGGGAGTCACCGAGTGGGTCTGTACTTACAGGGAGTAAACAGGGGAGACACAGAGCGGGTCTGTACTTACAGCGAGTACAAAGGGGTCACATAAGAACATAACAACATCAGAATGAGGAACAGGAGTAGGCTATCTAGCCCCTTGAGCCTGCTCCACCATTCAACAAGATCACGGCTGATCTGGTCGTGGACTCAGCTCCACTTACCCGCCCGCTCCCCGTAACCGTTAATTCCCTGATTGGTTAAAAATCTATCTATCTGTGACTTGAATACATTCAATGAGCTAGCCTCAACTGTTTCCTTGGGCAGAGAATTCCACAGATTCACAACCCTCTGGGCGAAGAAATTCCTTCTCAACTCGGTTTTAAATTGGCTGACCCGTATTTTGAGGCTGTGCCCCCTAGTTCTAGTCTCCCCGACCAGTGGAAACAACCTTTCTGCCTCTATCTTGTCTATCCCTTTCGTTATTTTAAATGTTTCGAAAAGATCACCCCTCATCCTTCTGAACTCCAACGAGTAAAGACCCAGTCTCCTCAATCTATAATCATAAGGTAACCCCCTCATCTCCGGAATCAGCCGAGTGAATCGTCTCTGCATCCCATCCAAAGCTAGTATATCCTTCCTTAAGTAAGCTGACCAAAACTGCACGCAGTACTCCAGGTGCGGCCTCACCAATACCCTGTACAGTTGCAGCAGGACCTCCCTGCTTTTGTACTCCATCCCTCTTGCAATGAAGGCCAACATTCCATTCGCCTTCCTGATTACCTGCTGCACCTGAAAACTAACTTTTTGGGATTCATGCACAAGGACCCCCAGGTCCCTCTGCACCGCAGCATGTTGTAATTTCTCCCCATTCAAATAATATTCCCCTTTAACTGTTTTTTTTCTCCAAGGTGGATGACCTCACAATTTGCGACATTGTATTCCATCTGCCAAACCTTAGCCCATTCGCTAAACCTATCTGAATCTCTTTGCAGCCTCTCTGTGTCCTCTACACAACCCGCTTTCCCACGAATCTTTGTGTCATCTGCAAATTTTGTTACACTACACTCTGTCCCCTCTTCCAGGTCATCTATGTATATTGTAAACAGTTGTGGTCCCAGCACCGATCCCTGTGGCACACCACTAACCACCGATTTCCAACCCGAAAAGGACCCATTTATCCCAACTCTCTGCTTTCTGTTAGCCAGCCAATTCTCTATCCATTCTAATACATTTCCTCTGATTCCGCGTAACTTTATCTTCTGCAGTAACCTTTTGTGTGGCACCTTATCGAATGCCTTTTGGAAATCTAAATACACCACATCCATCGGTACACCTCTATCCACCATGCTCGTTATATCCTCAAAGAATTCCAGTAAATTAGTTAAACATGATTTCCCCTTCATGAATCCATGCTGCGTCTGCTTGATTGCACTATTCCTATCTCGATGTCCCGCTATTTCTTCCTTAATGATAGTTTCAAGCATTTTCCCCACTACAGATGTTAAACTAACCAGCCTATAGTTACCTGCCTTTTGTCTGCCCCCTTTTTTAAACAGAGGCGTTACATTAGCTGCTTTCCAATCCGCTGGTACCTCCCCAGAGTCCAGAGAATTTTGGTAGATTATAACGAATGCATCTGCTATAACTTCCGCCATCTCTTTTAATACCCTGGGATGCATTTCATCAGGACCAGGGGACTTGTCTACCTTGAGTCCCATTAGCCTGTCCAGCACTACCC
The DNA here is from genome assembly GCF_044704955.1 of Pristiophorus japonicus. Taxonomy (NCBI): domain Eukaryota; kingdom Metazoa; phylum Chordata; class Chondrichthyes; family Pristiophoridae; genus Pristiophorus; species Pristiophorus japonicus. Next base: position 1,340,777 of record NW_027250904.1, on the reverse strand, counting down.
CCCTAGTGATAATGATTGTCTCAAGGTCCTCCCTTCCCACATTCCTGTGACCAGCAATTTTTGGCATGGTTTTTGTGTCTTCCACTGGGAAGACCGAAGCAAAATAATTGTTTAATGTCTCAGCCATTTCCACATTTCCCATTAAGAAATCCCCCTTCTCATCTTCTAAGGGATCAACATTTACTTTAGTCACTCTTTTCCGTTTTATATATCGGTAAAAGCTTTTACTATCCGTTTTTATGTTTTGCGTAAGTTTACCTTCGTAATCTATCTTTCCTTTCTTTATTGCTTTCTTCGTCATTCTTTGCTGTCGTTTAAAATTTTCCCAATCTTCTATTTTCCCACTCACCTTGGGCACCTTATACGCATTGGATTTTAATTTGATACTCTCCTTAATTTCCATGGTTATCCACGGCTGGTTATCCCTTCTCTTACCGCCCTTCTTTTTCACTGGAATATATTTTTGTTGAGCACTATGAAAGAGCGCCTTAAAAGTCCTCCACTGTTCCTCAATTGTGCCACCGTTTAGTCTGTGTTTCCAGTCTACTTTAGCCAACTCTGCCCTCATCCCACTATAGTCCCCTTTGTTTAAGCATAGTACGCTCGTTTGATACACTACTTCCTCACCCTCAATCTGTATTACAAATTCAACCATACTGTGATCACTCATTCCGAGAGGATCTTTTACAAGGAGATCGTTTATTATTCCTGTCTCATTACACAGGACCAGATCTAAGATAGCTTGCTCCCTTGTAGGTTCTGTAACATACTGTTCTCAGAAACAATCCCGTATGCATTCTATGAATTCCTCCTCCAGGCTACCCCGTGCGATTTGATTTGACCAATCGATATGTAGGTTAAAATCCCCCATGATTACTGCCGTTCCTTTTTCACATGCCTCCATTATTCCCTTGATTATTGCCCGCCCCACCGTGAAGTTATTATTTGGGGGCCTATAAACGACACCCACCAGTGACTTTTCCCCTTACTATCTCTAATCTCCACCCACAATGATTCAACATTTTGTTCATTAGAGCCAATATCGTCTCTCACAACTGCCCTGATATCATCCTTTATTAACAGAGGGACCCCACCTCCTTTCCCTTCTTGTCTATCTTTCCGAATTGTCAGATACCCCTGTATGTTTAATTCCCAGTCTTGGCCCCCTGCAACCATGTTTCTGTAATGGCCACCAAATAATACCCATTTGTAATGATTTGTGCCGTCAACTCATTTACTTTATTTCGAATGCTGCGTGCGTTTAGGTAGAGTGTTTTAATACTAGTTTTTAAACCATGATTTTTAGTTTTGACCCCTCCACAAGCCCCTTTACATTCAGTGGCCCTTTTTGTTCTTTGCCTTGGGTTTCTCTGGCCTCCACTTTTACTCATCTCCTTTCTGACGTTTGCTTTTGTCTCCTTTTTGTTTCCTTCTGTCTCCCTGCATTGGTTCCCATCCCCCTAACATATTTGTTTAACTCCTCCCCAACAGCACTCGCAAACGCTCCCCCGAGGACATTGGTTCCAGTCCTGCCCAGGTGCAGACCGTCCAGTTTGTACTGGTCCCACCTCCCCCAGAACCGGTTCCAATGCCCCAGGAATTTGAATCCCTCCCTGCTGCACCACTCCTCAAGCCACGTATTCATCCCACTGCTGCCAGAATTTGTGGCGTGTAATATTTGCCAATTTTGCGAATGATACTTAGGGGGTTGACTGTGGACGGGCAAAGGCAGACATTTAGAGACCGCATGGATGAATTACAACAATTGTACGTTCCTGTCTGGCGAAAAATAAAAAAGGGAAGGTGGCTCAACCGTGGCTATCTGGGGAAATCAGGGATAGTACTAAAGCCAAGGAAGTGGCATACAAATTGGCCAGAAATAGCAGCGAACCTGGGGACTGGGAGAAATTTAGAACTCAGCAGAGGAGGACAAAGGGTTTGATTAGGGCAGGGAAAATGTAGTACGAGAAGAAGCTTGCAGGGAACATTAAGGCGGATTGCAAAAGTTTCTATAGGTATGTAAAGAGAAAAAGGTTGGTGAAGACAAACGTAGGTCCCCTGCAGTCAGAATCAGGGGAAGTCATAACGGGGAACAAAGAAATGGCACACCAATTGAACAAGTACTTTGGTTCGGTATTCACTAAGGAGGATACAAACAATCTTCCGGATATAAAAGTGGTCAGAGGGTCTATTAAGGAGGAGGAACTGAGGGAAATCTTTATTAGTCGGGAAATTGTGTTGGGGAAATTGATGGGATTGAAGGCCGATAAATCCCCAGGGCCTGATGGACTGCATCCTAGAGTACTTAAGGAGGTGGCCTTGGAAATAGCGGATGCATTGGCAGTCATTTTCCAACATTCCATTGACTCTGGATCAGTTCCTATGGAGTGGAGGGTAGCCAATGTAACCCCACTTTTTAAAAAAGGAGGGAGAGAGAAAACAGGGAATTATAGACCGGTCAGCCTGACCTCAGTAGTGGGTAAAATGATGGAATCAATTATTAAGGATGTCATAGCAGTGCATCTGGAAAATGGTGACATGATAGGTCCAAGTCAGCATGGATTTGTGAAAGGGAAATCATGGTTGACAAATCTTCTGGAATTTTTTGAGGATGTTTCCAGTAAAGTGGACAAAAGAGAACCAGTTGATGTGGTATATTTGGACTTTCAGAAGGCTTTCGACAAGGTCCCACACAAGAGATTAATGTGCAAAGTTAAAGCACATGGGATTGGGGGTAGTGTGCTGACGTGGATTGAGAACTGGTTGTCAGACAGGAAGCAAAGAGTAGGAGTAAACGGGTACTTTTCAGAATGGCAGGCAGTGACTAGTGGAGTTCCGCAAGGTTTTGTGCTGGGGCCCCAGCTGTTTACATTGTACATTAATGATTTAGACGAGGGGATTAAATGCAGTATCTCCAAATTTGCGGATGATACTAAGTTGGGTGGCAGTGTGAGCTGCGAGGAGGATGCTATTATGCTGCAGAGTGACTTGGATAGGTTAGGTGAGTGGGCAAATGCATGGCAGATGAAGTATAATGTGGATAAATGTGAGGTTATCCACTTTGGTGGTAAAAACAGAGAGACAGACTATTATCTGAATGGTGACAGATTAGGAAAAGGGAAGGTGCAACGAGACCTGGGTGTCATGGTAAATGAGTCATTGAAGGTTAGCATGCAGGTACAGCAGGCGGTTAAGAAAGCAAATGGCATGTTGGCCTTCATAGCGAGGGGATTTGAATACAGGGGCAGGGAGGTGTTGCTACAGTTGTACAGGGCCTTGGTGAGGCCACACCTGGAGTATTGTGTACAGTTTTGGTCTCCTAACTTGAGGAAGGACATTCTTGCTATTGAGGGAGTGCAGCGAAGGTTCACCAGACTGATTCCCGGGATGGCGGGACTGACCTCTCAAGAAAGATTGGATCAACTGGGCTTGTATTCACTGGAGTTCAGAAGAATGAGAGGGGACCTCATAGAAACGTTTAAAATTCTGACGGGTTTAGACAGGTTAGACGCAGAAAGAATGTTCCCAATGTTGGGGAAGTCCAGAACCAGGGGTCACAGTCTGAGGATAAGGGGTAAGCCATTTAGGACCGAGATGAGGAGAAACTTCTTCACCCAGAGAGTGGTGAACCTGTGGAATTCTGTACCACAGAAAGTAGTTGAGGCCAATTAACTAAATATATTCAAAAGGGAGTTAGATGAAGTCCTTACTACTCGGGAGATCAAGGGCTATGGCGAGAAAGCAGGAAGGGGGTACTGAAGTTTCATGTTCAGCCATGAACTCATTGAATGGTGGTGCAGGCTAGAAGGGCTGAATGGCCTGCTCCTGCACCTATTTTCTATGTTTCTATGTTTCATCTGAGCTATCCTGCGATTCCTACTCTAACTAGTACGTGGCACTGGTCGGAATCCTGAGATTACTATTTTGAGGTCCTACGCTTTAATTTAGCTCCGAGCTCCTTAAATTCGTCTCGTAGGACCTCATCCCTTTATTTACCTATATCGTTGGTACCAATGTTCACCACGACAACTGGCTGTTCACCCTCCCTTTTCAGAATGTCCTGCACCTGCTCCGAGACATACTTGACCCTTGCACCAGGGAGGCACCGTACCATCCTGGAGTCTCGGTTGCGGCCGCAGAAATGCCTATCTATTCCCCTTACAATCGAGTCCCCTATCACTATCGCTCTCCCACTCTTTTTCTTGCCCTCCTGTGCAGCAGAGCCATTCACTGTGCCATGAACTTGGCTGCTGCTGCCCTCCCCTGATGAGTCATCCCCCTCAGCAGTACCCAAAGCAGTGTATCTGTTTTGCAGGGGGATGACCGCAGGGGCCCCCTGCACTACCTTCCTTGCACTGCTCTTCCTGATGGTCTTCCATTCCCTATCTGGCTGTGACCCCTTCACCTGCGGTAAGACCAATTCGCTACACGTGCTACTCACATCATTCTCCGCATGGTGGATGCTTCAGAGCGAATCCACCCTCAGGTCCAATTCGTTGGTAGAACACGTCGGAGTGAGTAAGATTAAAATACCATTCCAAAATTACATGATTTTTGCGATGCCAAGACTGTCTGTCAACTGGGTATTCTGAATGGTGAAAGTCTGGTAAAGAACAAATTTGCTGCCGCGTGAGTATGATAAGTTAGTTTGAAGTTAAAAATTTAGTTTAAAGTCATTGATGAAAACTGTGTTGTGCAAGTAGTGTACCGGTTGAATAAGTTTCAGAGTTAACAGGTTGGATTAAACTAACGATTGGAGAGCTGTCAATCATTGGCAGGTAACTCAGACCATATAATGGCATGGGGGAAAGGATTAGACTGGGGTTCGAACACTTGCCTTTCCAAATTCGATGCAAATGACCAGAAGGGGTTAATTGACAAAATGTAAAAAAACGGGTGGGGCCCGTCACAAGAACCAGCCGAACAAAGGACTTGGTGGGAAAAAGAGAAAACAGAGAGAGCCCAGAAAGCCGGTATAATTATAGTGCAACAGTTTTTACAATCGAGTGACAAGATGGAACCAAAAATTGAGCAATTAAGGCAATCAAGGGAAGAAGTAACGAAACAAAGAGGAGAAAGTGCTCGTTTTAGTGACTCAAGTGTATTGGGAATAATGGATAGTTATAACTCAATGAAAAGGAAAAAAGGGAAGATTATATTTTTCTTTAAGTGTAAAAGCAGAAAGGTTAAACTGAAAAGGCTGCAAACCATGCAATGAAAGTTGACATTGAGTGATGGTGTCTGCGTTTGTTGGCTTTCGAAACAAAGGAATTTAACTCTGCACAGTGACTTGGATAGGTTAGGTGAGTGGGCAAATGCGTGGCAGATGAAGTATAATGTGGATAAATGTGAGGTTATCCACTTTGGTGGTAAAAACAGAGACAGACTATTATCTGAATGGTGACAGATTAGGAAAAGGGGTGGTGCAGTGAGACCTGGGTGTCATAGTTCATCAGTCATTGAAGGTTGGCATGCAGGTACAGCAGGCGGTTAAGAAAGCAAATGGCATGTTGGCCAGCATAGAAACAGAGAAACATGGAAAATAGGTGCAGGAGTAGGCCATTCGGACCTTCGAGCCTGCACCGCCATTCAATGAGTTCATGGCTGAACATGCAACTTCAGTACCCCATTCCTGCTTTCTCACCATACCCCTTGATCCCCCGAGTAGTAAGGACTACATCTAACTCCTTTTTGAATATATTTAGTGAATTGGCCTCAACAACTTTCTGTGGTGGAGAATCCCACAGGTTCACCACTCTCTGGGTGAAGAAGTTTCTCCTCATCTCGGTCCTAAATGGCTTACCCCTTATCCTTAGACTGTGACTCCTGGTTCTGGACTTCCCCAACATTGGGAACATTCTTCCTGCATCTAACCTGTCTAAACCCATCAGAATTTGAAACGTTTCTATGAGGTCCCCTCTCATTCTTCTGAACTCCAGTGAATACAAGCCCAGTTGATCCAGTCTTTCTTGATATGTCAGTCCCGCCATCCCGGGAATCAGTCTGGTGAACCTTCGCTGCACTCCCTCAATGGCAAGAATGTCCTTCCTCAAGTTAGGAAACCAAAACTGTACACAATACTCCAGGTGTGGCCTCACCAAGGCCCTGTACAACTGTAGTAACACCTCCCTACCCCTGTACTCAAATCCCCTCACTATGAAGGCCAACATGCCATTAGCTTTCTTAACTGACTGCTGTACCTGCATGCCAACCTTCAATGACTGATGTACCATGACACCCAGGTCTCATTGCACCTCCTCTTTTCCTAATCTGTCACCATTCAGATAATAGTCTGTCTCTCTGTTTTTACCACCAAAGTGGATAACCTCACATTTATCGACATTATACTTCATCTGCCATGCATTTGCCCACACACCTAACCTATCCAAGTCATTCTGCAGCCTCATAGCATCCTCCTCGCAGCTCACACTGCCACCCAACTTTGTGTCATCTGCAAATCTGGAGATACTACATTCAATCCCCTTGTCTAAATCATTAATGTACAATATAAACAGCTGGGGCCCCAGCACAGAACCTTGCAGTATCCCACTAGTCACTGCCTGCCATTCTGAAAAGTACCCATTTACTCCTACTCTTTGCTTCCTGTCTTACAACCAGTTCTCAATCCACGTCAGCACACTACCCCCAATCCCATGTGTTTTAACTTTGCACATTAATCTCTTGTGTGGGACCTTGTCGAAAGCCTTCTGAAAGTCCAAATATACCACATCAACTGGTTCTCCCTTGTCCACTCTACTGGAAACATCCTCAAAAAATTCCAGAAGATTTGTCAAGCATGATTTCCCTTTCACAAATCCATGCTGACTTGGACCTATCATGTCCCCTCTTTCCAAATGCGCTGCGATGACATCCTTAATAATTGATTCCATCATTTTACCCGCTACTGAGGTCAGGCTGACCGGTCTATAATTCCCTGTTTTCTCTCTCCCTCCTTTTTTAAAAAGTGGGGTTGCATTGGCTACCCTCCACTCGATAGGAACTGATCCAGAGTCAATGGAATGTTGGAAAATGACTGTCAATGCATCCGCTATTTCCAAGGCCACCTCCATAAGTACTCTGGGATGCAGTCCATCAGGCCCTGGGGATTTATCGGCCTTCAATCCCATCAATTGCCCCAACACAATTTCCCGACTAATAAGGATTTCCCTCAGTTCCTCCTCCTTACTCGACCCTCCGATCCCTTTTATATCCGGAAGGTTGTTTGTGTCCTCCTCAGTGAATACCGAACCAAAGTACTTGTTCAATTGGTCTGACATTTCTTTGTTCCCCGTTATGACTTCCCCTGATTCTGACTGCAGAGGACCTACGTTTGTCTTTACTAACCTTTTTCTCTTTACATAGCTATAGAAACATTTGCAGTCCGCCTTAATGTTCCCTGCAAGCTTCTTCTCGTACTCCATTTTCCCTGCCCTAATCAAACCCTTTGTCCTCCTCTGCTGAGTTCTAAATTTCTCCCACTCCTCGGGTTCACTGCTATTTCTGGCCAATTTGTATACCACTTCCTTGGCTTTAATACTATCCCTGATTTCCCTTGATAGCCACGGTTGAGCCGCCTTCCCTTTTTTATTTTTACGCCAGACAGGAATGTACAATTGTTGTAGTTCATCCATGTGGTCTCTAAATGTCTGCCATTGCCCATCCACAGTCAACCCCTTCAGTATCATTCGCCAATCTATCCGAGCCAATTCACACCTCATACCTTCAAAGTTACCCTTCTTTAAGTGCTGGACCAATGTTCTCTGAATTAACTGTTTCATTCTCCATCCTAATGTAGAATTTCACCATATTATGGTCACTCTTTCCCAAGGGGCCTCGCACAACGAGATTGCTAATTAATCCTCTCTCATTACACAACACCCAGTCTAAGATGGCCTCCCCCCTAGTTGGTTCCTCGACATATTGGTCTAGAAAACCATCCCTTATGCAGTCCAGGAAATCCTCCTCCACCGTATTGCTTCCAGTTTGGTTCGCCCAATCTATGTGCATATTGAAGTCAACCATTATAACTGCTGCACCTTTATTGCATGCACCCCTAATTTCCTGTTTGATGCCCTCCCCAACATCACTACTACTGTTTGGAGGTCTGTACACAACTCCCACTCACGTTTTTTGCCCTTTGGTGTTCTGCAGCTCTACCCATATAGATTCCACATCATTCAAGCTAATGTCATTCCTAACTATTGCATTAATCTCCTCTTTAACCAGCAATGCTACCCCACCTCCTTTTCCTTTTTTTCTATCCTTCCTGAATGTTGAGTACCCCTGGATGTTGAGTTCCCAGCCCTGATCATCCTGGAGCCACGTCTCTGTAATCCCAATCACATCATATCTGTTAACATCTATTTGCACACTTAATTCATTCACCTTATTATGGATACTCCTTGCATTAAGACACAAAGCCTTCAGGCTTGTTTTTTTTAACACCCTTTGTCCTTTTAGAATTATGATGAAGTGTGGCCCTTTTTGTTTCTTCGGACTTCCACTATTGCGTTTTACCTTTCTACCATCTGTTTCTGACTCCATATTACTTCGCCCTGTCTCGCTGCATAGGTTCCCATCCCCCTGCCATATTAGTTTAAACACTCCCGAACTGCATTAGCAAATGTTACCCCCAGGACAACAGTTCCAGTCCTGCCCAAGTGCAGACCGTCCCTTTTGTACAGGTCCCACTTCCCCCAGAACTGGTTCCAATGTCTCAGGAATTTGAATCCCTCCCTCTTGCACCACTGCTCAAGCCACGTATTTATTCTAACTATCCTGCTCCCTCTACTCTGATTAGCACGTGACACTGGTAGCAATCCAGAGTTTACTACCTTTGAGGTCCTACTTTTTAATTTAACTCCTAGCTCCCTAAATTCAGCTTGTAGGACCTCTTCCCGCTTCTTACCAATATCATTGGTACCTACATGTACCACGACAACTGGCTGTTCACCCTCCCTCTCCAGAATTCTCTGCAGCCGCTCCGAGACATCCTTGACCCTTGCACCAGGGAGGCAACATACCATCCTGGAGTCTCGGTTGCGGCCGCAGAAACTCCTATCTATTCCCCTTACAATAGAGTCCCCTATCACTATCACTCTCCCACTCTTTTTCCCACCCTTCTGTGCAGCAGAGCCACCCACGGTGCCATGAACCTGGCTGCTGGTGTCTTCCCCTGGTAAGTCATCTCCCCCAACAGTATCCAAAACAGTATATCTGTTTTGGAGGAAGATGATCGCAGGGGACTCCTGCACGACCTTCCTTCTCTTGCCTTGTCTCTTGGTCACCCATTCACTATCTGTCCTAATCCTTACCTGCGGTGTGACCAACTCACTGAATGTGCTATCCACAACATTCTCAGCATGGCACATGCTCCAGAGTGAGTCCATCTGCAGTCCAGTGCCGTCATGCGGTCTGTCAGGAGCTGCAGCTGGACACACTTCCCGCACACAAGTGTCCCTGACTTCCCACATAGCACAGGAGGAGCATGACACGGGCCTGAGCTCTCCAGCCATGACTTAACCCTTAAATTAATTTACTTACTAAAATTTACTTAAACACCAAACTGTTACTTAGTAGTTTGCTGCCAATTAAACCAATCTAAAAGTCAGTGTAAAAGAGAGTTATACTTACCAGTCGAACAGCCAACCACTTACCAGCTTGGCTGTGACGTCACCTCTCGATTTCGCACCCCTCTATCTTTGTCTGCAGCTGGTTGGGCTGGTCTCTGGGCCTCCGTCTCCTACTCTTGCTCTCCTTATCAGCTGCTCTAGTGTCAGCACTGGTAGGAAAAACAAGGCAAAACAGCACCTGCCACTCCCGCTTGCCCGAACTCAACCACTTACTAAACTCACAAATGCCACTCTATGCGGCTGCACTCCGTGCTCTGCACGAGCTGCCTCTTTTAAAACTGTATCTAGGTCAGATGACTCACTACTGGTCAGTCGTTTACAGAACTGGTTTTAACTAGCTGCTAATTGCCTCCTATTGGAGAGTTACCTTGTTTTTCTCTGCCTAAACCTGAAAGATTCCCAACTATTTAGCTTTTCCCCTTTAAATTAAACTTCTACTTACATAGAAGCTGCTGGCAATTGGCAATAACAATTTACTCCAGCCTCCAAATGGTTTAAAGAGAATAACCCTTAAAACTCACCCACTTACCAAACTCACAAATGCCACTCTATGCTGTTGCACTCCGTGCTCTTCATAGCGAGGGGATTTGAGTACAGGAGCAGGGAGGTGTTACTACAGGTGTACAGGGCCTTGGTGAGGCCACACCTGGAGTAGTGTCTACAGTTTTGGAAGGAAGGACATTCTTGCTATTGAGGGAGTGCAGCGAAGGTTCACCAGACTGATTCCCGGGATGGCGGGACTGACATCAAGAAAGACTGGATCAGCTGGGCTTGTATTCACTGGAGTTCAGAAGAATGAGAGGGGATCGCATAGAAACGTTTAAAATTCTGACGGGTTTAGACAGGTTAGATACAGGAAGAATGTTCCCAATGTTGGGGAAGTCCAGAACCAGGGGTCACGTCTAAGAATAAGGGGTAAGCCATTTAGGACCTAGATGAGGAGAAACTTCTTCACCAAAAGAGTGGTGAACCTGTGGAATTCTCTACCACAGAAAATTGTTGAGGCCAATTCACTAAATATATTCAAAAAGGAGTTAGATGTAGTCCTTACTACTCGGGGGATCAAGAGGTATGGCGAGAAAGCAGGAATGGGGTACTGAGGTTGCATGTTCAGCCACGAACTCATTGAATGGTGGTGCAGGCTAGAAGGGCCGAATGGCCTACTCCTGCACCTATTTTCTATGTTTCTATGTCAAGCAGGATTTCCCTTTCATAAATCCATGCTGACTTGGACCGATCCTGTCACTGCATTCCAATAGTGCTGCGATTACATCTTTAATAATTGATTCCAGCATCTCCTCAAACAATTAGGAGCATTGATTGATCCACAGGGGAAGAAAATAGTTTGGAAAAGCCCAAATGGGCGCAAAACTATTGCCTTCGGGGAGCAAATAAATTGGACAACCATGTGAAGGTGTGGATCGTACAACAACTCATCAGGGACTGGGATATATTAAAAGGGTATGATCCCATGTGTGTGCAGATTGACGGAGTGTGGGCACGGTCCAAACAAGATTGTGTACTGGTAGAGACGGACCCAATCATTGTCCCAGGACCTGAACACACCCCTCAAACAATATCCAATCAAACCTGAAGCCAGGGAGAGAGTTAAACAAATTGTACAAATTCTGCTGGACAGTGGCATACTCCGGGAAGCTGAGAGTACCACAATTCACCCGTGTGGGCGATAAAGAAGCCTCATGGCTCATACCGGCTGATAGGTTACACGGCTCTGAATAAAGTAACGCCTCCTCACCACCCCATTGTAACCAGCCCAACCACAATCTTTAACGGATTGAAATCAGAGTATAAGATATTCACAGTGCTTGACATAGCCACTGGATTTTGGTCCATACCTCTGGCTCGGGAATCACAGGACAAGTTTGGCTTTACTGTAGGGGACCACCAGTATACCTGGACACAGGTGCCAGAGAGATTCCACAATAGCCCACAATATTTCACTGGCCTATGAGTCGAGTTCCAGAAAAGGTGGACCAGCCCCTTACAGAAGCACAGTCCTCCAGTATGTGGATGATCTGCTGATCGTCTCGGAGGATGAACGGTGACACACGGGCGCTCTCATAGAAATCTTAGAAAGCCGACAAAGGGTGGGATTTAAAGCCAGTCCCAAGAAAGCCCAGATCGGACAGACAGTGGTACAATATATGGGACAGGGGATATCACAGGGGATGAGAACAATGTCTCAAGATAGGAAAGAAGCTATCAGAATCATGCCCCAACCAAAGACAGTCCCAGGGGTACAGAAAGTACTGGGACACTTCAATTACTGCACAAACTGTATAGCCAACTTCGTAGCAATTGCAGAACCAATACAGAAACTGCTGAAAGGGGGGAATCCCTCCCTAGAGACTGTAGAATGGGGCCCGGAGCAGGAAACAGCATATAGTAATCTGAAGAACATAAGAACATAAGAATTAGGAACAGGAGTAGGCCATCTAGCCCCTCAAGCCTGCTACGCCATTCTACAAGATCATGGCTGATCTGGCCATGGACTCAGCTCCACTTACCCGCCTGCTCCCTGTAACCCTTAATTCCCTTATTGGTTAAAAATCGATCAATCTGTGACTTGAATACATTCAATGAGCAAACCTCAACTGCTTCCTTGGGCAGAGAATTCCACAGATTCACAACCCTCTGGGAGAAGAAATTCCTTCTCAACTCGCTTTTAAATTGGCTCGATCGTAAATTGGCTGTGCCCCCTAGTTCTAGTCTCCCCGACCAGTGGAAACAACCTCTCTGCCTCTATCTTGTCTATCCCTTTCATTATTTTAAATGTTTCTATAAGGTCCCCCCTCATCCTTCTGAACTCCAATGAGTAAAGATCCAGTCTACTCAATCTATCATCATAAGGTAACCCCCTCATCTCCGGAATCAGCCTAGTGAATCGTCTCTGTACCCACTCCAAAGCTAGTATATCCTTCCTTAAGTAAGGTGACCAAAACTGCACGCAGTACTCCAGGTGTGGCCTCACCAATACCCTGTACAGTTGCAGAAGGACCTCCCTGCTTTTGTACTCCATCCCTCTCGCAATGAAAGCCAACATTACATTCACCTTCCTGATTACCTGCTGCACCTGCAAACTAACTTTTTGGGATTCATGCACAAGGGCCAATTGTGGAGCAGTAGAGGCGTGTCCTGCTCAGTTGGAGCTGTGAGCAGTGAGGAGAGCTGCTATCAACTTGAGCTCCTGCCTGGAGAGCCCTGAGACCAGCCCAGGAAGTGAAGGAAGGAAGGGGCTTCACACCAACTTTACCCAGAGGGAGAGGAGGAAAAAGCAGAAAACTTTATCAACTTTTATCATTTCTGCAAGGAGTTGGAGAGAGGGGGAAAAACCACAGCAACATCCAGTGTGGAAGGAGGGAGACTCAACATTCTACAGGTGGGTGTGGGTGCATTTCCCCAAACAGACTTTGTTGTATCGGTGGGGGGAGGAAAGAAGACCACTGAGGGCCGGAACATCGCGGGGGGTGTGTGTGTGTGTGTGTGGTAGTGTGCGTGGGGGCCGTGCTTACAACTAGGCCCCCCCCCACAATTGAAACCCCCCCCACCCCCCCCACCCCCAATTGCCTAGCCTGGGATAGCTGGAGCTACCAGGCTGAAGATTTTCATTAATCACCCAATTAAGGATCGTTAGGAGTGCCTGGTGGCTCCAGCTACCCCAGGTGAAGACATCTTCTCCCCCCACCTGAAGACCACCCCAAAGACTTTTGTGTTTTGCCATCTGGGGAGTGCACCCACCCACAGCTGCGAGGGGAGACCTGCCCTCGCAGCCCCCCCCCCTTCCCACCCCCCTCTCTCTTTCTCCGTTACCCTCTGTTTCTCCCCTCTCTCTCTGAGAACCCTTTCCTTCCAAATTAATAAAAAAAAAAAAAAAAACCAATTAAGACAACTGAGCAGAGGGAGCAAGGCCTCTCCCCAATTGTCAACGAGGGGAGAGGTGCCTCGTTAAGGGCTCCTCTGCTCAGTTAACATAAGAGGCCATTAAAGACCATTAAGGCCTGTGACTTTGGGGTGGGTGTAGCCCTTAAAGGGACCCCGTGATGGCGACCCCATCCACGCCGGTGGCAGGGCCAGCAAGGACGTATGCGCAGGTGGCAACCGCTTCCACAGCACCTCCTGCGCCACCCGCTGCCCTGCCACCATTTACACTTATAACAAGAAAACACGGGGTCAAGAGCTACACTCACCCCACAATGAGCATCGAGGAGTGCGTGCGGGCGATGGCTGGGGTAGTCGGCCCCTCGGCCATTGTCGCAGCCTCCAAGATGTCTGGGAAGGCAGTTTTCTTCCTGGGGTCGGAGCGGGCGGTGTCCCTGGCCCTCGAAAAGGGGCTCACGGTGGGCGGGACGTTCCTGCCGGTGGATCCTCTCGAGGCCACCGCGCAGAGGGTCATCGTGTCGAACGTCCCGCCCTTTGTTCCCGCTGGGCTCCTCCTCCCTCACCTACAACAACTGGGGGAGGTAAGGTCAGGGATCAACCCCATACCGCTCGGCCTCAGGGAGAACAGCCTGCGCCACGTGTTCTCCTTCCGCCGCCAGCTCTTTGTCCGGCTGGCGCGGGAGGACGTGACAGAAGGGCACTTTAATGTGGTGCACGAGGGGACTGCCTACCGCGTCTTCTGGACGTCGGACGGCGTGCGGTGCCATGCCTGCAGGGAGGTGGGGCATGTTCGCAAGAAATGCCCCGCCTCCAAGGCCGCCAAACCACCGAAGGCGGCCAAGGCTGGCGCTGCCGCCACCCCTCCCCCTAGTTGCGTCCGCGTGCCGGGAGCCATGGGTGCGCGGGCATCGTCGGGGGCCTTTGTTTTCAGGGCCTCCGGCGGGGGGGAGGGAGAGCGTCCGACCGGAAAGAAGGCGCGGAAGAAGACAAAACATCAAGAGGCGGGTCCCCTCGGTGCGCCGGATAATTTGACCACCGCGCTCAGCCCAACCCCGTCACCGGCGAGCGCGGGGTGCCCCGAGCCCGTGCCCGAGCCCTTGAACAACACCACAGAGGGGCCCGGGCGCGGGCAAGAAAAGGAAAAGGGGGGGGCGGAGCGGGAGGCCTCGGCAGACATGGAGGTCTCCCTGACTCCGCGCGCCCCCAGGAACAAAAAGAGGCACCGCCCCAATGACGCGGAGGGGGAACAATATCCCTCCGCGGAGGAGTCGGTGCCCGCCGCGTGTCCCGCGTCCCCCACCAGCGCCCCCAAATTGCGCTGCAGGCGCGAGGAGTCTTTCCCCGGGGAGGGTGAGACAGTTGAGGCTGCCCAGCCTCTGCCTCCCGGGGATGGAGTGGAAGATCTGCCTGTCGTGGGGGGCGTGGGGACCGCGGAGGAATGCGTAGCCGCCGGGCCGGGCGTCCCGGGGACTGAGGCGGGCGAGGTCGAAAAGGCCGAACCTGAGCCCGCCCAGCTATTACCCAACTTCCCCCGGGAGTTGCTCGACCCGGCAGAAACAAAATATATTGATTTTAATGAAACTGTAGACGCTGGGCCGGGGGGTGGCAGCGGGGAGGGGAAGGAACACCCACCCTCGCCCCTTACTTTGGAGCTGGAGCACTTGGAGGGCCTGGGGATTTCCTATGGCCGGGTCTCTCCTTGTTCTCCGGTTCCTGGGGCGGAGGGGGAACCCCTTCCGCTGTCATTTCCCGACCCAGCACCATTTTTTAAAAGAGCCCAGTGGGGACTCCTCTGCCGACGATCCTGGGGGTGGGATCGGGGCAGTGCCAGGGCCGGTTGGAGCGGCCGGTTCATTTGCCGTACCTTGTGCGGTCGATGGGCCGGCTGCTGGCGGCCACCTCCCGGAGGAGGACGGGGACTCGGTGGGGGACGCGGGTGAAGACCTAGAGACCACCGCCAGGGAGGCGGTGGATCTGCTCGCGGCCGCCGCTGAGGCCCTCCTCGTTCCTGCAAAGGAACTCCGGGACTTTTTGGCCCAGAGCCGGGGTCGCCGCGACCAAGCCCGACTGGCCCTGGAAAAATGGTCCGAGCCGGAGCTGATCAAAGGGTCCGTCCGCGCCGCCGTTAAAACCTTGGCCGCGGGCGGGCCCTTGACAAAGGAGCAGCACCTTGAGCTGCGCGAGCTCGAGGGACTCCTCGCTGGGCTGCGGAGGGAGCGGAGTTCAACAAAAGACTCCGCTCCCTCCCCCACAATAGGTTAAGGTAGAGGTTGCACT
The DNA here is from genome assembly GCF_044704955.1 of Pristiophorus japonicus. Taxonomy (NCBI): domain Eukaryota; kingdom Metazoa; phylum Chordata; class Chondrichthyes; family Pristiophoridae; genus Pristiophorus; species Pristiophorus japonicus. The sequence goes on along the minus strand of NW_027250904.1, from coordinate 1,324,968 downwards.
ATGCTTTTGCCATGAAGATAACCATAGCCAGCCTCAACATCAACGGCGGCAGAAGGGCACGCCATAGATTTGACAATTTTTCGCTCCTGCGGGAGGGGAAATATGCGGTGTGCTTCCTGCAAGAAACCCACACCGTTCCGGGAGACGAAGCCACGTGGCTCCTGGAATGGCAAGGAGAGGTCCGCATGAGCCACCTCACCGCCATTTCTAGTGGGGTGGCCATCTTGCTGGGCCCGCATTTTCAGCCGGAGATCTTGGGGGTCGAGGAGCCCGTGCCAGGCCGCTTGCTGCACGTAACGGTTCGCCTGGGGGACGTGCCGCTCCATCTCGTGAACGTGTACGCCCCTCAGCCCGGCCCGCAGCAAACGCGATTCTTTGAAGAGGTGTCCGCTCTTCTTGGCTCCGTCGACGTCGGCGACTGCATTGTCCTCGGGGGGGATTTTAACTGCACCCTCGAGGCGAGGGACCGCTCCGGTGCCCCGCAGTGCATGACGGCGATGGAGAAGTTGAGGGACCTGGTCGGGTCCTTCGACTTGGTGGACGTCTGGCGAAATCTCCACCCCGACTCCAGCGCCTTTACTTGGGTGAGGCCTGGAGTTGGATGGTCCAGAGTCGACCGCCTTTACGTGTCTCGGGCGTACGTTTCCTGCGTCCCGGCGGCCTCCATGCGGCCGGTGCCGTGTTCGGACCACCACCTGGTGTGGGCGGAGCTCGCTTCGCTCCGCGCGAGGACGGGGTCCGCGTACTGGCAATTTAACAACCGGCTGCTGGAGGACGTGCGGTTCCAGGACTCGTTCCGTCGATTCTGGTCCGACTGGAGAAGGAAGCAGGGGGGCTTCCCCTCCTTGAGGCTATGGTGGGACGTGGGCAAGGCTCACGTCCGCGTCTTCTGTCAAGAGTACGCGAGGGGGTCGACCAAGAGGCGGGCGGCCAGAGTCGGGCGCCTAGAAAAAGAGGTGCTCGACCTGGAAGCCCGTCTCGGTCAAGTCGTCCAGGACCCGGCCCTGCGGATGGTGTTCGAAGCGAAGAAGGCCGCGTTGAAGGACCTGCAGCTCGTCGGGTCCCGAGGCGCGTTCGTGAGGTCGCGGATCCGGTTCCTGCGGGATCTGGACCGCGGCTCCCCCTTCTTCTACTCGCTGGAAAAAAGGCAGAGTGTCCGTAAGCAGCTCTTGACGCTGCTGGCCGACGACGGCTCTCTCGTCTCGGATCCGGAGGGCGTCAACAACAGGGTCCGTGAATATTACGGGGCTCTGTTCTCTCCGGATCCGTCCAGCGAGGAAGCGCGTAGAGTTTTGTGGGAGGACCTGCCGAAGGTCAGCCCGGAGGGCGCCGAAAATCTGGAAGCTCCGCTAAGCCTGGCGGAGCTGACCGGTGCCCTCGACCGGCTCTCGAGGGGAAAATCCCCGGGGCTGGACGGGCTGACCGTGGAGTTCCACAGGGCGTTCTGGGACGTCCTGGGGAGCGACTACGCGCGGGTCCTGGGGGAAAGTCTGGCGACCGGGGAGATGCCCCTCTCTTGGCGCAGGGCAGTCATCGTCCTGCTGCCTAAGAAGGGCGATCTCCGCCTCCTTAAGAACTGGCGCCCGGTCTCCCTCCTCAGCACGGACTACAAAATCTTCGCCAGGGCGATGTCTGCTCGCCTTGGTGCCGTGCTGGACCACATGATCCACCCCGACCAGTCATACACGGTCCCGGGCCGGACAATCCACGACAACATCCATCTGGTCCGGGACCTCATCCATTGTTCCCAGGAGGCTGGTCTGTCGGTCGCCTTCCTATCCCTCGACCAAGAGAAGGCGTTCGACAGGGTGGATCACGACTATCTGCTCGGAACTCTGCGCGCTTTCGGGTTCGGGACGCATTTCGTCGCCCGGATCCGACTTTTGTACGCCGCCGCGGAGTGTCTGATTAAGGTTAACGGGTCCTTGACGGCGCCCCTTCGCTTTAGGAGAGGGGTGCGCCAGGGATGCCCCATGTCCGGCCAGTTATACGCCGTTTGCGTGGAGCCTTTCCTGCGCCTCTTGCGGACGAGGTTGACGGGACTGGCTCTGCAAGGGCCGGGCGTGGAGGTCGTCCTTTCGGCTTACGCCGATGACGTGCTCCTCGCGGTAGAGGATCCCGCTGACCTGCGGAGGATGCGTGAGTGCCAGGAGATTTACTCGGCCGCGTCCTCCGCCAGGATCAACTGGGAGAAATGTTCCGGACTCCTGGTGGGTCAGTGGCGGGTGGACTCCCTGCCGGAGGAGCTCAGGCCTTTTGCCTGGAGCACGACCCATCTCCTCTATCTGGGAGTCTACCTTAGCCCCGACGAGGGAGCCTGGCCGGCGAACTGGCAGGAGCTGGAGGCCAAGGTCGCCGCTCGCCTAGGGCGCTGGACAGGACTGCTCCGAGTGCTGTCCTACAGGGGTCGAGCGCTAGTCATAAACCAGCTGGTGGCCGCAATGCTGTGGTACCGGCTGGTCACTTTGACCCCTCCCCCTGCGTTTGTCGCCAAGATACAGAAGAAGCTGGTGGACTTCTTCTGGAACAACAGGAAGCACTGGGTCTCTGCCGCGGTCTTGAGTCTCCCGCTTGAGGAGGGCGGTCAGTCGTTGCTGTGCATCAGCGCCCAGCTCGCGACTTTCCGTCTTCAGACCCTGCAGAGATACCTTTACGTCGAGCCCCCTCCTAGGTGGTGTGCTCTGGCGAGGTATTTCTTCCGCCAGCAGCTCGACCTCAATTATGACACGCAGCTCCTGTTTGTGAACTTGGGGGGTGCCAGGACCGCCCTCCGGGAGCTGCCTGTCTTTTACAGGGAACTCATCAGGGTCTGGAACAAAGTCTCCACCAAGCGCAGCTCTCCGCCGGCTGGAGTGGCGGCCGTCCTGCAGGAACCGCTGCTCGGGAATCCGTACCTCCACGGCCGAGGCTTTATGTGGCGGTCGGAAGAGAGGGCTGTGGCTGGTGAGGTGACCAGGGTCAGGGACCTGCTCGATGGCGGAGGAGCGGGCTGGATGGCGCCAGACACGCTGGCGCGGCGCCTAAATTCTGCCAACGTCCGCCACGCGGCCGATGCCATCGAGTCGCTAAAAACAGCTCTGGGCCCTGACTCCGTTAGGTGCATCGAGGAGGCTCAAGCACGTGGGGAGATCCCGTCCGAACTGACCCCCGTCCGGACGGAATTCCTCATCGGCGCCAAACCCCGGAACCTCCCTCGGGGGCCGGCGCCTCACAACTTGAGCGGCCTCCGGGAAATCCCCTCCGTGCCTTTCAGTTCCGCGCGGAGGGGTTTCCTGTACGGGCTGCTCCTGCACACCCTCAACTTTGCCATCCTCGCCGGCCGTCCGGACACGCCATGGCGTACCATCTTGCCGTCCGGAGGAGGCGGGGGTCCCCGATGGAGGGCACTCTACGCAGGGGTCCTCCCACTATTCATCGGGGACTTGGCCTGGAGGGTGGTGCACGGAGCAGTGCTGTGCAACAAATTTTTAAGCCGGTTCACGGACTCCCAGGCCGCCTGCAATTTCTGCGGTCTGGAGGAGTCCGTGTTCCATGTTTTTATTGAATGCACAAGGTTGCAGCCCCTGTTCCACTATTTGAAGGGGCTGCTCCTGAAATTCTGGCTGCACTTCAGTCCCACTCTCCTGATCTTTGGGCACCCTGTGCGGAGGGGAGCGGGTAGGTCCGAAGGCCTCCTCGTAGGACTGCTCCTGGGCACGGCCAAGGGTGCCATCAGCCGGTCCAGGCAGCGGGCGGTCGAGGGGGTCGTTCAACCTGACTGCCTGCCTCTCTTCCGCTCTTACATCCGGTCCAGGGTGTCCTTGGAGATGGAGCACGCGGTGTCCACCGGTACGCTCGCGGCCTTCCGCGAGAGGTGGGCACCGGAGGGACTGGAGTGCATCATCACGCCCGGCAACCAAATTTTAATTTGATTTTACGTTTTAAAGTTTAATTTGTTTTAATTGCCGGTGCTTTTAGTGTCCCCCTCTCCTTTTATAGGGGGCACTGGAAAAAGGAAAAATTAGATTTTAGTGCCCCAAAAAAAAAAACCACAAAAAAAAATAAATAAAAAAGGGGCCTTGTAAATGTCTTGTGTGTGTCATCCAGGTCGGGTGGCACGGATACATGTTTTATGTTTTTGCAGTTTAACTCAAAAGAGTTTCATGCACAAGGGCCAATTGTGGAGCAGTAGAGGCGTGTCCTGCTCAGTTGGAGCTGTGAGCAGTGAGGAGAGCTGCTATCAACTTGAGCTCCTGCCTGGAGAGCCCTGAGACTAGCCCAGGAGGAGAAGGAAGGAAGGGGCTTCACCATCAACTTTATCCAGAGGGAGAGGAGGAGAAAAGAAAACTTTTCAACAACTTTACCATTCTGCAAGGAGTTGGAGAGAGGGGGAAAAGACCAACAACATCCAGTGTGGAAGGAGGGAGACCCAACATTCTACAGGTGGGTGTGGGTGCATTTCCCCAAACAGACTTTGTTGTATCGGTGGGGGGAGGAAAGAAGACCACTGAGGGCCGGAACATCGCGGGGGGTGTGTGTGTGTGTGGTAGTGTGTGTGGGGGCCTTGCTTACAACTAGGCCCCCCCCACAATTGGAAGCCCCCCCACCCCCCCACATTTGCCTAGCCTGGGATAGCTGGAGCTACCAGGCTGAAGATTGTTGTTTTTCTCAATCACCCAATTAAAGATCGTTAGGAGTGCATGGTGGCTCCAGCTACCCCAGGTGAAGACATCTTCTCCCCCCACCTGAAGACCACCCCAAAGACTTTTGTGTTTTGCCATCTGGGGAGTGCACCCACCCACAGCTGCGAGGGGAGACCTGCCCTCGCAGCCCCCCCCCCCTTCCCACCCCCCTCTCTCTTTCTCTGCTACTCTGTTTCTCCCCTCTCTCTCTGAGGCCTCTTCCTTCCAAATTTACAAAAAACAAAACCAATTAAGGCAACTGAGCAGAGGGAGCAAGGCCCCTCCCCAATTGCCAACTAGGGGAGAGGTGTGCCTCATTAAGGGCTCCTCTGCTCAGTCATTATATAAGAGGCCAATAAAGACCATTAAGGCCTGTGACTTTGGGGTGGGTGTAGCCCTTAAAGGGACCCCGTGATGGCGACCCCATCCACGCCGGTGGCAGGGCCAGCGAGGACGTATGCGCAGGTGGCAACCGCTTCCACAGCACCTCCTGCGCCACCCGCTGCCCTGCCACCATTTACACTTATAACAAAAAAACACGGGGTCAAGAGCTACACTCACCCCACAATGAGCATTGAGGAGTGCGTGCGGGCGATGGCTGGGGTAGTCGGCCCCTCGGCCATTGTCGCAGCCTCCAAGATGTCTGGGAAGGCCGTGTTCTTCCTGGGGTCGGAGCGGGCGGTGTCCCTGGCCCTTGAAAAGGGGCTCACGGTGGGCGGGACGTTCCTGCCGGTGGATCCTCTCGAGGCCACCGCGCAGAGGGTCATTCTATCAAACGTCCCGCCCTTTGTTCCCGCTGAGCTCCTCCTCCCTCACCTACACCAACTGGGGGAGGTAAGGTCGGGGATCAACCCCATACCGCTCGGCCTCAGGGAGAACAGCCTGCGCCACGTGTTCTCCTTCTGCCGCCAGCTCTTTGTCCGGCTGGCGCGGGAGGAGACGACGGAAGGCCATTTTAATGTGGTGCACGAGGGGACTGCCTACCGCGTCTTCTGGACGTCGGACGGCGTGCGGTGCCATGCCTGCAGGGAGGTGGGGCACGTTCGCAAGAACTGCCCCGCCTCCAAGGCCGCCAAACCACCGAAGGCGGCCAAGGCTGGCGCCGCCGCCACCCCTCCCCCTAGTTGCGTCCGCGTGCCGGGAGCCATGGGTGCGCGGGCATCATCGGAGGCCTTTGTTTTCAGGGCCTCCGGCGGGGGGGAGGGAGAGCGTCCGACCGGAAAGAAGGCGCGGAAGAAGACAAAACATCAAGAGGCGGGTCCCCTCAGTGCGCCGGATAATTTGACCACCGCGCTCAGCCCAACCCCGTCACCGGCGAGCGCGGGGTGCCCCGAGCCCGTGCCCGAGCCCTTGAACAACACCACAGAGGGGCCCGGGCGCGGGCAAGAAAAGGAAAAGGGGGGGGCGGAGCGGGAGGCCTCGGCAGACATGGAGGTCTCCCTGACTCCGCGCGCCCCCAGGAACAAAAAGAGGCACCGCCCCAATGACGCGGAGGGGGAACAACATCCCTCCGCGGAGGAGTCGGTGCCCGCCGCGTGTCCCGCGTCCCCCACCAGCGCCCCCAAATTGCGCTGCAGGCGCGAGGAGTCTTTCCCCGGGGAGGGTGAGACAGTCGAGGCTGCCCAGCCTCTGCCTCCCGGGGATGGAGTGGAAGATCTGCCTGTCGTGGGGGGCGTGGGGACCGCGGAGGAATGCGTAGCCGCCGGGCCGGGCGTCCCGGGGACTGAGGCGGGCGAGGCCGAAAAGGCCGAACCTGAGCCCGCCCAGCTATTACCCAACTTCCCCCGGGAGTTGCTCGACCCGGCAGAAACACAATATATTGATTTTAATGAAACTGTAGATGCTGGGCCGGGGGGTGGCAGCGGGGAGGGGGAGGAACACCCACCCTCGCCCCTTACTTTGGAGCTGGTGCACTTGGAGGGCCTGGGGATTTCCTATGGCCGGGTCTCTCCTTGTTCCCCGGTTCCTGGGGCGGAGGGGGAACCCCTTCCGCTGTCATTTCCCGACCCAGCACCAATTTTAAAAGAGCCCAGTGGGGACTCCTCTGCCGACGATCCAGGGGGTGGGATCGGGGCAGAGCCAGGGCCAGTTGGAGCGGCCGGTTCATTTGCCGTACCTTGTGCGGTCGATGGGCCGGCTGCTGGCGGCCACCTCCCGGAGGAGGACGGGGACTCGGTGGGGGACGCGGGAGAAGAACTAGAGACCACCGCCAGGGAGGCGGTGGATCTGCTCGCGGCCGCCGCTGAGGCCCTCCTCATTCCTGCAAAGGAACTCCGGGACTTTTTGGCCCAGAGCCGGGGTCGCCGCGACCAAGCCCGACTGGCCCTGGAAAAATGGTCCGAGCCGGAGCTGATCAAGGGGTCCGTCCGCGCCGCCGTTAAAACCTTGGCCGCGGGCGGGCCCTTGACAAAGGAGCAGCACCTTGAGCTGCGCGAGCTCGAGGGACTCCTCGCTGGGCTGCGGAGGGAGCGGAGTTCAACAAAAGACTCCGCTCCCTCCCCCACAATAGGTTAAGGTAGAGGTTGCACTATGCTTTTGCCATGAAGATAACCATAGCCAGCCTCAACATCAACGGCGGCAGAGGGGCACGCCGTAGATTTGACAATTTTTCGCTCCTGCGGGAGGGGAAATATGCGGTGTGCTTCCTGCAAGAAACCCACACCGTTCCGGGAGACGAAGCCACGTGGCTCCTGGAATGGCCAGGAGAGGTCCGCATGAGCCACCTCACCGCCATTTCTAGTGGGGTGGCCATCTTGCTGGGCCCGCATTTTCAGCCGGAGATCTTGGGGGTCGAGGAGCCCGTGCCAGGCCGCTTGCTGCACGTAACGGTTCGCCTGGGGGACGTGCCGCTCCATCTCGTGAACGTGTACGCCCCTCATCCCGGCCCGCAGCAAACGCGCTTCTTTGAAGAGGTGTCCGCTCTTCTTGGCTCCGTCGACGTCGGCGACTGCATTGTCCTCGGGGGGGGATTTTAACTGCACCCTCGAGGCGAGGGACCGCTCCGGTGCCCCGCAGTGCATGACGGCGATGGAGAAGTTGAGGGACCTGGTCGGGTCCTTCGACTTGGTGGACGTCTGGCGAAATCTCCACCCCGACTCCAGCGCCTTTACTTGGGTGAGGCCTGGAGTTGGATGGTCTAGAGTCGACCGCCTTTACGTGTCTCGGGCTTGCGTTTCCTGCGTCCCGGCGGCCTCCATGCGGCCGGTGCCGTGTTCGGACCACCACCTGGTGTGGGCGGAGCTCGCTTCGCTCCGCGCGAGGACGGGGTCCGCGTACTGGCACTTTAACAACCGGCTGCTGGAGGACGTGCGGTTCCAGGACTCGTTCCGTCGATTCTGGTCCGACTGGAGAAGGAAGCAGGGGGGCTTCCCCTCCTTGAGGCTATGGTGGGACGTGGGCAAGGCTCACGTCCGCGTCTTCTGTCAAGAGTACGCGAGGGGGTCGACCAAGAGGCGGGCGGCCAGAGTCGGGCGCCTAGAAAAAGAGGTGCTCGACCTGGAAGCCCGTCTCGGTCAAGTCGTCCAGGACCCGGCCCTGCGGACGGTGTACGAAGCGAAGAAGGCCGCGCTGAAGGACCTGCAGCTCGTCGGGTCCCGAGGCGCGTTCGTGAGGTCGCGGATCCGGTTCCTGCGGGATCTGGACCGCGGCTCCCCCTTCTTCTACTCGCTGGAAAAAAAGGCAGAGTGTCCGTAAGCAGCTCTTGACGCTGCTGGCCGACGACGGCTCTCTCGTCTCGGATCCGGAGGGCGTCAACAACAGGGTCCGTGAATATTACGGGGCTCTGTTCTCTCCGGATCCGTCCAGCGAGGAAGCGCGTAGAGTTTTGTGGGAGGACCTGCCGAAGGTCGGCCCGGAGGGCGCCGAAAATCTGGAAGCTCCGCTAAGCCTGGCGGAGCTGACCGGTGCCCTCGCCCGGCTCTCGAGGGGAAAATCCCCGGGGCTGGACGGGCTGACCGTGGAGTTCCACAGGGCGTTCTGGGACGTCCTGGGGAGCGACTACGCGCGGGTCCTGGGGGAAAGTCTGGCGACCGGGGAGATGCCCCTCTCTTGGCGCAGGGCAGTCATCGTCCTGCTGCCTAAGAAGGGCGATCTCCGCCTCCTTAAGAACTGGCGCCCGGTCTGCCTCCTCAGCACGGACTACAAAATCTTCGCCAGGGCGATGTCTGCTCGCCTTGGTGTCGTGCTGGACCACATGATCCACCCCGACCAGTCATACACGGTCCCGGGCCGGACAATCCACGATAACATCCATCTGGTCCGGGACCTCATCCATTGTTCCCAGGAGGCTGGTCTGTCGGTCGCCTTCCTATCCCTCGACCAAGAGAAGGCGTTCGACAGGGTGGATCACGACTATCTGCTCGGAACTCTGCGCGCTTTCGGGTTCGGGACGCATTTCGTCGCCCGGATCCGACTTTTGTACGCCGCCGCGGAGTGTCTGATTAAGGTTAACGGGTCCTTGACGGCGCCCCTTCGCTTTAGGAGAGGGTTGCGCCAGGGATGCCCCATGTCCGGCCAGTTATACGCCGTTTGCGTGGAGCCTTTCCTGCGCCTCTTGCGGACGAGGTTGACGGGACTGTCTCTGCAAGGGCCGGGCGTGGAGGTCGTCCTCTCGGCTTACGCCGATGACGTGCTCCTCGCGATAGAGGATCCCGCTGACCTGCGGAGGATGCGTGAGTGCCAGGAGATTTACTCGGCCGCGTCCTCCGCCAGGATCAACTGGGAGAAATGTTCCGGACTCCTGGTGGGTCAGTGGCGGGTGGACTCCCTGCCGGAGGAGCTCAGGCCTTTTGCCTGGAGCACGACCCATCTCCTCTATCTGGGAGTCTACCTTAGCCCCGACGAGGGAGCCTGGCCGGCGAACTGGCAGGAGCTGGAGGCCAAGGTCGCCGCTCGCCTAGGGCGCTGGACAGGACTGCTCCGAGTGCTGTCCTACAGGGGTCGAGCGCTAGTCATAAACCAGCTGGTGGCCGCAATGCTGTGGTACCGGCTGGTCACTTTGACCCCTCCCCCTGCGTTTGTCGCCAAGATACAGAAGAAGCTGGTGGACTTCTTCTGGAACAACAGGAAGCACTGGGTCTCTGCCGCGGTCTTGAGTCTCCCGCTTGAGGAGGGCGGTCAGTCGTTGGTGTGCGTCAGCGCCCAGCTCGCGACTTTCCGTCTTCAGACCCTGCAGAGATACCTTTACGTCGAGCCCCCTCCTAGGTGGTGCGCTCTGGCGAGGTATTTCTTCCGCCAGCAGCTCGACCTCAATTATGACACGCAGCTCCTGTTTGTGAACTTGGGGGGTGCCAGGACCGCCCTCCGGGAGCTACCTGTCTTTTACAGGGAACTCATCAGGGTCTGGAACAAAGTCTCCACCAAGCGCAGCTCTCCGCCGGCTGGAGTGGCGGCCGTCCTGCAGGAGCCGCTGCTCGGGAATCCGTACCTCCACGGCCGAGGCTTCATGTGGCGGTCGGAAGAGAGGGCTGTGGCTGGTGAGGTGACCAGGGTCAGGGACCTGCTCGATGGCGGAGGAGCGGGCTGGACGGCGCCAGACACGCTGGCGCGGCGCCTAAACTCTGCCAACGTCCTCCACGCGGCCGATGCCATCGAGTCGCTAAAAACAGCTCTGGGCCCTGACTCCGTTAGGTGCATCGAGGAGGCTCAAGCACGTGGGGAGATCCCGTCCGAACTGACCCCCGTCCGGACGGAATTCCTCATCGGCGCCAAACCCCGGAACCTCCCTCGGGGGCCGGCGCCTCACAACTTGAGCCGCCTCGGGGAAATCCCCTCCGTGCCTTTCAGTTCCGCGCGGAGGGGTTTCCTGTACGGGCTGCTCCTGCACACCCTCAACTTTGCCATCCTCGCCGGCCGTCCGGACACGCCATGGCGTACCATCTTGCCGTCCGGAGGAGGCGGGGGTCCCCGATGGAGGGCACTCTACGCAGCGGTCCTCCCACTATTCATCGGGGACTTGGCCTGGAGGGTGGTGCACGGAGCAGTGCCGTGCAACAAATTTTTAAGCCGGTTCACGGACTCCCAGGCCGCCTGCAATTTCTGCGGTCTGGAGGAGTCCGTGTTCCATGTTTTTATGGAGTGCACAAGGTTGCAGCCCCTGTTCCACTATTTGAAGGGGCTGCTCCTGAAATTCTGGCTGCACTTCAGTCCCACTCTCCTGATCTTTGGGCACCCTGTGCGGAGGGGAGCGGGTAGGTCCAAAGGCCTCCTCGTAGGACTGCTCCTGGGCACGGCCAAGGGTGCCATCAGCCGGTCCAGGCAGCGGGCGGTCGAGGGGGTCGTTCAACCTGACTGCCTGCCTCTCTTCCGCTCTTACATCCGGTCCAGGGTGTCCTTGGAGATGGAGCACGCGGTGTCCACCGGTACGCTCGCGGCCTTCCGCGAGAGGTGGGCACCGGAGGGACTGGAGTGCATCATCACGCCCGGCAACCAAATTTTAATTTGATTTTACGTTTTAAAGTTTAATTTGTTTTAATTGCCGGTGCTTTTAGTGTCCCCTTCCCTTTTATAGGGGGCACCGGAGAAATTGCGATTTTAGTGCCCAAAAAAAAAACAAAAAAAAAAAACAAAAAACACAAAAAAAAACCAAAAAAAGGAAAAAAGGGCCTTGTAAATGTCTGGTGTGTCACCCAGGTCGGGTGGCACAGTTTAATGTTTAAGTTTTGCAGGTAGACTCTAAAAGAGTTTCATGCACAAGGGCCAATTGTGGAGCAGTAGAGGCGTGTCCTGCTCAGTTGGAGCTGTGAGCAGTGAGGAGAGCTGCTATCAACTTGAGCTCCTGCCTGGAGAGCCCTGAGACTAGCCCAGGAGGAGAAGGAAGGAAGGGGCTTCACCTTCAACTTTACCTAGAGGGAGAGGAGGAAGCAGAAAACATTTCAACATCTTTTTTACCATTCTGCAAGGAGTTGGAGAGAGGGGGAAAAACCACAACAACCATCCAGTGTGGAAGGAGGGAGACTCAACTACTCTACAGGTGGGTGTGGGTGCATTTCCCCAAACAGACTTTGTTGTATCGGTGGGGGGAGGAAAGAAGACCACTGAGGGCCGGAACATCGCGGGGTGTGTGTGTGTGTGTGTGGTAGTGTGCGTGGGGGCCGTGCTTACAACTAGGCCCCCCCCCACAATTGGAACCCCCCCCACCCCCCACATTTGCCTAGCCTGGGATAGCTGGAGCTACCAGGCTGAAGATTGTTATTAATCACCCAATTAAAGATCGTTAGGAGTGCCTGGTGGCTCCAGCTACCCCAGGTGAAGACATCTTCTCCCCCCACCTGAAGTCCACCTCAAAGACTTTTGTGTTTTGCCATCTGGGGAGTGCACCCACCCACAGCTGCGAGGGGAGACCTGCCCTCGCAGCCCCCCCCCCTTCCCACCCCCCTCTCTCTTTTCTCTGCTACTCTGTTTCTCCCCTCTCTCTCTGAGAACCCTTTCCTTCCAAATTTAAAAAAAAAACAATTAAGACAACTGAGCAGAGGGAGCAAGGCCTCTCCCCAATTGTCAACGAGGGGAGAGGTGCCTCGTTAAGGGCTCCTCTGCTCAGTTAAATACACGAGGCCATTAAAGACCATTAAGGCCTGTGACTTTGGGGTGGGTGTAGCCCTTAAAGGGACCCCGTGATGGCGACCCCATCCACGCCGGTGGCAGGGCCAGCAAGGACGTATGCGCAGGTGGCAACCGCTTCCACAGCACCTCCTGCGCCACCCGCTGCCCTGCCACCATTTACACTTATAACAAAAAAACACGGGGTCAAGAGCTACACTCACCCCACAATGAGCATCGAGGAGTGCGTGCGGGCGATGGCTGGGGTAGTCGGCCCCTCGGCCATTGTCGCAGCCTCCAAGATGTCTGGGAAGGCTGTTTTCTTCCTGGGGTCGGAGCGGGCGGTGTCCCTGGCCCTCGAAAAGGGGCTCACGGTGGGCGGGACGTTCCTGCCGGTGGATCCTCTCGAAGCCACCGCGCAGAGGGTCATCGTGTCGAACGTCCCGCCCTTTGTTCCCGCTGGGCTCCTCCTCCCTCACCTACAACAACTGGGGGAGGTAAGGTCAGGGATCAACCCCATACCGCTCGGCCTCAGGGAGAACAGCCTGCGCCACGTGTTCTCCTTCCGCCGCCAGCTCTTTGTCCGGCTGGCGCGGGAGGACATGACAGAAGGGCACTTTAATGTGGTGCACGAGGGGACTGCCTACCGCGTCTTCTGGACGTCGGACGGCGTGCGGTGCCATGCCTGCAGGGAGGTGGGGCACGTTCGTAAGAACTGCCCCGCCTCCAAGGCCGCCAAACCACCGAAGGCGGCCATAGCTGGCGCCGCCGCCACCCCTCCCCCTAGTTGCGTCCGCGTGCCGGGAGCCATGGGTGCGCGGGCATCGTCGGAGGCCTTTGTTTTCAGGGCCTCCGGCGGGGGGGAGGGAGAGCGTCCGAGCGGAAAGAAGGCGCGGAAGAAGGAGAAACATCTAGAGGCGGGTCCCCTCGGTGCGCCGGAAAGTTTGACCACCGCGCTCAGCCCAACCCAGTCACCGGCGAGCGCGGGGTGCCCCGAGCCCGTGCCCGGGCCCTTGAATAACACCACAGAGGGGCCCGGGCGCGGGAAAGGAAAGGAAAAGGGGGGGGCGGAGCGGGAGGCCTCGGCAGACATGGGGGTCTCCCTGCCTCCGCGCACCCCCAGGAACAAAAGGAGGCGCGGCTCCGATGAGACGGAGGGGGAACAACATCCCTCCGTGGAGGAGTCGGTGCCCGCCGCGTGTCCCGCGTCCCCCACCAGCGCTCCCAAATTGCGCTGCAGGCGCGAGGAGTCTGTCCCCGGGGAGGGTGAGGCAGGCGAGGCTGCCCAGCCGCTGCCTCCTGGGGAGGGCATGGAAGATCTGCCTGTCGTTGGGGGCGTGGGGCCAGTGGAAGAATGCGTAGCCGCCGGGTCGAGCGTCCCGGGGACCGAGGCGGGCGGGGCCGAAAAGGCCGAACCTGAGCCCGCCCAGCTATTACCCAACTTCCCCCGGGAGTCGCTCGACCCGGCGGAAAAACAATTTATTGGTTTTAATGACACTGTAGATGCTGGGCCGGGGGGTGGCAGCGGGGAGGGGGAGGAACACCCACCCTCGCCCCTTACTTTGGAGCTGGAGCACTTGGAGGGCCTGGGGATTTCCTATGGCCGGGTCTCTCCTTGTTCTCCGGTTCCTGGGGCGGAGGGGGAACCCCTTCCGCTGTCATTTCCCGACCCAGCACCATTTTTAAAAGAGCCCAGTGGGGACTCCTCTGCCGACGATCCTGGGGGTGGGATCGGGGCAGTGCCAGGGCCGGTTGGAGCGGCCGGTTCATTTGCCGTACCTTGTGCGGTCGATGGGCCGGCTGCTGGCGGCCACCTCCCGGAGGAGGACGGGGACTCGGTGGGGGACGCGGGTGAAGACCTAGAGACCACCGCCAGTGAGGCGGTGGATCTGCTCGCGGCCGCCGCTGAGGCCCTCCTCATTCCTGCAAAGGAACTCCGGGACTTTTTGGCCCAGAGCCGGGGTCGCCGCGACCAAGCCCGACTGGCCCTGGAAAAATGGTCCGAGCCAGAGCTGATCAAGGGGTCCGTCCGCGCCGCCGTTAAAACCTTGGCCGCGGGCGGGCCCTTGACAAAGGAGCAGCACCTTGAGCTGCGCGAGCTCGAGGGACTCCTCGCTGGGCTGCGGAGGGAGCGGAGTTCAACAAAAGACTCCGCTCCCTCCCCCACAATAGGTTAAGGTAGAGGTTGCACTATGCTTTCGCCATGAAGATAACCATAGCCAGCCTCAACATCAACGGCGGCAGAGGGGCACGCCGTAGATTTGACAATTTTTCGCTCCTGCGGGAGGGGAAATATGCGGTGTGCTTCCTGCAAGAAACCCACACCGTTCCGGGAGACGAAGCCACGTGGCTCCTGGAATGGCAAGGAGAGGTCCGCATGAGCCACCTCACCGCCATTTCTAGTGGGGTGGCCATCTTGCTGGGCCCGCATTTTCAGCCGGAGATCTTGGGGGTCGAGGAGCCCGTGCCAGGCCGCTTGCTGCACGTAACGGTTCGCCTGGGGGACGTGCCGCTCCATCTCGTGAACGTGTACGCCCCTCATCCCGGCCCGCAGCAGACGCCCTTCTTTGAAGAGGTGTCCGCTCTTCTTGGCTCCGTCGACGTCGGCGACTGCATTGTCCTCGGGGGGGATTTTAACTGCACCCTCGAGGCGAGGGACCGCTCCGGTGCCCCGCAGTGCATGACGGCGATGGAGAAGTTGAGGGACCTGGTCGGGTCCTTCGACTTGGTGGACGTCTGGCGAAATCTCCACCCCGACTCCAGCGCCTTTACTTGGGTGAGGCCTGGAGTTGGATGGTCTAGAGTCGACCGCCTTTACGTGTCTCGGGCGTACGTTTCCTGCGTCCCGGCGGCCTCCATGCGGCCGGTGCCGTGTTCGGACCACCACCTGGTGTGGGCGGAGCTCGCTTCGCTCCGCGCGAGGACGGGGTCCGCGTACTGGCACTTTAACAACCGGCTGCTGGAGGACGTGCGGTTCCAGGACTCGTTCCGTCGATTCTGGTCCGACTGGAGAAGGAAGCAGGGGGGCTTCCCCTCCTTGAGGCTATGGTGGGACGTGGGCAAGGCTCACGTCCGCATCTTCTGTCAAGAGTACGCGAGGGGGTCGACCAAGAGGCGGGCGGCCAGAGTCGGGCGCCTAGAAAAAGAGGTGCTCGACCTGGATGCCCGTCTCGGTCAAGTCGTCCAGGACCCGGCCCTGCGGACGGTGTACGAAGCGAAGAAGGCCGCGGTGAAGGACCTGCAGCTCGTCGGGTCCCGAGGCGCGTTCGTGAGGTCGCGGATCCGGTTCCTGCGGGATCTGGACCGCGGCTCCCCCTTCTTCTACTCGCTGGAAAAAAGGCAGAGTGTCCGTAAGCAGCTCTTGACGCTGCTGGCCGACGACGGCTCTCTCGTCTCGGATCCGGAGGGCGTCAACAACAGGGTCCGTGAATATTACGGGGCTCTGTTCTCTCCGGATCCGTCCAGCGAGGAAGCGCGTAGAGTTTTGTGGGAGGACCTGCCGAAGGTCGGCCCGGAGGGCGCCGAAAATCTGGAAGCTCCGCTAAGCCTGGCGGAGCTGACCGGTGCCCTCGCCCGGCTCTCGAGGGGAAAATCCCCGGGGCTGGACGGGCTGACCGTGGAGTTCCACAGGGCGTTCTGGGACGTCCTGGGGAGCGACTACGCGCGGGTCCTGGGGGAAAGTCTGGCGACCGGGGAGATGCCCCTCTCTTGGCGCAGGGCAGTCATCGTCCTGCTGCCTAAGAAGGGCGATCTCCGCCTCCTTAAGAACTGGCGCCCGGTCTCCCTCCTCAGCACGGACTACAAAATCTTCGCCAGGGCGATGTCTGCTCGCCTTGGTGACATGCTGGACCACATGATCCACCCCGACCAGTCATACACGGTCCCGGGCCGGACAATCCACGATAACTTCCATCTGGTCCGGGACCTCATCCATTGTTCTCAGGAGGCTGGTCTGTCGGTCGCCTTCCTATCCCTCGACCAAGAGAAGGCGTTCGACAGGGTGGATCACGACTATCTGCTCGGACCTCTGCGCGCTTTCGGGTTCGGGACGCATTTCGTCGCCCGGATCCGACTTTTGTACGCCGCCGCGGAGTGTCTGATTAAGGTTAACGGGTCCTTGACGGCGCCCCTTCGCTTTAGGAGAGGGGTGCGCCAGGGATGCCCCATGTCCGGCCAGTTATACGCCGTTTGCGTGGAGCCTTTCCTGCGCCTCTTGCGGACGAGGTTGATGGGACTGGCTCTGCAAGGGCCGGGCGTGGAGGTCGTCCTCTCGGCTTACGCCGATGACGTGCTCCTCGCGATAGAGGATCCCGCTGACCTGCGGAGGATGCGTGAGTGCCAGGAGATTTACTCGGCCGCGTCCTCCGCCAGGATCAACTGGGAGAAATGTTCCGGACTCCTGCTGGGTCAGTGGCGGGTGGACTCCCTGCCGGAGGAGCTCAGGCCTTTTGCCTGGAGCACGACCCATCTCCTCTATCTGGGAGTCTACCTTAGCCCCGACGAGGGAGCCTGGCCGGCGAACTGTCAGGAGCTGGAGGCCAAGGTCGCCGCTCGCCTAGGGCGCTGGACAGGACTGCTCCGAGTGCTGTCCTACAGGGGTCGAGCGCTAGTCATAAACCAGCTGGTGGCCGCAATGCTGTGGTACCGGCTGGTCACTTTGACCCCTCCCCCTGCGTTTGTCGCCAAGATACAGAAGAAGCTGGTGGACTTCTTCTGGAACAACAGGAAGCACTGGGTCTCTGCCGCGGTCTTGAGTCTCCCGCTTGAGGAGGGCGGTCAGTCGTTGGTGTGCGTCAGCGCCCAGCTCGCGACTTTCCGTCTTCAGACCCTGCAGAGATACCTTTACGTCGAGCCCCCTCCTAGGTGGTGTGCTCTGGCGAGGTATTTCTTCCGCCAGCAGCTCGACCTCAATTATGACACGCAGCTCCTGTTTGTGAACTTGGGGGGTGCCAGGACCGCCCTCCGGGAGCTGCCTGTCTTTTACAGGGAACTCATCAGGGTCTGGAACAAAGTCTTCACCAAGCGCAGCTCTCCGCCGGCTGGAGTGGCGGCTGTCCTGCAGGAACCGCTGCTCGGGAATCCGTACCTCCACGGCCGAGGCTTTATGTGGCGGTCGGAAGAGAGGGCTGTGGCTGGTGAGGTGACCAGGGTCAGGGACCTGCTCGATGGCGGAGGAGCGGGCTGGATGGCGCCAGACACGCTGGCGCGGCGCCTAAATTCTGCCAACGTCCGCCACGCGGCCGATGCCATCGAGTCGCTAAAAACAGCTCTGGGCCCTGACTCCGTTAGGTGCATCGAGGAGGCTCAAGCACGTGGGGAGATCCCGTCCGAACTGACCCCCGTCCGGACGGAATTCCTCATCGGCGCCAAACCCCGGAACCTCCCTCGGGGGCCGGCGCCTCACAACTTGAGCCGCCTCGGGGAAATCCCCTCCGTGCCTTTCAGTTCCGCGCGGAGGGGTTTCCTGTACGGGCTGCTCCTGCACACCCTCAACTTTGCCATCCTCGCCGGCCGTCCGGACACGCCATGGCGTACCATCTTGCCGTCCGGAGGAGGCGGGGGTCCCCGATGGAGGGCACTCTACGCAGGGGTCCTCCCACTATTCATCGGGGACTTGGCCTGGAGGGTGGTGCACGGAGCAGTGCCGTGCAACAAATTTTTAAGCCGGTTCACGGACTCCCAGGCCGCCTGCAATTTCTGCGGTCTGGAGGAGTCCGTGTTCCATGTTTTTATGGAGTGCACAAGGTTGCAGCCCCTGTTCCACTATTTGAAGGGGCTGCTCCTGAAATTCTGGCTGCACTTCAGTCCCACTCTCCTGATCTTTGGGCACCCTGTGCGGAGGGGAGCGGGTAGGTCCGAAGGCCTCCTCGTAGGACTGCTCCTGGGCACGGCCAAGGGTGCCATCAGCCGGTCCAGGCAGCGGGCGGTCGAGGGGGTCGTTCAACCTGACTGCCTGCCTCTCTTCCGCTCTTACATCCGGTCCAGGGTGTCCTTGGAGATGGAGCACGTGGTGTCCACCGGTACGCTCGCGGCCTTCCGCGAGAGGTGGGCACCGGAGGGACTGGAGTGCATCATCACGCCCGGCAACCAAATTTTAATTTGATTTTACGTTTTAAAGTTTAATTTGTTTTAATTGCCGGTGCTTTTAGTGTCCCCTTCCCTTTTATAGGGGGCACCGGAGAAATTGTGATTTTAGTGCCCAAAAAAAAAAAAAAAAAAAAAAAACACAAAAAAAAAAACCAAAAAAAGGAAAAAAGGGCCTTGTAAATGTCTGGTGTGTCACCCAGGTCGGGTGGCACAGTTTAATGTTTATGTTTTGCAGGTAGACTCTAAAAGAGTTTCATGCACAAGGGCCAATTGTGGAGCAGTAGAGGCGTGTCCTGCTCAGTTGGAGCTGTGAGCAGTGAGGAGAGCTGCTATCAACTTGAGCTCCTGCCTGGAGAGCCCTGAGACTAGCCCAGGAGGAGAAGGAAGGAAGGGGCTTCACCTTCAACTTTACCCAGAGGGAGAGGAGGAAGCAGAAAACATTTCAACATCTTTTTTACCATTCTGCAAGGAGTTGGAGAGAGGGGGAAAAACCAACAACATCCAGTGTGGAAGGAGGGAGACCCAACATTTCTACAGGTGGGTGTGGGTGCATTTCCCCAAACAGACTTTGTTGTATCGGTGGGGGGAGGAAAGAAGACCACTGAGGGCCGGAACATCGCGGGGGGTGTGTGTGTGTGTGGTAGTGTGTGTGGGGGCCTTGCTTAGAACTAGGCCCCCCCCACAATTGGAACCCCCCCACCCCCCACATTTGCCTAGCCTGGGATAGCTGGAGCTACCAGGCTGAAGATTGTTGTTTTTCTCAATCACCCAATTAAAGATCGTTAGGAGTGCCTGGTGGCTCCAGCTACCCCAGGTGAAGACATCTTCTCCCCCCACCTGAAGACCACCCCAAAGACTTTTGTGTTTTGCCATCTGGGGAGTGCACCCACCCACAGCTGCGAGGGGAGACCTGCCCTCGCAGCCCCCCCCCCTTCCCACCCCCCTCTCTCTTTCTCCGTTACCCTCTGTTTCTCCCCTCTCTCTCTGAGACCCCTTTTCTTCCTAATTTAAAAAAAAAAGACAAAACCCAATCAAGACAACTGAGCAGAGGGAGCAAGGCCTCTCCCCAATTGTCAACGAGGGGAGAGGTGCCTCGTTAAGGGCTCCTCTGCTCAGTTAACATACGAGGCCATTAAAGACCATTAAGGCCTGTGACTTTGGGGTGGGTGTAGCCCTTAAAGGGACCCCGTGATGGCGACCCCATCCACGCCGGTGGCAGGGCCAGCAAGGACGTATGCGCAGGCGGTGTCCACATCCACGGCACCTCCTGCGCCACCCGCTGCCCTGCCACCGTTCAGACTTATAACCAGGAAACACGGGGTCAAGAGCTACACTCACCCCACAATGAGCATTGAGGAGTGCGTGCGGGCGATGGCTGGGGTAGTCGGCCCCTCGGCCATTGTCGCAGCCTCCAAGATGTCTGGGAAGGCCGTGTTCTTCCTGGGGTCGGAGCGGGCGGTGTCCCTGGCCCTTGAAAAGGGGCTCACGGTGGGCGGGACGTTCCTGCCGGTGGACCCTCTCGAGGCCACCGCGCAGAGGGTCATCATTTCAAACGTCCCGCCCTTTGTTTCCGCTGAGCTCCTCCTCCCTCACCTACACCAACTGGGGGAGGTAAGGTCAGGGATCAACCCCATACCGCTCGGCCTCAGGGAGAACAGCCTGCGCCACGTGTTCTCCTTCCGCCGCCAGCTCTTTGTCCGGCTGGCGCGGGAGGACGTGACAGAAGGGCACTTTAATGTGGTGCACGAGGGGACTGCCTACCGCGTCTTCTGGACGTCGGACGGCGTGCGGTGCCATGCCTGCAGGGAGGTGGGGCACGTTCGCAAGAACTGCCCCGCCTCCAAGGCCGCCAAACCACCGAAGGCGGCCATAGCTGGCGCCGCCGCCACCCCTCCCCCTAGTTGCGTCCGCGTGCCGGGAGCCATAGGTGCGCGGGCATCGTCGGAGGCCTTTGTTTTCAGGGCCTCCGGCGGGGGGGAGGGAGAGCGTCCGAGCGGAAAGAAGGCGCGGAAGAAGGAGAAACATCTAGAGGCGGGTCCCCTCGGTGCGCCGGAAAGTCTGACCACCGCGCTCAGCCCAACCCCGTCACCGGCGAGCGCGGGGTGCCCCGAGCCCGTGCCCGGGCCCTTGAATAACACCACAGAGGGGCCCAGGCGCGGGCAAGAAAAGGAAAAGGGGGGGGCGGAGCGGGAGGCCTCGGCAGACATGGAGGTCTCCCTGACTCCGCGCACCCCCAGGAACAAAAAGAGGCACCGCCCCAATGAGGCGGAGGGGGAACAATATCCCTCCGCGGAGGAGTCGGTGCCCGCCGCGTGTCCCGCGTCCCCCACCAGCGCACCCAAATTGCGCTGCAGGCGCGAGGAGTCTTTCCCCGGGGAGGGTGAGGCAGTCGAGGCTGCCCAGCCGCTGCCTCCTGGGGAGGGCGTGGAAGATCTGCCTGTCGTGGGGGTCGTGGGGCCAGTGGAAGAATGCGTAGCCGCCGGGCCGGGCGTCCCGGGGACCGAGGCGGGCGGGGCCGAAAAGGCCGAACCTGAGCCCGCCCAGCTATTATCCAACTTCCCCCGGGAGTTGCTCGACCCGGCAGAAATACAAACAAATAATTATGACACTGTAGATGCTGGGCCGGGGGGTGGCAGCGGGGAGGGGGAGGAACACCCACCCTCGCCCCTTACTTTGGAGCTGGAGCACTTGGAGGGCCTGGGGATTTCCTATGGCCGGGTCTCTCCTTGTTCTCCGGTTCCTGGGGCGGAGGGGGAACCCCTTCCGCTGTCATTTCCCGACCCAGCACCATTTTTAAAAGAGCCCAGTGGGGACTCCTCTGCCGACGATCCTGGGGGTGGGATCGGGGCAGTGCCAGGGCCGGTTGGAGCGGCCGGTTCATTTGCCGTACCTTGTGCGGTCGATGGGCCGGCTGCTGGCGGCCACCTCCCGGAGGAGGACGGGGACTCGGTGGGGGACGCGGGTGAAAACCTAGAGACCACCGCCAGTGAGGCGGTGGATCTGCTCGCGGCCGCCGCTGAGGCCCTCCTCGTTCCTGCAAAGGAACTCCGGGACTTTTTGGCCCAGAGCCGGGGTCGCCGCGACCAAGCCCGACTGGCCCTGGAAAAATGGTCCGAGCCGGAGCTGATCAAGGGGTCCGTCCGCGCCGCCGTTAAAACCTTGGCCGCGGGCGGGCCCTTGACAAAGGAGCAGCACCTTGAGCTGCGCGAGCTCGAGGGACTCCTCGCTGGGCTGCGGAGGGAGCGGAGTTCAACAAAAGACTCCGCTCCCCCCCCCACAATAGGTTAAGGTAGAGGTTGCACTATGCTTTTGCCATGAAGATAACCATAGGCAGCCTCAACATCAACGGCGGCAGAGGGGCACGCCGTAGATTTGACAATTTTTCGCTCCTGCGGGAGGGGAAATATGCGGTGTGCTTCCTGCAAGAAACCCACACCGTTCCGGGAGACGAAGCCACGTGGCTCCTGGAATGGCAAGGAGAGGTCCGCATGAGCCACCTCACCGCCATTTCTAGTGGGGTGGCCATCTTGCTGGGCCCGCATTTTCAGCCGGAGATCTTGGGGGTCGAGGAGCCCGTGCCAGGCCGCTTGCTGCACGTAACGGTTCGCCTGGGGGACGTGCCGCTTCATCTCGTGAACGTGTACGCCCCTCATCCCGGCCCGCAGCAAACGCGCTTCTTTGAAGAGGTGTCCGCTCTTCTTGGCTCCGTCGACGTCGGCGACTGCATTGTCCTCGGGGGGGATTTTAACTGCACCCTCGAGGCGAGGGACCGCTCCGGTGCCCCGCAGTGCATGACGGCGATGGAGAAGTTGAGGGACCTGGTCGGGTCCTTCGACTTGGTGGACGTCTGGCGAAATCTCCACCCCGACTCCAGCGCCTTTACTTGGGTGAGGCCTGGAGTTGGATGGTCTAGAGTCGACCGCCTTTACGTGTCTCGGGCGTACGTTTCCTGCGTCCCGGCGGCCTCCATGCGGCCGGTGCCGTGTTCGGACCACCACCTGGTGTGGGCGGAGCTCGCTTCGCTCCGCGCGAGGACGGGGTCCGCGTACTGGCACTTTAACAACCGGCTGCTGGAGGACGTGCGGTTCCAGGACTCGTTCCGTCGATTCTGGTCCGACTGGAGAAGGAAGCAGGGGGGCTTCCCCTCCTTGAGGCTATGGTGGGACGTGGGCAAGGCTCACGTCCGCGTCTTCTGTCAAGAGTACGCGAGGGGGTCGACCAAGGGGCGGGCGGCCAGAGTCGGGCGCCTAGAAAAAGAGGTGCTCGACCTGGAAGGCCGTCTCGGTCAAGTCGTCCAGGACCCGGCCCTGCGGACGGTGTACGAAGCGAAGAAGGCCGCGCTGAAGGACCTGCAGCTCGTCGGGTCCCGAGGCGCGTTCGTGAGGTCGCGGATCCGGTTCCTGCGGGATCTGGACCGCGGCTCCCCCTTCTTCTACTCGCTGGAAAAAAGGCAGAGTGTCCGTAAGCAGCTCTTGACGCTGCTGGCCGACGACGGCTCTCTCGTCTCGGATCCGGAGGGCGTCAACAACAGGGTCCGTGAATATTACGGGGCTCTGTTCTCTCCGGATCCGTCCAGCGAGGAAGCGCGTAGAGTTTTGTGGGAGGACCTGCCGAAGGTCGGCCCGGAGGGCGCCGAAAATCTGGAAGCTCCGCTAAGCCTGGCGGAGCTGACCGGTGCCCTCGCCCGGCTCTCGAGGGGAAAATCCCCGGGGCTGGACGGGCTGACCGTGGAGTTCCACAGGGCGTTCTGGGACGTCCTGGGGAGCGACTACGCGCGGGTCCTGGGGGAAAGTCTGGCGACCGGGGAGATGCCCCTCTCTTGGCGCAGGGCAGTCATCGTCCTGCTGCCTAAGAAGGGCGATCTCCGCCTCCTTAAGAACTGGCGCCCGGTCTCCCTCCTCAGCACGGACTACAAAATTTTCGCCAGGGCGATGTCTGCTCGCCTTGGTGCCGTGCTGGACCACATGATCCACCCCGACCAGTCATACACGGTCCCGGGCCGGACAATCCACGACAACATCCATCTGGTCCGGGACCTCATCCATTGTTCCCAGGAGGCTGGTCTGTCGGTCGCCTTCCTATCCCTCGACCAAGAGAAGGCGTTCGACAGGGTGGATCACGACTATCTGCTCGGAACTCTGCGCGTTTTCGGGTTCGGGACGCATTTCGTCGCCCGGATCCGACTTTTGTACGCCGCCGCGGAGTGTCTGATTAAGGTTAACGGGTCCTTGACGGCGCCCCTTCGCTTTAGGAGAGGGGTGCGCCAGGGATGCCCCATGTCCGGCCAGTTATACGCCGTTTGCGTGGAGCCTTTCCTGCGCCTCTTGCGGACGAGGTTGACGGGACTGGCTCTGCAAGGGCCGGGCGTGGAGGTCGTCCTCTCGGCTTACGCCGATGACGTGCTCCTCGCGGTAGAGGATCCCGCTGACCTGCGGAGGATGCGTGAGTGCCAGGAGATTTACTCGGCCGCGTCCTCCGCCAGGATCAACTGGGAGAAATGTTCCGGACTCCTGGTGGGTCAGTGGCGGGTGGACTCCCTGCCGGAGGAGCTCATGCCTTTTGCCTGGAGCACGACCCATCTCCTCTATCTGGGAGTCTACCTTAGCCCCGACGAGGGAGCCTGTCCGGCGAACTGGCAGGAGCTGGAGGCCAAGGTCGCCGCTCGCCTAGGGCGCTGGACAGGACTGCTCCGAGTGCTGTCCTACAGTGGTCGAGCGCTAGTTATAAACCAGCTGGTGGCCGCAATGCTGTGGTACCGGCTGGTCACTTTGACCCCTCCCCCTGCGTTTGTCGCCAAGATACAGAAGAAGCTGGTGGACTTCTTCTGGAACAACAGGAAGCACTGGGTCTCTGCCGCGGTCTTGAGTCTCCCGCTTGAGGAGGGCGGTCAGTCATTGGTGTGCGTCAGCGCCCAGCTCGCGACTTTCCGTCTTCAGACCCTGCAGAGATACCTTTACGTCGAGCCCCCTCCTAGGTGGTGTGCTCTGGCGAGGTATTTCTTCCGCCAGCAGCTCGACCTCAATTATGACACGCAGCTCCTGTTTGTGAACTTGGGGGGTGCCAGGACCACCCTCCGGGAGCTGCCTGTCTTTTACAGGGAACTCATCAGGGTCTGGAACAAAGTCTCCACCAAGCGCAGCTCTCCACCGGCTGGAGTGGCGGCCGTCCTGCAGGAGCCGCTGCTCGGGAATCCGTACCTCCACGGCCGAGGTTTTATGTGGCGGTCGGAAGAGAGGGCTGTGGCTGGTGAGATGACCAGGGTCAGGGACCTGCTCGATGGCGGAGGAGCGGGCTGGATGGCGCCAGTCACGCTGGCGCGGCGCCTAAATTCTGCCAACGTCCGCCGCGCGGCCGATGCCATCGAGTCGCTAAAAACAGCTCTGGGCCCTGACTCCGTTAGGTGTATCGAGGAGGCTCAAGCACGTGGGGAGATCCCGTCCGAACTGACCCCCGTCCGGACGGAATTCCTCATCGGCGCCAAACCCCGGAACCTCCCTCGGGGGCCGGCGCCTCACAACTTGAGCCGCCTCGGGGAAATCCCCTCCGTGCCTTTCAGTTCCGCGCGGAGGGGTTTCCTGTACGGGCTGCTCCTGCACACCCTCAACTTTGCCATCCTCGCCGGCCGTCCGGACACGCCATGGCGTACCATCTTGCCGTCCGGAGGAGGCGGGGGTCCCCGATGGAGGGCACTCTACGCAGGGGTCCTCCCACTATTCATCGGGGACTTGGCCTGGAGGGTGGTGCACGGAGCAGTGCCGTGCAATAAATTTTTAAGCCGGTTCACGGACTCCCAGGCCGCCTGCAATTTCTGCGGTCTGGAGGAGTCCGTGTTCCATGTTTTTATTGAGTGTACGAGGTTGCAGCCCCTGTTCCATTATTTGAAGGGGCTGCTCCTGAAATTCTGGCTGCACTTCAATCCCACACTCCTGATCTTTGGGCACCCTGAGCGGAGGGGAGCGGGTAGGTCCGAGGGCCTCCTCGTAGGACTGCTCCTGGGCACGGCCAAGGGTGCCATCAGCCGGTCCAGGCAGCGGGCGGTCGAGGGGGTCGTTCAACCTGACTGCCTGCCTCTCTTCCGCTCTTACATCCGGTCCAGGGTGTCCTTGGAGATGGAGCACGCGGTGTCCACCGGTACGCTCGCGGCCTTCCGCGAGAGGTGGGCACCGGAGGGACTGGAGTGCATCATCACGCCCGGCAACCAAATTTTAATTTGATTTTACGTTTTAAAGTTTAATTTGTTTTAATTGCCGGTGCTTTTAGTGTCCCCCTCTCCTTTTATAGGGGGCACTGGAAAAAGGAAAAATTTGATTTTAGTGCCCCAAAAAAAAAAACCACAAAAAAAAAAATAAAATAAAAAAGGGGCCTTGTAAATGTCTTGTGTGTGTCATCCAGGTCGGGTGGCACGGATACATGTTTTATGTTTTTGCAGTTTAACTCAAAAGAGTTTCATGCACAAGGAACGCTCGCGGCCTTCCGCGAGAGGTGGGCACCGGAGGGACTGGAGTGCCTCATCACGCCCGGCAACCAAATTTTAATTTGATTTTACGTTTTAAAGTTTAATTTGTTTTAATTGCCGGTGTTTTTTAGTGTCCCCTTCCCTTTTATAGGGGGCACTGGGGAAAAATTGAGATTTTAGTGCCCAAAAAAAACCAAAAAAAAAAGGAGAAAAAAAACAAAAAAAAAAACAAAAAAAGGCCTTGTAAATGTCTGGTGTGTCACCCAGGTCAGGTGGCACGGTTTAATGTGTTTTGTTTTGCAGATAAACTCCAAAAAAAAAGAGTTTCATGCACAAGGGCCAATTGTGGAGCAGTAGAGGCGTGTCCTGCTCAGTTGGAGCTGTGAGCAGTGAGGGAAGCAGCTAGCAACTTGAGCTCCTGCCTGGAGAGCCCTGAGACCAGCCCAGGAGGAGAAGGAAGGAAGGGGCTTCACTACAACTTCTAACCAGAGGGAGAGGAGGAGAAAGCAGAAAACTTTCAACATCTTTTTCACCATTCTGCAAAGAGTTGGAGAGAGGGGGAAAAACCACAACAACCATCCAGTGTGGAAGGAGGGAGACTCTACATTCTACAGGTGGGTGTGGGTGCATTTCCCAAAACAGACTTTGTTGTTTCGGTGGGGGGAGGAAAGAAGACCACTGAGGGCCGGAACATCGCGGGGGGTGTGTGTGTATGTGGTAGTGTGTGTGGGGCCTTGCTTACAACTAGGCCCCCCCACAATTGGAACCCCCCCCCACCCCCCCCACATTTGCCTAGCCTGGGATAGCTGGAGCTACCAGGCTGAAGATTGTCATTAATCACCCTATTAAGGATCGTTGGGAGTGCCTGGTGGCTCCAGCTACCCCAGGTGAAGACATCTTCTCCCCCCACCTGAAGACCACCCCAAGGACTTTTGTGTTTTTGCCATCTGGGGAGTGCACCCACCCACAGCTGCGAGGGGAGACCTGCCCTCGCAGTCCCCACCCCCCTTCCCACCCCCCTCTCTCTTTCTCTGCTACTCTGTTTCTCCCCTCTCTCTCTGAGGCCTCTTCCTTCCAAATTTGCAAAAAAAAAAAATAATTAAGACAACTGAGCAGAGGGAGCAAGGCCTCTCCCCAATTGTCAACGAGGGGAGAGGTGCCTCGTTAAGGGCTCCTCTGCTCAGTTAACATACGAGGCCATTAAAGACCATTAAGGCCTGTGACTCTGGGGTGGGTGTGGCCCTTAAAGGGACCCCGTGATGGCGACCCCATCCACGCCGGTGGCAGGGCCAGCAAGGACGTATGCGCAGGTGGCAACCGCTTCCACGGCACCTCCTGCGCCACCCGCTGCCCTGCCACCGTTTAGGTTAATTACTAAAAAACACGGGGTCAAGAGCTACACTCACCCCACAATGACCATCGAGGAGTGCGTGCGGGCGATGGCTGGGGTAGTCGGCCCCTCGGCCATTGTCGCAGCCTCCAAGATGTCTGGGAAGGCCGTGTTCTTCCTGGGGTCGGAGCGGGCGGTGTCCCTGGCCCTTGAAAAGGGGCTCACGGTGGGCGGGACGTTCCTGCCGGTGGACCCTCTCGAGGCCACCGCGCAGAGGGTCATCGTGTCAAACGTCCCGCCCTTTGTTTCCGCTGAGCTCCTCCTCCCTCACCTACACCAACTGGGGGAGGTAAGGTCGGGGATCAACCCCATACCGCTCGGCCTCAGGGAGAACAGCCTGCGCCACGTGTTCTCCTTCCGCCGCCAGCTCTTTGTCCGGCTGGCGCGGGAGGACATGACAGAAGGGCACTTTAATGTGGTGCACGAGGGGACTGCCTACCGCGTCTTCTGGACGTCGGACGGCGTGCGGTGCCATGCCTGCAGGGAGGTGGGGCACGTTCGTAAGAACTGCCCCGCCTCCAAGGCCGCCAAACCACCGAAGGCGGCCATAGCTGGCGCCGCCGCCACCCCTCCCCCTAGTTGCGTCCGCGTGCCGGGAGCCATGGGTGCGCGGGCATCGTCGGAGGCCTTTGTTTTCAGGGCCTCCGGCGGGGGGGAGGGAGAGCGTCCGACCGGAAAGAAGGCGCGGAAGAAGACAAAACATCAAGAGGCGGGTCCCCTCAGTGCGCCGGATAATTTGACCACCGCGCTCAGCCCAACCCCGTCACCGGCGAGCGCGGGGTGCCCCGAGCCCGTGCCCGAGCCCTTGAACAACACCACAGAGGGGCCCGGGCGCGGGCAAGAAAAGGAAAAGGGGGGGCGGAGCGGGAGGCCTCGGCAGACATGGAGGTCTCCCTGACTCCGCGCGCCCCCAGGAACAAAAAGAGGCACCGCCCCAATGAGGCGGAGGGGGAACAACATCCCTCCGCGGAGGAGTCGGTGCCCGCCGCGTGTCCCGCGTCCCCCACCAGCGCCCCCAAGCTGCGCTGTAGGCGGGAGGAGTCTGTCCCCGGGGAGGGTGAGGCAGTCGAGGCTGCCCAGCCGCTGCCTCCTGGGGATGGAGTGGAAGATCTGCCTGTCGTGGGGGGCGTGGGGCCAGTGGAAGAATGCGTAGCCGCCGGGTCGAGCGTCCCGGGGACCGAGGCGGGCGGGGCCGAAAAGGCCGAACCTGAGCCCGCCCAGCTATTATCCAACTTCCCCCGGGAGTCGCTCGCCCCGGCAGAAAAACAATTTAGTGGTTTTAATGACACTGTAGATGCTGGGCCGGGGGGTGGCAGCGGGGAGGGGGAGGAACACCCACCCTCGCCTCTTGCTGTGGAGCTGGAGCACTTGGGGAGCCTGGGGATTTCCTATGGCCGGGTCTCTCCTTGTTCCCCGGTTCCTGGGGCGGAGGGGGAACCCCTTCCGCTGTCATTTCCCGACCCAGCACCATTTTTAAAAGAGCCCAGTGGGGACTCCTCTGCCGACGATCCTGGGGGTGGGATCGGGGCAGTGCCAGGGCCGGTTGGAGCGGCCGGTTCATTTGCCATACCTTGTGCGGTCGATGGGCCGGCTGCTGGCGGCCACCTCCCGGAGGAGGACGGGGACTCGGTGGGGGACGCGGGAGAAGAACTAGAGACCACCGCCAGGGAGGCGGTGGATCTGCTCGCGGCCGCCGCTGAGGCCCTCCTCATTCCTGCAAAGGAACTCCGGGACTTTTTGGCCCAGAGCCGGGGTCGCCGCGACCAAGCCCGACTGGCCCTGGAAAAATGGTCCGAGCCGGAGCTGATCAAGGGGTCCGTCCGCGCCGCCGTTAAAACCTTGGCCGCGGGCGGGCCCTTGACAAAGGAGCAGCACCTTGAGCTGCGCGAGCTCGAGGGACTCCTCGCTGGGCTGCGGAGGGAGCGGAGTTCAACAAAAGACTCCGCTCCCTCCCCCACAATAGGTTAAGGTAGAGGTTGCACTATGCTTTTGCCATGAAGATAACCATAGCCAGCCTCAACATCAACGGCGGCAGAGGGGCACGCCGTAGATTTGACAATTTTTCGCTCCTGCGGGAGGGGAAATATGCGATGTGCTTCCTGCAAGAAACCCACACCGTTCCGGGAGACGAAGCCACGTGGCTCCTGGAATGGCAAGGAGAGGTCCGCATGAGCCACCTCACCGCCATTTCTAGTGGGGTGGCCATCTTGCTGGGCCCGCATTTTCAGCCGGAGATCTTGGGGGTCGAGGAGCCCGTGCCAGGCCGCTTGCTGCACGTAACGGTTCGCCTGGGGGACGTGCCGCTCCATCTCGTGAACGTGTACGCCCCTCATCCCGGCCCGCAGCAAACGCGCTTCTTTGAAGAGGTGTCCGCTCTTCTTGGCTCCGTCGACGTCGGCGACTGCATTGTCCTCGGGGGGGATTTTAACTGCACCCTCGAGGCGAGGGACCGCTCCGGTGCCCCGCAGTGCATGACGGCGATGGAGAAGTTGAGGGACCTGGTCGGGTCCTTCGACTTGGTGGACGTCTGGCGAAATCTCCACCCCGACTCCAGCGCCTTTACTTGGGTGAGGCCTGGAGTTGGATGGTCTCGAGTCGACCGCCTTTACGTGTCTCGGGCGTACGTTTCCTGCGTCCCGGCGGCCTCCATGCGGCCGGTGCCGTGTTCGGACCACCACCTGGTGTGGGCGGAGCTCGCTTCGCTCCGCGCGAGGACGGGGTCCGCGTACTGGCACTTTAACAACCGGCTGCTGGAGGACGTGCGGTTCCAGGACTCGTTCCGTCGATTCTGGTCCGACTGGAGAAGGAAGCAGGGGGGCTTCCCCTCCTTGAGGCTATGGTGGGACGTGGGCAAGGCTCACGTCCGCGTCTTCTGTCAAGAGTACGCGAGGGGGTCGACCAAGAGGCGGGCGGCCAGAGTCGGGCGCCTAGAAAAAGAGGTGCTCGACCTGGAAGCCCGTCTCGGTCAAGTCGTCCAGGACCCGGCCCTGCGGACGGTGTACGAAGCGAAGAAGGCCGCGCTGAAGGACCTGCAGCTCGTCGGGTCCCGAGGCGCGTTCGTGAGGTCGCGGATCCGGTTCCTGCGGGATCTGGACCGCGGCTCCCCCTTCTTCTACTCGCTGGAAAAAAGGCAGAGTGTCCGTAAGCAGCTCTTGACGCTGCTGGCCGACGACGGCTCTCTCGTCTCGGATCCGGAGGGCGTCAACAACAGGGTCCGTGAATATTACGGGGCTCTGTTCTCTCCGGATCCGTCCAGCGAGGAAGCGCGTAGAGTTTTGTGGGAGGACCTGCCGAAGGTCAGCCCGGAGGGCGCCGAAAATCTGGAAGCTCCGCTAAGCCTGGCGGAGCTGACCGGTGCCCTCGCCCGGCTCTCGAGGGGAAAATCCCCGGGGCTGGACGGGCTGACCGTGGAGTTCCACAGGGCGTTCTGGGACGTCCTGGGGAGCGACTACGCGCGGGTCCTGGGGGAAAGTCTGGCGACCGGGGAGATGCCCCTCTCTTGGCGCAGGGCAGTCATCGTCCTGCTGCCTAAGAAGGGCGATCTCCGCCTCCTTAAGAACTGGCGCCCGGTCTCCCTCCTCAGCACGGACTACAAAATCTTCGCCAGGGCGATGTCTGCTCGCCTTGGTGCCGTGCTGGACCACATGATCCACCCCGACCAGTCATATACGGTCCCGGGCCGGACGATGCACGATAACATCCATCTGGTCCGGGACCTCATCCATTGCTCCCAGGAGGATGGTCTGTCGGTCGCCTTCCTATCCCTCGACCAAGAGAAGGCGTTCGACAGGGTGGATCACGACTATCTGCTCGGAACTCTGCGCGCTTTCGGGTTCGGGACGCATTTCGTCGCCCGGATCCGACTTTTGTACGCCGCCGCGGAGTGTCTGATTAAGGTTAACGGGTCCTTGACGGCGCCCCTTCGCTTTAGGAGAGGGGTGCGCCAGGGATGCCCCATGTCCGGCCAGTTATACGCCGTTTGCGTGGAGCCTTTCCTGCGCCTCTTGCGGACGAGGTTGACGGGACTGGCTCTGCAAGGGCCGGGCGTGGAGGTCGTCCTCTCGGCTTACGCCGATGATGTGCTCCTCGCGGTAGAGGATCCCGCTGACCTGCGGAGGATGCGTGAGTGCCAGGAGATTTACTCGGCCGCGTCCTCCGCCAGGATCAACTGGGAGAAATGTTCCGGACTCCTGGTGGGTCAGTGGCGGGTGGACTCCCTGCCGAAGGAGCTCAGGCCTTTTGCCTGGAGCACGACCCATCTCCTCTATCTGGGAGTCTACCTTAGCCCCGACGAGGGAGCCTGGCCGGCGAACTGGCAGGAGCTGGAGGCCAAGGTCGCCGCTCGCCTAGGGCGCTGGACAGGACTGCTCCGAGTGCTGTCCTACAGGGGTCGAGCGCTAGTCATAAACCAGCTGGTGGCCGCAATGCTGTGGTACCGGCTGGTCACTTTGACCCCTCCCCCTGCGTTTGTCGCCAAGATACAGAAGAAGCTGGTGGACTTCTTCTGGAACAACAGGAAGCACTGGGTCTCTGCCGCGGTCTTGAGTCTCCCGCTTGAGGAGGGCGGTCAGTCGTTGGTGTGCGTCAGTGCCCAGCTCGCGACTTTCCGTCTTCAGACCCTGCAGAGATACCTTTACGTCGAGCCCCCTCCTAGGTGGTGCGCTCTGGCGAGGTATTTCTTCCGCCAGCAGCTCGACCTCAATTATGACACGCAGCTCCTGTTTGTGAACTTGGGGGGTGCCAGGACCGCCCTCCGGGAGCTGCCTGTCTTTTACAGGGAACTCATCAGGGTCTGGACCAAAGTCTCCACCAAGCGCAGCTCTTTGCCGGCTGGAGTGGCGGCCGTCCTGCAGGAGCCGCTGCTCGGGAATCCGTACCTCCACGGCCGAGGTTTTATGTGGCGGTCGGAAGAGAGGGCTGTGGCTGGTGAGGTGACCAGGGTCAGGGACCTGCTCGATGGCGGAGGAGCGGGCTGGATGGCGCCAGACACGCTGGCGCGGCGCCTAAATTCTGCCAACGTCCGCCACGCGGCCGATGCCATCGAGTCGCTAAAAACAGCTCTGGGCCCTGACTCGGTTAGGTGTATCGAGGAGGCTCAAGCACGTGGGGAGATCCCGTCCGAACTGACCCCCGTCCGGACGGAATTCCTCATCGGCGCCAAACCCCGGAACCTCCCTCGGGGGCCGGCGCCTCACAACTTGAGCCGCCTCGGGGAAATCCCCTCCGTGCCTTTCAGTTCCGCGCGGAGGGGTTTCCTGTACGGGCTGCTCCTGCACACCCTCAACTTTGCCATCCTCGCCGGCCGTCCGGACACGCCATGGCGTACCATCTTGCCGTCCGGAGGAGGCGGGGGTCCCCGATGGAGGGCACTCTACGCAGGGGTCCTCCCACTATTCATCGGGGACTTGGCCTGGAGGGTGGTGCACGGAGCAGTGCCGTGCAATAAATTTTTAAGCCGGTTCACGGACTCCCAGGCCGCCTGCAATTTCTGCGGTCTGGAGGAGTCCGTGTTCCATGTTTTTATTGAGTGTACGAGGTTGCAGCCCCTGTTCCATTATTTGAAGGGGCTGCTCCTGAAATTCTGGCTGCACTTCAGTCCCACACTCCTGATCTTTGGGCACCCTGAGCGGAGGGGAGCGGGTAGGTCCGAGGGCCTCCTCGTAGGACTGCTCCTGGGCACGGCCAAAGGTGCCATCAGCCGGTCCAGGCAGCGGGCGGTCGAGGGGGTCGTTCAACCTGACTGCCTGCCTCTCTTCCGCTCTTACATCCGGTCCAGGGTGTCCTTGGAGATGGAGCACGCGGTGTCCACCGGTACGCTCGCGGCCTTCCGCGAGAGGTGGGCACCGGAGGGACTGGAGTGCATCATCACGCCCGGCAACCAAATTTTAATTTGATTTTACGTTTTTTAAGTTTAATTTGTTTTAATTGCCGGTGATTTTAGTGTCCCCCTTCCCTTTTATAGGGGGCACTGGGGAAAATTGTGATTTTAGTGCCCAAAAAAAAAACCAAAAAAAGAAAAACACAAAAAAAAAAAAAAAAAAAGGGGGGGAAAAAAAGGGCCTTGTAAATGTCTGGAGTGTCACCCAGGTTGGGTGGCACCGTTATTGTTTTATGTTTTCACAGGTAGACTCTAAAAGAGTTTCATGCACAAGGGCCAATTGTGGAGCAGTAGAGGCGTGTCCTGCTCAGTTGGAGCTGTGAGCAGTGAGGGAAGCAGCTAGCAACTTGAGCTCCTGCCTGGAGAGCCCTGAGACCAGCCCAGGAGGAGAAGGAAGGAAGGGGCTTCACTACAACTTCTAACCAGAGGGAGAGGAGGAGAAAGCAGAAAACTTTCAACATCTTTTTCACCATTCTGCAAAGAGTTGGAGAGAGGGGGAAAAACCACAACAACCATCCAGTGTGGAAGGAGGGAGACTCTACATTCTACAGGTGGGTGTGGGTGCATTTCCCCAAACTGACTTTGTTGTTTCGGTGGGGGGAGGAAAGAAGACCACTGAGGGCCGGAACATCGCGGGGGGTGTGTGTGTATGTGGTAGTGTGTGTGGGGCCTTGCTTACAACTCGGCCCCCCCCACAATTGGAACCCCCCCCACCCCCCCCACATTTGCCTAGCCTGGGATAGCTGGAGCTACCAGGCTGAAGATTGTCATTATTCACCCTTTTAAGGATCGTTGGGAGTGCCTGGTGGCTCCAGCTACCCCAGGTGAAGACGTCTTCTCCCCCCACCTGAAGACCACCCCAAGGACTTTTGTGTTTTTGCCATCTGGGGAGTGCACCCACCCACAGCTGCGAGGGGAGACCTGCCCTCGCAGCCCCCCCCCCCTTCCCACCCCCCTCTCTCTTTCTCTGCTACTCTGTTTCTCCCCTCTCTCTCTGAGGCCTCTTCCTTCCAAATTTGCAAAAAAAAAACCAATTAAGACAACTGAGCAGAGGGAGCAAGGCCTCTCCCCAATTGTCATCGAGGGGAGAGGTGCCTCGTTAAGGGCTCCTCTGCTCAGTTAACATACGAGGCCATTAAAGACCATTAAGGCCTGTGACTCTGGGGTGGGTGTAGCCCTTAAAGGGACCCCGTGATGGCGACCCCATCCACGCCGGTGGCAGGGCCAGCAAGGACGTATGCGCAGGTGGCAACCGCTTCCACGGCACCTCCTGCGCCACCCGCTGCCCTGCCACCATTTAGGTTAATTACTAAAAAACACGGGGTCAAGAGCTACACTCACCCCACAATGACCATCGAGGAGTGCGTGCGGGCGATGGCTGGGGTAGTCGGCCCCTCGGCCATTGTCGCAGCCTCCAAGATGTCTGGGAAGGCCGTGTTCTTCCTGGGGTCGGAGCGGGCGGTGTCCCTGGCCCTTGAAAAGGGGCTCACGGTGGGCGGGACGTTCCTGCCGGTGGACCCTCTCGAGGCCACCGCGCAGAGGGTCATCGTGTCAAACGTCCCGCCCTTTGTTTCCGCTGAGCTCCTCCTCCCTCACCTACACCAACTGGGGGAGGTAAGGTCAGGGATCAACCCCATACCGCTCGGCCTCAGGGAGAACAGCCTGCGCCACGTGTTCTCCTTCCGCCGCCAGCTCTTTGTCCGGCTGGCGCGGGAGGACATGACAGAAGGGCACTTTAATGTGGTGCACGAGGGGACTGCCTACCGCGTCTTCTGGACGTCGGACGGCGTGCGGTGCCATGCCTGCAGGGAGGTGGGGCACGTTCGCAAGAACTGCCCCGCCTCCAAGGCCGCCAAACCACCGAAGGCGGCCAAGGCTTGCGCCGCCGCCACCCCTCCCCCTAGTTGCGTCCGCGTGCCGGGAGCCATGGGTGCGCGGGCATCGTCGGAGGCCTTTGTTTTCAGGGCCTCCGGCGGGGGGGAGGGAGAGCGTCCGACCGGAAAGAAGGCGCGGAAGAAAACAAAACATCAAGAGGCGGGTCCCCTCAGTGCGCCGGATAATTTGACCACCGCGCTCAGCCCAACCCCGTCACCGGCGAGCGCGGGGTGCCCCGAGCCCGTGCCCGAGCCCTTGAACAACACCACAGAGGGGCCCAGGCGCGGGCAAGAAAAGGAAAAGGGGGGGGCGGAGCGGGAGGCCTCGGCAGACATGGGGGTCTCCCTGACTCCGCGCGCCCCCAGGAACAAAAAGAGGCACCGCCCCAATGAGGCGGAGGGGGAACAACATCCCTCCGCGGAGGAGTCGGTGCCCGCCGCGTGTCCCGCGTCCCCCACCAGCGCCCCCAAATTGCGCTGCAGGCGCGAGGAGTCTTTCCCCGGGGAGGGTGAGGCAGTCGAGGCTGCCCAGCCGCTGCCTCCTGGGGAGGGCGTGGAAGATCTGCCTGTCGTGGGAGGCGTGGGGCCAGTGGAAGAATGCGTAGCCGCCGGGCCGGGCGTCCCGGGGACTGAGGCGGGCGAGGCCGAAAAGGCCGAACCTGAGCCCGCCCAGCTATTACCCAACTTACCCCGGGAGTCGCTCGCCCCAGCAGAAAAACAATTTAGTGGTTTTAATGACACTGTAGATGCTGGGCCGGGGGGTGGCAGCGGGGAGGGGGAGGAACACCCACCCTCGCCTCTTGCTGTGGAGCTGGAGCACTTGGAGAGCCTGGGGATTTCCTATGGCCGGGTCTCTCCTTGTTCCCCGGTTCCTGGGGCGGAGGGGGAACCCCTTCCGCTGTCATTTCCCGACCCAGCACCATTTTTAAAAGAGCCCAGTGGGGACTCCTCTGCCGACGATCCTGGGGGTGGGATCGGGGCAGTGCCAGGGCCGGTTGGAGCGGCCGGTTCATTTGCCGTACCTTGTGTGGTCGATGGGCCGGCTGCTGGCGGCCACCTCCCGGAGGAGGACGGGGACTCGGTGGGGGACGCGGGAGAAGAACTAGAGACCACCGCCAGTGAGGCGGTGGATCTGCTCGCGGCCGCCGCCGAGACCATCCTCATTCCTGCAAAGGAACTCCGGGACTTTTTGGCCCAGAGCCGGGGTCGCCGCGACCAAGCCCGACTGGCCCTGGAAAAATGGTCCGAGCCGGAGCTGATCAAGGGGTCCGTCCGCGCCGCCGTCAAAACCTTGGCCGCGGGCGGGCCCTTGACAAAGGAGCAACACCTTGAGCTGCGCGAGCTCGAGGGACTCCTCGCTGGGCTGCGGAGGGAGCGGAGTTCAACAAAAGACTCCGCTCCCTCCCCCACAATAGGTTAAGGTAGAGGTTGCACTATGCTTTTGCCATGAAGATAACCATAGCCAGCCTCAACATCAACGGCGGCAGAGGGGCACGCCGTAGATTTGACAATTTTTCGCTCCTGCGGGAGGGGAAATATGCGGTGTGCTTCCTGCAAGAAACCCACACCGTTCCGGGAGACGAAGCCACGTGGCTCCTGAAATGGCAAGGAGAGGTCCGCATGAGCCACCTCACCGCCATTTCTAGTGGGGTGGCCATCTTGCTGGGCCCGCATTTTCAGCCGGAGATCTTGGGGGTCGAGGAGCCCGTGCCAGGCCGCTTGCTGCACGTAACGGTTCGCCTGGGGGACGTGCCGCTCCATCTCGTGAACGTGTACGCCCCTCATCCCGGCCCGCAGCAGACGCGCTTCTTTGAAGAGGTGTCCGCTCTTCTTGGCTCCGTCGACGTCGGCGACTGCATTGTTCTCGGGGGGGATTTTAACTGCACCCTCGAGGCGAGGGACCGCTCCGGTGCCCCGCAGTGCATGACGGCGATGGAGAAGTTGAGGGACCTGGTCGGGTCCTTCGACTTGGTGGACGTCTGGCGAAATCTCCACCCCGACTCCAGCGCCTTTACTTGGGTGAGGCCTGGAGTAGGATGGTCTAGAGTCGACCGCCTTTACGTGTCTCGGGCGTACGTTTCCTGCGTCCCGGCGGCCTCCATGCGGCCGGTGCCGTGTTCGGACCACCACCTGGTGTGGGCGGAGCTCGCTTCGCTCCGCGCGAGGACGGGGTCCGCGTACTGGCACTTTAACAACCGGCTGCTGGAGGACGTGCGGTTCCAGGACTCGTTCCGTCGATTCTGGTCCGACTGGAGAAGGAAGCAGGGGGGCTTCCCCTCCTTGAGGCTATGGTGGGACGTGGGCAAGGCTCACGTCCGCGTCTTCTGTCAAGAGTACGCGAGGGGGTCGACCAAGAGGCGGGCGGCCAGAGTCGGGCGCCTAGAAAAAGAGGTGCTCGACCTGGAAGCCCGTCTCGGTCAAGTCGTCCAGGACCCGGCCCTGCGGACGGTGTACGAAGCGAAGAAGGCCGCGCTGAAGGACCTGCAGCTCGTCGGGTCCCGAGGCGCGTTCGTGAGGTCGCGGATCCGGTTCCTGCGGGATCTGGACCGCGGCTCCCCCTTCTTCTACTTGCTGGAAAAAAGGCAGAGTGTCCGTAAGCAGCTCTTGACGCTGCTGGCCGACGACGGCTCTCTCGTCTCGGATCCGGAGGGCGTCAACAACAGGGTCCGTGAATATTACGGGGCTCTGTTCTCTCCGGATCCGTCCAGCGAGGAAGCGCGTAGAGTTTTGTGGGAGGACCTGCCGAAGGTCAGCCCGGAGGGCGCCGAAAATCTGGAAGCTCCGCTAAGCCTGGCGGAGCTGACCGGTGCCCTCGCCCGGCTCTCGAGGGGAAAATCCCCGGGGCTGGACGGGCTGACCGTGGAGTTCCACAGGGCGTTCTGGGACGTCCTGGGGAGCGACTACGCGCGGGTCCTGGGGGAAAGTCTGGCGACCGGGGAGATGCCCCTCTCTTGGCGCAGGGCAGTCATCGTCCTGCTGCCTAAGAAGGGCGATCTCCGCCTCCTTAAGAACTGGCGCCCGGTCTCCCTCCTCAGCACGGACTACAAAATCTTCGCCAGGGCGATGTCTGCTCGCCTTGGCGCCGTGCTGGACCACATGATCCACCCCGACCAGTCCTACACGGTCCCGGGCCGGACAATCCACGATAACATCCATCTGGTCCGGGACCTCATCCATTGTTCCCAGGAGGCTGGTCTGTCGGTCGCCTTCC
Source organism: Pristiophorus japonicus (assembly GCF_044704955.1). Classification (NCBI taxonomy): domain Eukaryota; kingdom Metazoa; phylum Chordata; class Chondrichthyes; family Pristiophoridae; genus Pristiophorus; species Pristiophorus japonicus. The sequence goes on along the minus strand of NW_027250904.1, from coordinate 1,286,875 downwards.
TATCCCTCGACCAAGAGAAGGCGTTCGACAGGGTGGATCACGACTATCTGCTCGGAACTCTGCGCGCTTTCGAGTTCAGGACGCATTTCGTCGCCCGGATCCGACTTTTGTACGCCACCGCGGAGTGTCTGATTAAGGTTAATGGGTCCTTGATGGCGCCCCTTCGCTTTAGGAGAGGGGTGCGCCAGGGATGCCCCATGTCCGGCCAGTTATATGCCGTTTGCGTGGAGCCTTTCCTGCGCCTCTTGCGGACGAGGTTGAAGGGACTGGCTCTGCAAGGTCCGGGCGTGGAGGTCGATGACGTGCTCCTCGCGGTAGAGGATCCCGCTGACCTGCGGAGAATGCGTGAGTGCCAGGAGATTTACTCGGCCGCGTCCTCCGCCAGGATCAACTGGGAGAAATGTTCCGGACTCCTGGTGGGTCAGTGGCGGGTGGACTCCCTGCCGGAGGAGCTCAGGCCTTTTGCCTGGAGCACGACCCATCTCCTCTATCTGGGAGTCTACCTTAGCCCCGACGAGGGAGCCTGGCCGGCGAACTGGCAGGAGCTGGAGGCCAAGGTCGCCGCTCGCCTAGGGCGCTGGACAGGACTGCTCCGAGTGCTGTCCTACAGGGGTCGAGCGCTAGTCATAAACCAGCTGGTGGCCGCAATGCTGTGGTACCGGCTGGTCACTTTGACCCCTCCCCCTGCGTTTGTCGCCAAGATACAGAAGAAGCTGGTGGACTTCTTCTGGAACAACAGGAAGCTCTGGGTCTCTGCCGCGGTCTTGAGTCTCCCGCTTGAGGAGGGCGGTCAGTCGTTGGTGTGCGTCAGCGCCCAGCTCGCGACTTTCCGTCTTCAGACCCTGCAGAGATACTTTTACGTCGAGCCCCCTCCTAGGTGGTGTGCTCTGGCGACGTATTTCTTCCGCCAGCAGCTCGACCTCAATTATGACATGCAGCTCCTGTTTGTGAACTTGGGGGGTGCCAGGACCGCCCTCCGGGAGCTGCCTGTCTTTTACAGGGAACTCATCAGGGTCTGGACCAAAGTCTCCACCAAGCGCAGCTCTCCGCCGGCTGGAGTGGCGGCCGTCCTGCAGGAGCCGCTGCTCGGGAATCCGTACCTCCACGGCCGAGGTTTTATGTGGCGGTCGGAAGAGAGGGCTGTGGCTGGTGAGGTGACCAGGGTCAGGGACCTGCTCGATGGCGGAGGAGCGGGCTGGATGGCGCCAGACACGCTGGCGCGGCGCCTAAATTCTGCCAACGTCCGCCACGCGGCCGATGCCATCGAGTCGCTAAAAACAGGTCTGGGCCCTGACTCGGTTAGGTGTATCGAGGAGGCTCAAGCACGTGGGGAGATCCCGTCCGAACTGACCCCCGTCCGGACGGAATTCCTCATCGGCGCCAAACCCCGGAACCTCCCTCGGGGGCCGGCGCCTCACAACTTGAGCCGCCTCGGGGAAATCCCCTCCGTGCCTTTCAGTTCCGCGCGGAGGGGTTTCCTGTACGGGCTGCTCCTGCACACCCTCAACTTTGCCATCCTCGCCGGCCGTCCGGACACGCCATGGCGTACCATCTTGCCGTCCGGAGGAGGCGGGGGTCCCCGATGGAGGGCACTCTACGCAGGGGTCCTCCCACTATTCATCGGGGACTTGGCCTGGAGGGTGGTGCACGGAGCAGTGCCGTGCAATAAATTTTTAAGCCGGTTCACGGACTCCCAGGCCGCCTGCAATTTCTGCGGTCTGGAGGAGTCCGTGTTCCATGTTTTTATTGAGTGTACGAGGTTGCAGCCCCTGTTCCATTATTTGAAGGGGCTGCTCCTGAAATTCTGGCTGCACTTCAGTCCCACACTCCTGATCTTTGGGCACCCTGAGCGGAGGGGAGCGGGTAGGTCCGAGGGCCTCCTCGTAGGACTGCTCCTGGGCACGGCCAAGGGTGCCATCAGCCGGTCCAGGCAGCGGGCGGTCGAGGGGGTCGTTCAACCTGACTGCCTGCCTCTCTTCCGCTCTTACATCCGGTCCAGGGTGTCCTTGGAGATGGAGCACGCGGTGTCCACCGGTACGCTCGCGGCCTTCCGCGAGAGGTGGGCACCGGAGGGACTGGAGTGCATCATCACGCCCGGCAACCAAATTTTAATTTGATTTTACGTTTTTTAAGTTTAATTTGTTTTAATTGCCGGTGATTTTAGTGTCCCCCTTCCCTTTTATAGGGGGCACTGGGGAAAATTGTGATTTTAGTGCCCAAAAAAAAAACCAAAAAAAGAAAAACACAAAAAAAAAAAAAAAAAGGGGGGGAAAAAAAGGGCCTTGTAAATGTCTGGAGTGTCACCCAGGTTGGGTGGCACCGTTATTGTTTTATGTTTTCACAGGTAGACTCTAAAAGAGTTTCATGCACAAGGGCCAATTGTGGAGCAGTAGAGGCGTGTCCTGCTCAGTTGGAGCTGTGAGCAGTGAGGGAAGCAGCTAGCAACTTGAGCTCCTGCCTGGAGAGCCCTGAGACCAGCCCAGGAGGAGAAGGAAGGAAGGGGCTTCACTACAACTTCTAACCAGAGGGAGAGGAGGAGAAAGCAGAAAACTTTCAACATCTTTTTCACCATTCTGCAAAGAGTTGGAGAGAGGGGGAAAAACCACAACAACCATCCAGTGTGGAAGGAGGGAGACTCTACATTCTACAGGTGGGTGTGGGTGCATTTCCCCAAACTGACTTTGTTGTTTCGGTGGGGGGAGGAAAGAAGACCACTGAGGGCCGGAACATCGCGGGGGGTGTGTGTGTATGTGGTAGTGTGTGTGGGGCCTTGCTTACAACTCGGCCCCCCCCACAATTGGAACCCCCCCCACCCCCCCCACATTTGCCTAGCCTGGGATAGCTGGAGCTACCAGGCTGAAGATTGTCATTATTCACCCTATTAAGGATCGTTGGGAGTGCCTGGTGGCTCCAGCTACCCCAGGTGAAGACGTCTTCTCCCCCCACCTGAAGACCACCCCAAGGACTTTTGTGTTTTTGCCATCTGGGGAGTGCACCCACCCACAGCTGCGAGGGGAGACCTGCCCTCGCAGCCCCCCCCCCCTTCCCACCCCCCTCTCTCTTTCTCTGCTACTCTGTTTCTCCCCTCTCTCTCTGAGGCCTCTTCCTTCCAAATTTGCAAAAAAAAAACCAATTAAGACAACTGAGCAGAGGGAGCAAGGCCTCTCCCCAATTGTCATCGAGGGGAGAGGTGCCTCGTTAAGGGCTCCTCTGCTCAGTTAACATACGAGGCCATTAAAGACCATTAAGGCCTGTGACTCTGGGGTGGGTGTAGCCCTTAAAGGGACCCCGTGATGGCGACCCCATCCACGCCGGTGGCAGGGCCAGCAAGGACGTATGCGCAGGTGGCAACCGCTTCCACGGCACCTCCTGCGCCACCCGCTGCCCTGCCACCATTTAGGTTAATTACTAAAAAACACGGGGTCAAGAGCTACACTCACCCCACAATGACCATCGAGGAGTGCGTGCGGGCGATGGCTGGGGTAGTCGGCCCCTCGGCCATTGTCGCAGCCTCCAAGATGTCTGGGAAGGCCGTGTTCTTCCTGGGGTCGGAGCGGGCGGTGTCCCTGGCCCTTGAAAAGGGGCTCACGGTGGGCGGGACGTTCCTGCCGGTGGACCCTCTCGAGGCCACCGCGCAGAGGGTCATCGTGTCAAACGTCCCGCCCTTTGTTTCCGCTGAGCTCCTCCTCCCTCACCTACACCAACTGGGGGAGGTAAGGTCAGGGATCAACCCCATACCGCTCGGCCTCAGGGAGAACAGCCTGCGCCACGTGTTCTCCTTCCGCCGCCAGCTCTTTGTCCGGCTGGCGCGGGAGGACATGACAGAAGGGCACTTTAATGTGGTGCACGAGGGGACTGCCTACCGCGTCTTCTGGACGTCGGACGGCGTGCGGTGCCATGCCTGCAGGGAGGTGGGGCACGTTCGCAAGAACTGCCCCGCCTCCAAGGCCGCCAAACCACCGAAGGCGGCCAAGGCTTGCGCCGCCGCCACCCCTCCCCCTAGTTGCGTCCGCGTGCCGGGAGCCATGGGTGCGCGGGCATCGTCGGAGGCCTTTGTTTTCAGGGCCTCCGGCGGGGGGGAGGGAGAGCGTCCGACCGGAAAGAAGGCGCGGAAGAAAACAAAACATCAAGAGGCGGGTCCCCTCAGTGCGCCGGATAATTTGACCACCGCGCTCAGCCCAACCCCGTCACCGGCGAGGGCGGGGTGCCCCGAGCCCGTGCCCGAGCCCTTGAACAACACCACAGAGGGGCCCAGGCGCGGGCAAGAAAAGGAAAAGGGGGGGGCGGAGCGGGAGGCCTCGGCAGACATGGGGGTCTCCCTGACTCCGCGCGCCCCCAGGAACAAAAAGAGGCACCGCCCCAATGAGGCGGAGGGGGAACAACATCCCTCCGCGGAGGAGTCGGTGCCCGCCGCGTGTCCCGCGTCCCCCACCAGCGCCCCCAAATTGCGCTGCAGGCGCGAGGAGTCTTTCCCCGGGGAGGGTGAGGCAGTCGAGGCTGCCCAGCCGCTGCCTCCTGGGGAGGGCGTGGAAGATCTGCCTGTCGTGGGGGGCGTGGGGCCAGTGGAAGAATGCGTAGCCGCCGGGCCGGGCGTCCCGGGGACTGAGGCGGGCGATGCCGAAAAGGCCGAACCTGAGCCCGCCCAGCTATTACCCAACTTCCCCCGGGAGTCGCTCGCCCCGGCAGAAAAACAATTTAGTGGTTTTAATGACACTGTAGATGCTGGGCCGGGGGGTGGCAGCGGGGAGGGGGAGGAACACCCACCCTCGCCTCTTGCTGTGGAGCTGGAGCACTTGGAGAGCCTGGGGATTTCCTATGGCCGGGTCTCTCCTTGTTCCCCGGTTCCTGGGGCGGAGGGGGAACCCCTTCCGCTGTCATTTCCCGACCCAGCACCATTTTTAAAAGATCCAGTGGGGACTCCTCTGCCGACGATCCTGGGGGTGGGATCGGGGCAGTGCCAGGGCCGGTTGGAGCGGCCGGTTCATTTGCCGTACCTTGTGTGGTCGATGGGCCGGCTGCTGGCGGCCACCTCCCGGAGGAGGACGGGGACTCGGTGGGGGACGCGGGAGAAGAACTAGAGACCACCGCCAGTGAGGCGGTGGATCTGCTCGCGGCCGCCGCCGAGACCATCCTCATTCCTGCAAAGGAACTCCGGGACTTTTTGGCCCAGAGCCGGGGTCGCCGCGACCAAGCCCGACTGGCCCTGGAAAAATGGTCCGAGCCGGAGCTGATCAAGGGGTCCGTCCGCGCCGCCGTCAAAACCTTGGCCGCGGGCGGGCCCTTGACAAAGGAGCAACACCTTGAGCTGTGCGAGCTCGAGGGACTCCTCGCTGGGCTGCGGAGGGAGCGGAGTTCAACAAAAGACTCCGCTCCCTCCCCCACAATAGGTTAAGGTAGAGGTTGCACTATGCTTTTGCCATGAAGATAACCATAGCCAGCCTCAACATCAACGGCGGCAGAGGGGCACGCCGTAGATTTGACATTTTTTCGCTCCTGCGGGAGGGGAAATATGCGGTGTGCTTCCTGCAAGAAACCCACACCGTTCCGGGAGACGAAGCCACGTGGCTCCTGAAATGGCAAGGAGAGGTCCGCATGAGCCACCTCACCGCCATTTCTAGTGGGGTGGCCATCTTGCTGGGCCCGCATTTTCAGCCGGAGATCTTGGGGGTCGAGGAGCCCGTGCCAGGCCGCTTGCTGCACGTAACGGTTCGCCTGGGGGACGTGCCGCTCCATCTCGTGAACGTGTACGCCCCTCATCCCGGCCCGCAGCAGACGCGCTTCTTTGAAGAGGTGTCCGCTCTTCTTGGCTCCGTCGACGTCGGCGACTGCATTGTTCTCGGGGGGGATTTTAACTGCACCCTCGAGGCGAGGGACCGCTCCGGTGCCCCGCAGTGCATGACGGCGATGGAGAAGTTGAGGGACCTGGTCGGGTCCTTCGACTTGGTGGACGTCTGGCGAAATCTCCACCCCGACTCCAGCGCCTTTACTTGGGTGAGGCCTGGAGTAGGATGGTCTAGAGTCGACCGCCTTTACGTGTCTCGGGCGTACGTTTCCTGCGTCCCGGCGGCCTCCATGCGGCCGGTGCCGTGTTCGGACCACCACCTGGTGTGGGCGGAGCTCGCTTCGCTCCGCGCGAGGACGGGGTCCGCGTACTGGCACTTTAACAACCGGCTGCTGGAGGACGTGCGGTTCCAGGACTCGTTCCGTCGATTCTGGTCCGACTGGAGAAGGAAGCAGGGGGGCTTCCCCTCCTTGAGGCTATGGTGGGACGTGGGCAAGGCTCACGTCCGCGTCTTCTGTCAAGAGTACGCGAGGGGGTCGACCAAGAGGCGGGCGGCCAGAGTCGGGCGCCTAGAAAAAGAGGTGCTCGACCTGGAAGCCCGTCTCGGTCAAGTCGTCCAGGACCCGGCCCTGCGGACGGTGTACGAAGCGAAGAAGGCCGCGCTGAAGGACCTGCAGCTCGTCGGGTCCCGAGGCGCGTTCGTGAGGTCGCGGATCCGGTTCCTGCGGGATCTGGACCGCGGCTCCCCCTTCTTCTACTTGCTGGAAAAAAGGCAGAGTGTCCGTAAGCAGCTCTTGACGCTGCTGGCCGACGACGGCTCTCTCGTCTCGGATCCGGAGGGCGTCAACAACAGGGTCCGTGAATATTACGGGGCTCTGTTCTCTCCGGATCCGTCCAGCGAGGAAGCGCGTAGAGTTTTGTGGGAGGACCTGCCGAAGGTCAGCCCGGAGGGCGCCGAAAATCTGGAAGCTCCGCTAAGCCTGGCGGAGCTGACCGGTGCCCTCGCCCGGCTCTCGAGGGGAAAATCCCCGGGGCTGGACGGGCTGACCGTGGAGTTCCACAGGGCGTTCTGGGACGTCCTGGGGAGCGACTACGCGCGGGTCCTGGGGGAAAGTCTGGCGACCGGGGAGATGCCCCTCTCTTGGCGCAGGGCAGTCATCGTCCTGCTGCCTAAGAAGGGCGATCTCCGCCTCCTTAAGAACTGGCGCCCGGTCTCCCTCCTCAGCACGGACTACAAAATCTTCGCCAGGGCGATGTCTGCTCGCCTTGGCGCCGTGCTGGACCACATGATCCACCCCGACCAGTCCTACACGGTCCCGGGCCGGACAATCCACGATAACATCCATCTGGTCCGGGACCTCATCCATTGTTCCCAGGAGGCTGGTCTGTCGGTCGCCTTCCTATCCCTCGACCAAGAGAAGGCGTTCGACAGGGTGGATCACGACTATCTGCTCGGAACTCTGCGCGCTTTCGAGTTCAGGACGCATTTCGTCGCCCGGATCCGACTTTTGTACGCCACCGCGGAGTGTCTGATTAAGGTTAATGGGTCCTTGATGGCGCCCCTTCGCTTTAGGAGAGGGGTGCGCCAGGGATGCCCCATGTCCGGCCAGTTATATGCCGTTTGCGTGGAGCCTTTCCTGCGCCTCTTGCGGACGAGGTTGAAGGGACTGGCTCTGCAAGGTCCGGGCGTGGAGGTCGATGACGTGCTCCTCGCGGTAGAGGATCCCGCTGACCTGCGGAGAATGCGTGAGTGCCAGGAGATTTACTCGGCCGCGTCCTCCGCCAGGATCAACTGGGAGAAATGTTCCGGACTCCTGGTGGGTCAGTGGCGGGTGGACTCCCTGCCGGAGGAGCTCAGGCCTTTTGCCTGGAGCACGACCCATCTCCTCTATCTGGGAGTCTACCTTAGCCCCGACGAGGGAGCCTGGCCGGCGAACTGGCAGGAGCTGGAGGCCAAGGTCGCCGCTCGCCTAGGGCGCTGGACAGGACTGCTCCGAGTGCTGTCCTACAGGGGTCGAGCGCTAGTCATAAACCAGCTGGTGGCCGCAATGCTGTGGTACCGGCTGGTCACTTTGACCCCTCCCCCTGCGTTTGTCGCCAAGATACAGAAGAAGCTGGTGGACTTCTTCTGGAACAACAGGAAGCTCTGGGTCTCTGCCGCGGTCTTGAGTCTCCCGCTTGAGGAGGGCGGTCAGTCGTTGGTGTGCGTCAGCGCCCAGCTCGCGACTTTCCGTCTTCAGACCCTGCAGAGATACTTTTACGTCGAGCCCCCTCCTAGGTGGTGTGCTCTGGCGACGTATTTCTTCCGCCAGCAGCTCGACCTCAATTATGACACGCAGCTCCTGTTTGTGAACTTGGGGGGTGCCAGGACCGCCCTCCGGGAGCTGCCTGTCTTTTACAGGGACCTCATCAGGGTCTGCAACAAAGTCTCCACCAAGCGCAGCTCTCCGCCGGCTGGAGTGGCGGCCGTCCTGCAGGAGCCGCTGCTCGGGAATCTGTACCTCCACGACCGAGGTTTTATGTGGCGGTCGGAAGAGAGGGCTGTGGCTGGTGAGGTGACCAGGGTCAGGGACCTGCTCGATGGCGGAGGAGCGGGCTGGATGGCGCCAGACACACTGGCGCGGCGCCTAAATTATGCCGACGTCCGCCACGCGGCCGATGCCATCGAGTCGCTAAAAACAGCTCTGGGCCCTGACCCCATTAGGTGCATCGAGGAGGCTCAAGCATGTGGGGAGATCCCGTCTGAACTGACCCCCGTCCGGACGGAATTCCTCATCGGCGCCAAACCCCGGAACCTCCCTCGGGGGCCGGCGCCTCACAACTTGAGCCGCCTCGGGGAAATCCCCTCCGTGCCTTTCAGTTCCGCGCGGAGGGGTTTCCTGTACGGGCTGCTCCTGCACACCCTCAACTTTGCCATCCTCGCCGGCCGTCCGGACACGCCATGGCGTACCATCTTGCCGTCCGGAGGAGGCGGGGGTCCCCGATGGAGGGCACTCTACGCAGGGGTCCTCCCACTATTCGTCGGGGACTTGGCCTGGAGGGTGGTGCACGGAGCAGTGCCGTGCAACAAATTTCTAAGCCGGTTCACGGACTCCCAGGCCGCCTGCAATTTCTGCGGTCTGGAGGAGTCCGTGTTCCATGTTTTTATTGAGTGCACGAGGTTGCAGCCCCTGTTCCACTATTTGAAGGGGCTGCTCCTGAAATTCTGGCTGCACTTCAGTCCCACTCTCCTGATCTTTGGGCACCCTGTGCGGAGGGGAGCGGGTAGGTCCGAGGGCCTCCTCGTAGGACTGCTCCTGGGCACGGCCAAGGGTGCCATCAGCCGGTCCAGGCAGCGGGCGGTCGAGGGGGTCGTTCAACCTGACTGCCTGCCTCTCTTCCACTCTTACATCCGGTCCAGGGTGTCCTTGGAGATGGAGCACGCGGTGTCCACCGGTACGCTCGCGGCCTTCCGCGAGAGGTGGGCACCGGAGGGACTGGAGTGCATCATCACGCCCGGCAACCAAATTTTAATTTGATTTTACGTTTTAAAGTTTAATTTGTTTTAATTGTCGGTGTTTTTAGTGTCCCCCTTCCCTTTTATAGGGGGCACTGGGGAAAAAAGGTGATTTTAGTGCCCAAAAAAAAAAAACCAAAAAAAACGAAAAACACAAAAAAAAAAGAAAAAAAAGGGCCTTGTAATTATCTGGTGTGTCATCCAGGTCGGGTGGCACGGTTTAATGTTTTATGTTTTATAGGTAGACTCTAAAAGAGTTTCATGCACAAGGACCCCCAGGTCCCTCTGCACCGCAGCATGTTGTAATTTCTCCCCATTCAAATAATATTCCCTTTTACTGTTTTTTTTTTCCAAGGTGGATGACATTTTCCGACATTGTATTCCATCTGCCAAACCTTAGCCCATTCACTTAACCTATCTAAATCTCTTTGCAGCCTCTCTGTGTCCTCTACACAACCCGCTTTCCCACTAATCTTTGTGTCATCTGCAAATTTTGTTACACTACACTCTGTCCCCTCTTCCAGCTCATCTATGTATATTGTAAACAGTTGTGGTCCCAGCACCAATCCCTGTGGCACACCACTAACCACCGATTTCCAACCCGAAAAGGACCCATTTATCCCGACTCTCTGCTTTCTGTTCGCCAGCCAATTCTATATCCATGCTAATACATTTCCTCTGACTCCGCGCACCTTTATCTTCTGCAGTAACCTTTTGTGTGGCACCTTATCGAATGCCTTTTGGAAATCTAAATACACCACATCCATCGGTACACCTCTATCCACCATGCTCGTTATATCCTCAAAGAATTCCAGTAAATTAGTTAAACATGATTTCCCCTTCATGAATCCATGTTGCGTCTGCTTGATTGCACTATTCCTATCGAGATGTCCCGCTATTTTTTCCTTAATGATAGTTTCATGCATTTTCCCCACTACAGATGTTAAACTAACCGGCCTATAGTTACCTGCCTTTTGTCTGCCCCCTTTTTTAAACAGAGGCGTTACATTAGCTGCTTTCCAATCCGCTGGTACCTCCCCAGAGGCCAGAGAATTTTGGTAGATTATAACGAATGCATCTGCTATAACTTCCGCCATCTCTTTTAATACCCTGGGATGCATTTCATCTGGACCAGGGGACTTGTTTACCTTGAGTCCCATTAGCCTGTCCAGCACTACCCCGCTAGTGATAGTGATTGTCTCAAGGTCCTCCCTTCCCACATTCCCGTGACCAGCAATTTTTGGCATGGTTTTTGTGTCTTCCACTGTGAAGACCGAAGCAAAATAATTGTTTAAGGTCTCAGCCATTTCCACATTTCCCATTATTAAATCCCCCTTCTCATCTTCTCGTCACTCTTTTCCGTTTTATATATCGGTAAAAGCTTTTATTATCTGTTTTTATGTTTTGCACAAGTTTACTTTTGCAATCTATCTTTCCTTTCTTTATTGCTTTCTTAGTCATTCTTTGCTGTCCTTTAAAATTTTCCCAATCTTCTATTTTCCCACTAACCTTGGCCACCTTATACGCATTGGTTTTTAATTTGATACTCTCCTTTATTTCCTTGGTTATACATGGCTGGTTATCCCTTCTCTTACCGCCCTTCTTTTTGACTGGAATATATTTTTGTTGAGCACTATGAAAGAGCTCGTTAAAAGTCCTCCACTGTTCCTCAATTGTGCCACCGTTTAGTCTGTGTTTCCAGTCTACTTTAGCCAACTCTGCTCTCATCCCACTGTAGTCCCCTTTGTTTAAGCATAGTACGCTCGTTTGAGACACTACTTCCTCACCCTCAATCTGTATTACAAATTCAACCATACTGTGATCACTCATTCCGAGAGGATCTTTTACCAGGAGATTGTTTATTATTCCTGTCTCATTACACAGGACCAGATCTAAGATAGCTTGCTCCCTTGTAGGTTCTGTAACATACTGTTTTAAGAAACAATCCCGTATGCATTCTATGAATTCCTCCTCAAGGCTATCCCGTGCGATTTGGTTTGACCAATCGATATGTAGGTTAAAATCCCCCATGATTACTGCCGTTCCTGTTTCACATGCCTCCATTATTCCCTTGATTATTGCCCGCCCCACCGTGAAGTTATTATTTGGGGTCGATAAACTATACCCACCAGTGACTTTTTCCCCTTACTATCTCTAATCTCCACCCACAATGATTCAACATTTTGTTCATTGGAGCCAATATCGTCTCTCTCAACTGTCCTGATATCATCCTTTATTAACAGAGCTACCCCACCTCCTTTCCCTTCTTGTCTATCTTTCCGAATCATCAGATACCCCTGTATGTTTAATTTCCAGTCCTGGCCACCCTGCAACCACGTTTCTGTAATGGCCACCAAATCATATCCATTTGTAATGATTTGTGCCGTCAACTCATTTACTTTATTTCGAATGCTGCGTGCGTTTAGGTCGAGTGTTTTAATCCTAGTTTTTAAACCATGATTTTTAGTTTTGACCCCTCCGGCAGCCCCTTTATATTCATACATATTGTCCCTTCCTGTCACCTTGTGGTTTACACTTACCCCAGTGCTACTCTGCTCTGTTGCCTCCTGCCTTTTGCATTCTTTCTTGGGGTCCTGTTCATCTGAGCTCTCACCCACTCTAACTAGCTCAGAGCCCTCTCCTGGGTTCCGAATACTCCTCGCATTGAGGCACCGAGCTTTCATGCTTGCCTTTTTATTACACTTTGACCCTTTAGAATTTTGCTGTACATTGGCCCTTTTTGTTCTTTGCCTTGGGTTTCTCTGCCCTCCACTTTTCCTCATCTCCTTTCAGTCTTTTGCTTCTGTCTCCATTTTGTTTCCCTCTGTCTCCCTGCATTGGAGGGAGAGAGAGAGAGAGAGAGAGAGAGAGAGAGAGAGAGAGACATGGAGAGGGGTATGTAAGGTCCTGTCCCCTCAGTACAGATTCACACGAGGCATGTAGTGAAGTCAAGGTCACTCTGGACCTGCACCTTTATTTCACAGCTCTGGAATGCTGCACTTGCCTGAGACCTGTCCTTATATACCTGTCTCTTGCAAGTGCACCCCTGGTGGTAAGTTATGCTGGTGGTTACAGGTCATATCTTATTACAGTCATATATAGCATGTTAGGATACAGTTATATATAATAATGTAAGATACCTGACATCACCCAAGGTATATTTTCTTTATAGGTTCAGTCTCTCAGGTGGTTTACACTCTCGCGTGGAGCGTCTGAGTTATGGTTCAGTTGTTTGCCTTGGTGTCTGTTTTTCTTTGGGTGTGGTTGCTGGTATCTCGCCTGGGCTGTCTGTTTCGATTGGTGTGATTGTTGTTGACTCGCCTGGGCTGTCTGTTGAGATTGCCCTTTCCTCAGGTTTTCCCTCTGTCTGTCCACCAGGTGTGGTGCGAGTTCCACATTGTAGTCTGCCTCTGGTTCCGCAGTGTTGTTGGTAAGTCTGCTTTTGACTTGGTCTACATGCCTCCGGCAGGTTTTGCCATTGTCCATTTGTACTACCAGTAGCCTGTTTCCTTCCTTGCCCGTTACTGTCCCTGCAAGCCATTTGGGACCCCTGCCATAGTTTAGTGCAAACACTTTGTCCCGTATCTAATTCCATCTCCCCCTCAAATTTCTGTCATGGTACTCAGTCAGCTTATGGCGCTTTGCCTCAACGATTTCGTGCATGTCTGGGAGGATTAATGGGAGCCTTGTTTTTAAATTCCTTTTCATCAACAGTTGCGCGGAGGAGGGGGGGACGAGATCTGTATACCAACAGCAGTCGCGGCAGGCGACCCTGCAGCGTGGGACCTTGGATTTTAAGCATGCCTTGTTTAATGATTTGCACTGCTCTCTCTGCCTGGCCATTGGAGGCCGGCTTGAACGGTGCCGTCTTGATGTGATTTATGCCGTGGTCAATTATAAAGTCTTGGAATTCTGTGCTGGTGAAGCACGGACCATTGTCACTGACCAATATGTCAGGGATTCCGTGCGTTGCAAACATGGTTGCGAGGCTCTCCACAGTGGTGGAGGTTGTGCTCGAGTTTAAAATGGTACATTCGATCCACTCTGAAAATGCATCTACAACTACGAGGAACATTTTGCCCATGAATGGGCCCACATAGTCTACGTGCACCCGCGACCACGGTTTGGTAGGCCAGGGCCAGGGGCTCAGTGGAGCCTCCCTGGGGGCATTGCTGAGTTGGGCACAAATGGTGCACCTTCAGACGCAGAGCTCCAAGTCCACGTAAATACCAGGCCACCAGACGTGGGATCTGCCTATGGCCTTCATGAGAACGATCCCCAGGTGCTCGCGGTGGAGCTCCCGGACAAATGCCTCTCTGCCTCGCAGAGGCATGAACTACTCGGCTGCCCCACATCAGGCAGTCTGCTTGTAGTGACAGTTCATGCATGCGCCTATGAAAGGGTTTTAATTCCTCGGGGCAGGCATCGCGAGCCTATGCCCAGTCACCGGTTAGGACACATCATTTTACTAAGGATAATGTGGGGTCGCTGGCTGTCCAGGCTCTGATTTGGCGAGCCGTCATGGGCGAACCTGTGGACTCAAAGGCATTGATTGCCATGACTATCTCACAGTCCTGTTCATCAGACCCTTCCGTGGTCGTCAGGGGTAGTCTGCTGAGTGCGTCGGCACAGTTGTCTGTGCCTGGTCTGTGCCTTATGGTATAGTCGTAGGACGCCAGCATAAGTGCCCACCGTTGAATTCGCGCCGAGGCGTTGGCGTTTATTGCCTTGGTCTCAGATAGGAGGGACGTGAGGGGCTTGTGGTCAGTTTCTAACGCGAACTTGGCCCCGAAAAGGTATTGGTGCATCTTTTTGACACCGTACACGCATGCGAGCGCCTCCTTCTCTATCATTCCGTACCCGCGCTCCGCCCGCGAAAGTGACCTGGAGGCATAAGCTATGGGTTATAACTTGCCCGCACTATTGACATGTTGCAAAACGCACCCGATCCCATACGCTGATGCATCACATGTGAGAACTAGCTTTTTACCTGGGTCAAAGAAAGTCAAAACACTGTTGGAACACAGAAGGTTGCGTGCCTTATTGAAGGCGTGTTCCTGGGCGTCCCCCCAAAACCAATCGCACCCCTTCCTGAGTAGCACGTGGAGAGGTTCCAGCAGCGTGCTTAAGTTCTGCATAAAGTTCCCAAAGTAATTGAGTAGCCCGAGAAAGGCGTGCAGTTCTGAGACATTCCGGGGCCTGGGTGCCAGGCGAATTGCTTCTGTTTTGGACTCTGTTGGGCGGATTCCATCAGCGGCAATCCTTCTCCCCAAAAATTCAACCTCGGGAGCGAGAAGCAGGCACTTGGATTTCTTGACTCGTAGGCCTACCCGATCCAACCGCTTTAGTACTTCCTCCAAATTACGGAGATGGGAGTCGGTGTCCCTGCCCGTGATAAGTATGTCGTCTTGAAACACAACCGTCCCCGGGATGGACTTGAGCAGACTCTCCATGTTGCGCTGGAATATGGCAGCTGCCGACCTGATGCCGAATGGGCATCGATTGTACATGAAAAGGCCTCGATGTGTGTTGATGGTGGTGAGTAGCTTGGATTCCTCGGTCAATTCTTGCGTCATATACGCAGATGTGAGGTCTAGTTTTGAGAAAAGTTTACCTCCAGCCAATGTGGCAAATAAGTCCTCCGCTCTGGGCAGCGGGTACTGGTCCTGTAGGGAGACTCTGTTTATGGTACATTTGTAATCCCCACAGATTCGTACGGATCCATCAGGCTTCATGACTGGGACGATGGGACTTGCCCAGTCGCTAAATTCCACAGGTGATATAATGCCTTCCCGCAGAAGCCTGTCTAGTTCGTGTTCAATCTTTTCCCTCATCACATAGGGCACAGCTCTGGCCTTGTGATGGACCGGTCTAGCATCCTGTGTGATGTAGATTTTGACTTTGGCCCCTTTGAAAGTGCCCACCCCTGGCTGAAAGAGATGTTCAAATCGCTTTATAACTGTTGAGCAGGAGGTCCGTTCCTCTAATGACGTGGCATGGACATCATCCCATTTCCAGTTTAATTTTGCCAGCCAGCTTCTCCCCAGCAGTGCTGGGGGGTCTCCGGGGACAATCCACAGGGGAAGTCGGTTCACTGTCCCTTTGTGTGTGACCGAGAGCATGGCGCTGCCGAGGACTGGTACGATTTCTTTGGTATAGATCCTTAGTTTGGTATTCACCCTTGTGAGTTTTGGTCTGTCTCTTTTATGCGGCCACAGTTGTTCAAATTGTTGAGTGCCCATGAGAGATTGACTCGCTCCCGTATCCAGCTCCATGTTGACAGGTATCCCATTGAGTAGGACCCTCATCATTATAGGAGGTGTTCTGTTGTAGGAGCAGCGGCCATTGATCGTGTTGACCCGCTGTACATCGGTGTCCTGGGTACTATCCCCACCATCTTCTGGTCCGCTTTCCGACCCATCTGATTCGTATACCAGCCGAGCTGCCATTTTTTTGCAGGTGCGGGCCAAATGCCCTGTATATTCACAGTTCCTGCAAACAGCCTGCTGAAATCGACATCCCCTTGCCGAGTGCCCACCCCCACACCTCCAGCACAGACTGCTTCTGGCTGATCTCTCATAAGCTTCTCTCAGTTTGTTGTTGATTGCTCGCATTGTGGGTTGATGAGGTGTGAACGGCCGTTCCTGTGGCCCTTGATGGCTTCTGCCTGCTGTCGAGAGCCTGTTCTCCCGGTTTTGTCTGTGTGTGGGGGTAGCAGCTTGTTTAATGCTGTGAACTTCTTGTTCCGATATTTCGTTAGTTGTCGTACCTGCATTGTAAATCAACCTCGTTTCTTCTTCCCCTACCAAGAATGTCTGTGCAACCAGTGCTGCTGCCTCTAAGGTCAGGTTCTTGGTCTCTATGAGCTTTCGGAATATGCCTGCGTGGCCTATTCCTTCAATGAAAAAGTCTCTCAGCATTTCTCTCCTCAGTTCATCGGAGAACTCACATAAACTAGCCAACCTCTGAAGTTCCGCCATGAAGTCGGGTATGCTCTGGCCCACACAGCGTCTGTAGTTGTAGAACTTGTGTCTGGCCATGTGTAGGCTGTTCGCTGGCTTCAGGTGGTCTCTTACCAGTGTGCTCAATTCTTCAAACAACTTGCTTGCTGGTTTCTCGGGTGCCAACAGATCCTTCATTAAAGCGTATGTTTTCGAGCCACAGCTGGTCAAGAGATGGGCTCTTCTCTTGTCTGCCTTATCGTCGCCTAACCAGTCTTTGGTTACAAAGCTTTGCTGGAGCCTTTCTATAAAGTCCTCCCAATTGTCTCCCGCATTGTACTTTTCATCTGATCTGTTGTTCGCCATTCTGTGGATTCTGTAATCCCGTAACTCGTCGCCACTGTAAAGTCCTGTCCCCTCAGTACAGATTCACACGAGGCATGTAGTGAAGTCAAGGTCACTCTGGACCTGCACCTTTATTTCACAGCTCTGGAATGCTGCACTTGCCTGAGACCTGTCCTTATCTACCTGTCTCTTGCAAGTGCACCCCTGGTGGTAAGGTATGCTGGTGGTTACAGGTCATATCTTATTACAGTCATATATAGCATGTTAGGTACAGTTATATATAATAATGTAAGATACATGACAGGGGAGAGAGAGAGAGAGAGAGACAGGGGGAGAGACGGGGGCGGGCGGGGGGGTGGGGGGGAGAGAGAGAGACAGCGGGAGAGAGAGAGAGACAGGGGGAGAGACGGGTGGCGGGGGAGAGAGAGAGAGAGAGACAGGGGGAGAGACGGGTGGCGGGCGGGGGGGGTGGTGGGGGGGAGAGACAGAGACAGCGGGAGAGAGAGAGAGACTGGGGGACAGGAAGAGAGACAGGAGGAGAGAGAGAGAGAGACAGTGGGAGAGACGGGTGGCGGGGGAGAGAGACGGCGGTGGTGAGAGAGAGAGAGAAACAGTAAAAGGGAATATTATTTGAATGGGGAGAAATTACAACATGCTGAGGTGCAGAGGGACCTGGGGGTCCTTGTGCATGAATCCCAAAAAGTTAGTTTGCAGGTGCAGCAGGTAATCAGGAAGGCGAATGGAATGTTGGCCTTCATTGCGAGAGGGATGGAGTACAAAAGCAGGGAGGTCCTGCTGCAACTGTACAGGGTATTGGTGAGGCCGCACCTGGAGTACTGCGTGCAGTTTTGGTCACCTTACTTAAGGAAGGATATACTAGCTTTGGAGGGGGTACAGAGACGATTCACTAGGCTGATTCCGGAGATGAGGGGGTTACCTTATGATGAGAGATTGAGTAGACTGGGTCTTTACTCATTGGAGTTCAGAAGGATGAGGGGTGATTTTATAGAAACATTTAAAATAATGAAAGGGATAGACAAGATAGAGGCAGAGAGGTTGTTTCCACTGGTCGGGGAGACTAGAACTAGGGGGCACAGCCTCAAAATACGGGGGAGCCAATTTAAAACCGAGTTGAGAAGGAATTTCTTCTCCCAGAGGGTTGTGAATCTGTGGAATTCTCTGCCCAAGGAAGCAGATGAGGCTAGCTCATTGAATGTATTCAAGTCACAGATAGATCGATTTTTAACCAATAAGGGAATTAAGGGTTACGGGGAGCGGGTGGGTAAGTGGAGCTGAGTCCACGGCCAGATCAGCCATGATCTTGTTGAATGGCGGAGCAGGCTCGAGGGGCTAGATGGCTTACTCCTGTTCCTAATTCTTATGTTCTTATGAGACATGGGGAGTGAGAGAGAGAGAGAGAGAGACAGGGGTAGAGAGAGAGAGACATGGGGAAGAGCGACACAGGAGGAGAGGAAAGTGGGCGGGGGGGCCGGGATGGTGGGGACAGGGGGCGAGAGAGACTGGGGGAGAGATACAGGAGGAGAGAGAGAGAGCCCCATCACACGGGGGGGTGGAGGGGTGGGGAGAGAGAGACGAGGAGAGGCAAGAGGGGGCAGGGGGAGAGAGAGAAAGAGACGGGGAGAGACGGGGGAAAGAGAGAGAGAAACAGGGGTAGAGAGAGAGAGAGAGAGAGAGACAGGGGTAGAGAGAGAGAGAGAGACAGGGGTAGAGAGAGAGAGAGAGAGAGAGAGACAGGGGGAGAGAGAGAGAGAGAGACGGGGAGAGAATGAGAGACAGGGGGAGAGTGTGATGTCTGCAAGTGCTGTAAGCTTGTGATGCTTGTAGCTCCATACTGTGGATGCGGATGTATTGTGTACTGCAGCTGCAAAGTTATAATAAACAGAACCAGTTCTTTCCGGTAGCTTCCGGACAGAGAGCCTGCCATGATAAGAAGCTGTGTGTGTGTGCTCTGTGAAGATATCACAGTTGGTGATGAGGATGGGAGTCATTATACCGCGACAAATTGCATGATTTCCAACTAGAGAAATCCAAGATAGAACTGCGAGGCTACTCGGGAGAGAAAATTCCTGTGGTAGGTCGTATCACCGTACCGGTGAAATATAAAGATCAATTTCAGAACTTGCCTCTAATAGTAGTGAAAGGAGACAAGTCTGCCTTACTAGGAAGAAATTGGTTGAGTTCACTGAAGCTGGATTGGAGTAAGATTTTCTGTGTGGAAGCGAGATTTGCATCAACGGATGAGGTTATCAAGCAGTATCCGAAGGTGTTCTGTGAATCGGACAGTCCGATCCACGGCTTCAAGGTGAGTGTCAGGGTACAGAAGGATGCTAGATCGGTTTACTACAAGCCACGTTCCGTACCATATGCACTCAAGGAGAAAGTTGAGCAAGAACTCAAAAGACTAGAGACTGAGAACATTATTTGTAAGATAGATCGATGTAATTGGGCTACACCCATTGTTGTTGTACCCAAGTCTGATGGTAAGGTAAGATTGTGTGGTGATTATAAAGTAACCATAAACCAGGTTCCAGAGGGTAATGTCCCCAATACATTGCCGAATATAGAAGATTTGTTCACAACACTGACAGGTGGTCAGATCTTCTCAAAACTGGATCTTACGAATGCCTACTTACAGCTTGAACTAGATGAGGAGTCCAAGTCATGTTTGACTATAAACACTCATCTAGGCCTATATCAATTTAATAGGCTACCGTTTGGAGTGTCTTCCGCCCCTGCCATATTCCAAGGGGTGATGAACCAGATTTTGCAAGGGGTAGTATGTTACTTGGATGACATATTAATTTCAGCACCAAATAGGCAAATTCATAATAACATATTGAATGAAGTCCTCAAACGGCTAGAGAAGCACAGAGTACGAGTGTCTGCTCGTAAGTGTCAGTTATTTAAAAACTCAGTGGAGTACTTAGGGTACAGAGTAGACAAAGATGGTTTACATCAGACCATGGGAAAGCTGGATGCGATCAGAAATGCACCCACTCCCAGGAATGTCACTGAACTTCGATCATTCTTGGGTCTTTTGATCTATTATGGGAAGTTCCTACCAAATTTGGCTACAGTATTACATCCACTGAATGAACTTTTGAAAAAACAGGTCCAGTGGAAGTGGTCAAAAGAATGCGATACAGCATTCAAGGAGTGTAAAAGCAATTTGGTAGAGAACACCATGTGAGTTCACTATGACATATCTAAGGAGATTGAGCTAGCATGTGATGCCTCTCTGTATGGAGTTGGGGCAGTAATCTCTCATGTATCACGGAGTGGGGAGGAGAGACCAATTGCTTTTGCTTCACGCACTCTCAGTGCCAGTGAGAGTAATTATACACAAATTGAAAGGGAAGCTTTGGCATTAATTTTTGGGGTCAAGAAGTTCCACAAATACTTGTATGGCTGTAAGTTTACCATCGTTACGGACCATAAGCCCCTAACAGCAATCCTCCATCCAAAGTCCCCAGTTCCAACATTAGCTGCAGCCCGAATGCAGAGATGGGCTTTGATTTTGTCAGCATATACATATGATATTGAATACAGATGATCAGCTGATCACAGTAATGCTGATGCAATGTCTAGATTGCCTTCCTCATCACAAGTTACACCCGATAGGGAAGAAGTGTTTTATTTTTCATACATTGATGAACTGCCAGTCACAGCTGAAGAGATTGGTAGAGCAATCAAACGTGACCCAGTGATGTCAAAGGTGTATGAGTATATTGCAAATGGATGGCCAAACCAGGTAACAGACAAAGATACACATCCATTCTTCATTCATAGGAATGAATTATCAGTTGATAAAGATTGTATCATGTGGGGTGCAAGAGTGGTTATACCAAATAAATTCAGGTCCAAATTATTAGGAGACCTCCATGACCAGCACCTGGGAATGTGCTTGACCAAGAGTTTTGCACGCAGTTATTTATGGTGGCCAGGTCTTGATAAACATTGAAACATAGAAACATAGAAAATAGGTGCAGGAGTAGGCCATTCGGCCCTTCGAGCCTGCACCACCATTCAATGAGTTCATGGTTGAACATGCAACTTCAGTACCCCATTCCTGCTTTCTCGCCATACCCCTTGATCCTCCGAGTAGTAAGGACTACATCTAACTCCTTTTTGAATATATTTAGTGAATTGGCCTCAACAACTTTCTGTGGTCGAGAATTCCACAGGTTCACCACTCTCTGGGTGAAGAAGTTTCTCCTCATCTCGGTCCTAAAGATATAGAGTACATCGTGAGTCAGTGTACGACATGTCAATCAGTAAGCAAGCAACCACCACCAGTCCCATTACATGCATGGAAATGGCCTCCCAGGGTGTGGCAAAGGCTACATATTGATTTTGCTGAGTTAGATGGACAACAATTGTTCATTGTAATTGATAGCCATTCGAAATGGGTTGAGGTGTTTCCAATGTGGAAAAAAACAAGTAAAACATTGGATATTTTCCGAAAATTATTTTCTGCATTTGGCCTCCCTGAAGAAATTGCTTCGGATAATGGACCACAATTTCGTTCAGAAGAATTTGTGCAATTCACGAGTAAAAATTATGTGAAACATACCAAGGTTCCACCATACCATCCTGCTTCGAATGGTGCAGCAGGACGCACTGTACAAATTGTCAAACGTGCCCTCATAAAACAAATGTTAGATCCAAATCCAAGAAAACGACAGTTGTCATTGGATCACAAATTGGCTAATTTTTTGATTACATATCGAAATACCCCTCATACAACTATTGGTAGAACACCAGCAGAATTGTTTCTCAAACGACAGCCACGAACCAGATTCTCGTTGTTAAAACCAAATTTGGCACAGTCCGTAGAAGAGACACAAATTAGACAAAAAGAGAATCATGATAGAGGTGGAGTAAAAGAGAGAAGTGTGAAATTAAACCAGAAGGAGAGAGTGAAGAACCATCAGCATAAATGGTTAAAGTGGTTACCAGGAAGAGTGGTGAAGATATGTGTCCTCACACATATTTGGTAAAGATGTTTGATAATGGACAGGTTAGGTTTGTTCATATTGATCATATTTTACCGACAGACATGGAAGGAGTTGAAGGTGGGAATGATTCAATTATTTCTGACTCATCAGATAGTTTTGATACATAAATAGCAAATCCGAAATCCAATGTACTGGAAACAAATCCAGGAGAGAATCAGACTGAAAGTCTGAGTCCGAGTCAGGAAAACAAAGAGCCTGAAGTTCGAGTCTGAAATAGAGCCTGAGTTCAAATGAAAATCAAGGAAATTCCGGGGAGGAAAACGTTCTCAGGA